>NW_017728906.1:114819989-114846095 GCF_001723895.1 Crocodylus porosus | reverse complement strand
TGGTTCAAGCACCTACATTGAACACCTTCAAGAGTAAATTGGATGCTTATCTTGCTGGGATCCTATGACCCCATCTGACTTCCTGCCCTTTGGGCGGGGGGCTGGACTCGATGATCTCCCGTGGTTCCTTCCAGCCCTGATGTCTATGAAATCTATGAAATCACCAACTAGGCCTACAGCCCCCTCAGGCCTCAGATGTCTGTTGGCATATCTGGACCCTCAACTCAGCTGGTGGCCCACTCAGGCCTCAGGTGTCTGTTGATTCACCTGGACCTCTAAATCAGCCTCCCACTAGAACTCATTCTTTTCCAGGATTCCTACTAAGCCTCACTCCTCAGGCATTGGGCCTCAGGTCCTCCTGCCCCTGTCCAGTCACCCATAAGCCCCACTCTCTCAGACTTTGTGCCTAGGGTCTTCTGGCTCCCATGGTATGTTGCCCAAGTCTGGTGCTTTTCCCTCAGGATGTGCTCTCCTAAGCTTTCTCTTCCACAAGGTCACCACAAGGCAGTGGGGATGAGACTTTCCAGAACCCCATACTTGCCTTTCTCTAGGGTGTCACAGGTATGGCATTTCCTGGAGACTGCCGCACCACAGGCAGCTCCACCACACCATCCAACTCCAGAAGGGTGTAATTTTAGGTCATGCTTCAGGACCCACTGCAGGCTTATGGTCATTCTACACCCTCTCTGCCACATCTGCCATGCTGTTCTCCACCCTCTCTGAGCTCCTGATATTCTTCCTGGGCTGCTAACTCCTGGGCACTCTATTCCAGTCTCCACCTCCTTACACAGCCCTCAGTCTCTGGCCAGTTGGAGTGCCAGAGTTCTCTGCTGCCCTGGCCTTCCCCTTAAAGTGGACATGCTTGCCCTTCTACCACTTGGGCCCTGGGTTGGGTCACTCAAGAGCCCTGGGTCCATCTACAAAGAGCTGACTCTCTCCTTCAATAAGGGTCCATCCCTGGGTCCCTTCTACCATTAATCAGTCCTCTTACACTGGGCTTGCCTGGAGCCCCACAGATCTTGTATGAAGCAGCCCTTTACTACACTGGGCTCATCTGACAGACCTCTCCCAGGTCAGCTCCACTCCCTGGGTTTTCCCAGGCCTTTCCTCAGTTGCCCAAACTTTCAATGGTTCTATTTAGGAGGCTTATTAGGAGGGTCCCTCTACAGGCCCACAAACTTTAAGCCCCTTCTGCTCAGGCTGGCCTGCATCTTCTCTGGGCTCTCTCAATAGGTCACCCAGGCCTCTCTCTTGGGCATATGTCTACATGGCTGTTCACTATAAGCTGGCCTTTTCCACAAGTCCAGAGCCCCCTCTGCAGGCACAGTGGGAGAGAGGCAGAAGCCATCCCTGGGACCCATCTGTCACCCAGCCCACCCAGGCTCAGACCTTGGTGACAGGACCCAGCATGGCTCCTGTGCACACCTCCCAGTGCCATGTGACCTGCTTTGGTAGAAAGCCAGACTAGTGAGCTGCATGGATCTGGACCAGATCTTCACCTCTCCGGAGCCCCAAGGACATCCCCCCTGCCACTCCCTAAACCCGCTCACATTCCTCTGCCACCCCTCACCCACCTACACTCATGAACCCCACCCTTCACTTACCTTGGACGGTGCCATGGGTTGGGGGAAGCAGGAGCACCAAGGAGACTGAAACCAGAGCATCTCTTTTGGAGGACTGACTGTTTGCTGGCTCCGGGCACAGTCTCAAACCTTGCCTTGCTTTGCTCTATTGAGGAGTGTTTTTTTTAGATCCCTGGATATCCAGGGGTCTAATTTTCTCCCTGCACTGCAAGTTTGCAGTGCTGGGAACATTTTTTCATTCCTGCACTTGCCTTTTGCCCTGCCTCAATGCAGTTTGAGGGAGGGCAAGAGGCACGTGCGTGCTTATCTGGATGTGCCCTTTGGAGCTAAACTTAAAACCTCCTACCATTCTGACATGGACCCATGAATAATTACACTATGCTTGTGGCTGTTGAACCAATTGTCTATCCATCTTATGGTAATTTTGTCCAGCCTCCAAGCTCCTTAACTCTTGCCAAGAGTCTCATAGTCACCTCTGATCTGCTCAGTGTCATTCCTGGCAATACTGTTGGTGCCTACATGGAAAAACAGAAAAGGGGTGATCTGAGGCATGGATGCACTTTGGTAGTGTCTCTCTGTGACATCCTAAAATTGGGTTTTGGGCAGAGAGCTCACCTTCCAGGATCCTAAGTGTGGGTAACAAATCAGTCTCCTGTAGAAGAGCGTCACCAATGACCACAACCTTTTCTTCCTTCTTTATACAATGGTTCTTCATACAATGGTTCATCCCTGGGATTCATTCCTGCTCTCTAGACTACCGTGTCCTATGCTTTATGCTTGCTGATGTCTTTGCCTCTGCCTTTTCTTCAGCTCTTCCACCAGAGTGCTTGAAAGTGGTTCAATCTGTTCCTCTTTCATTCTGGGTCCATCCTTCTTTGAGTAGTCACATGCTGCCAGTTCTCATTTCTCTTTGGCCTGGCAAGTACCAATTTATTTTAATTCCTGTCAAAGTAATCTTCCTTTTCCTTGATATAATGCATTATGGATACCCATGTGTGGCAGGGAATGGTTTTTGCCTGCTACTTTAAGGGCCAGAAGTCAGCAGCTGGCAGGTGGCTGATTAAGGCAGCCATTTTAGATTCAGGGCTACCCATATAAACAGGGCATTTTCCTGCTCGGAGGCTAGGCAGCAACATTGCCTGCTGCAGGGCTGCTGGTATCATCTGGAAGTAATGGAGGAGTTGTAGGGGATGGTCAGGAGGCTCCTGGTCCTGGGTAAGACCTAAAACTGTACTGTGCTGGGAGTGGATGGCCTGGTGGGGCTCCTACTGGTATAGGAGCACCCAGGAAATGCCAGGCCAGTTACCACCCCAGTGAAAGGTGGGTCAGGGTGCCTTAACCCCTAGACCCACAACTGGGTGGGTTCCCCACTTTGTAGGGTCTGGAAGGTGTAACCTCAGAGAGAGAGAGTGCAGCCATAGACTTGCACCTGTCTGGACATCCCCTGACTGGTCAATGCTGGAGGCAGGACCAGGGCCAGGGGCCTACTACAAGGAATGCACAAAAGCTGAGGGCCTGGGGTTCTGACTGGCCTGGAGGTGGGCCAGGGCTAGTAGCCAAAGGTCCTGGGAGGTCCACACCCAAAGGGGAAGCAGTTCAGGGAGCTATGCTGCCCAACATGAAGGCAGATTAGGATGCCAGGATGGAGGGATCTTAGAGAGGTCCTGATTGGAGAAGTCTGGGGCCCAGCATGGGGCTGGTGACTGTTGAGAACATCTGGATGCTATCTGTGAGGGTTGGGCTGTGGTGTATGGGATGAATGGAGCTGCAGATAGCACCCCCTGGCATTGGGGCAAAAAGGGACAGCCTTCTGCATTATTAAGATCAATTAAATAACTAACAACAAGGTGTGATGGGTGAGAAGGTGGGCGGTTAGCCCAGAAACAGGTGGGTGGGCCACTGGGAAATTGGCCTGGAGCAGGCCCTCTGTTACCATGTTTTCAATCTTTGAATCTTTTCTGCCAGGGCAAACACCAGCTTACACTTGGTGCAGATTAAGTAGTAGTTCCTTTTGTGGGAGGAACATGAACATAGCATATTCCATGCAAGTCAAAACTGCTGATCCAGCCTACATTTGTGCTGCCTTTACCCCTGGAGGACACCTAAGCTATAAACAAGAAACAAAAAAACCCCAAAGAACAAAACAAGCACATCATAAAACCCACACACCAAACACCCACACAAGGGTGCTCATGCACATTCATATACTTATCCTTATTCTTTTGCAGAAGAGTTCATCCAAAATAGTTTAGGCCACATTAACTACCATTAATCTTCTCTCTTCACAGAGTGGCTGAAAGGCAAAAACTATGGCATTAATTGTCTCTTGGCTACTCAGCAGCACGGGGATGGGCTACAGTAAAAAAAAGATAGATTAAAAGGTGCTGTTGGGCTGCAAACTTCCACCACAATGTAAATAGGTCCCTAGAAATATCAGCATCTGGCAACTCAAACTCCAAACTCCTATAGGCTATATGGAGTTAAGGCAATGCTAAATATAATTTATAATGCTAAAAAGTAAGTCAATACTTAACTGATTTCTTATTAGTAGGTCAATCCTAGGAGCTGTTATTATAATGGCTTATGTCACTATAAAGAGGAAGTCAATAAACATTGTGTTATAAACAAGGTTATCATTGGATTTTCAGGTTGTTTTCCTGAGTTATATGGGATCTACTGAAAGGATGCAGGTGTGAATTCTTTCCCCATGTTCCCCATTCAAAGAAAGTTGTTAATCGGCAGAATGCGGATTTATCCATGGTGATTCATGACCTTGTGGAAAAACATGGGAAGTTCACTAATATTAATGTGGCACGGTCCAGACAGGTACAGGATGAAGAGATCTCTTGTAACTTTGGCCTGTTTTTCTCAGTGAAAATGAAAACATTTTCCCCAGGATTATAATAAATATTAATGATATTTTTTAGTCTTGCTGATATATGGGAGATTCAGCTTATCATCTTCTTCTTTAGAAGTTTTTCTTTTTCTTTTTAAAGAAAAAAAAAGGCACCTATTCTGAGCAGTGGAACAATGACAGTGAACTATGTATTTGGAAGGCCAGGATAGAGAAAGCAGTACCTAATGACAACTGTGAAGGCTGTTGAGCAACATCTGCCTTTTTGATAACAGCTTGCTGTTTTGTGTGCAACATCTGCAAAATGAAGGGAGTGAGAGCCTCATTGATGAGTGGGAAGCAGACTTGTAGGAAGTTTTGGAACATTTTAAATGGCTCACTTTGAGGGTAACAGCTAAAATATTCAAATACAAGTTCATTTTGCATTGTATAAATATTTCATTAGTCTGTATGTAAGAATTTAATGAATGGAAGTTTATTATGCTTTTTATGTTTCTGCAAAAAATTATGAAAGCACATATTACTATGCATATGGTGTATCTGCAGTGTTATACAACCGTATTTTATCTTCATCACTAACATTTTTTCAAACACTACGAGGATCAGAGCAAGCATATAGGTCAGTGGGGGTTGATGAGAAAGTGGGGACAAGTTAGTAATTTCATGTATTCTGTAGAATATTCTTACATTCAGACATACTACCTTGAGGTATTCCACAAAGATGTAATAAGGTCCCAATGTTTAGAGGGACTGGGGGAAATCTGCAAGATACATAGCAATATTATTTGCCAGAATGACTCCACAGCACAGGTATCAAGGGACAACACAATTTATACAGGAAACTCTGAGAAGGCTGTACTCTCTTGCATACCAATATGGACACTATATTTTCCTTAAACACCTGCAAATCTTTACAGGTGGCACATGAAAATTAATAGATTTCTGCAGCTATTGTTCTGAACCCAGGATGCTCACAACACCGAGTATCTGATTAGAGTAGCTGAATGCCTCATTATCTCTATTCATCAGTGTCTCAATTTTGAAAATATACCTCCTGGTAGGGTAGATGGACACTTGGGGCACTGGTCAAACTATATTAAAAAGGCCTTTTCTTTTTCTGCATCTGGTCTTTAAATAAACATGCCTGAATTACAATCTGTGTAATGCCACCAAATGGAAAGCAGGTAGAAACTAGCAGTTTGTTGCTTTAGAAATTTAAATGTTATGTAGATCACATTCTAGTGTATTGGTGCCATTTTAAATGTATGGTTTTGTTTTGTTTTGTTTTGTTTCCAGTGAGGGACAGAAATGAGCAGAAAAGGGGTATGGTGGTACTAGTGTGATCTGTGGAATATGAAACTTTCAGAAAATATACTAACCACAGATTTTAAATTCTGTGGTGAGGAAGTTATTTTGATCAAAGGATGAAGAAGGAGAAAGGGAGGAAAAAAGTTTCCCAGTCTTTAGCTACCCTAAATTCCAGTATCCATTTGGAAACAAAAGGTTTTTACTATTTTAACTTCCCTAAACAGGTGTATTGTCATAATCTCAGAAGACTTATAGTATGGCAGATTTCTTTTTTTTTTCCATCAGGTCCTACCTCAGGCTCTTGTATAGGGAAGACATTCTGAAACTTGGGGAAAATTACCTCCAAACAGGAGTTTTAGTCAAGGTCCACAGTTGTCTGGAAGCTTTCCATGCCTCAGTAGTGGCCTCTTTAGGAAAACATCAATTCTCAAGATAGCAGGAAGAAAGCACTAGAAACATTTTGGTGGCCTTGTCATTGTCCTTGTGTGTGTGTCTTGCTGGAGCTTCTTCCTTTTGCTGTAACACTGGAATTTTGGAACCTTGTCCCATCTTTAGTTTCAATAAATATTTGTATTCCTGCTTCTCCTATCTCCTATCAATCCAGACTACATTGTCCTCTCTCCATAGACCTCAAACAAATCCATAATTTCTGCATTAAACCATGTGGATTTGAGTGATATGGCTTACTGTAATGCTAACAAAGTTAAGTACAAATGCATCCCACCTTTCTGTGGTCCCTGATTTAAATCTGGAGTGGATTTACATGGATTAACATCCATGTAGCATGACTTTAATAGTAACAAAACACACAGAGATAACCAGAAAAAGGGAAAGGTGATAATAGTTAGAGGAGAGGCAACTGAAGAAAATTAACAACAGCAAAAAAAGAAGTGTCCATACACAACTTTCTTTTCCTGATTATCATTTCCTTAAATGAACTAAATTCATTTAAGGGTTGCCAGACAAGATTAGGCAGTTTTAAAAAGCAGATAATTAAACAAAAAAATTGTGGATGTAAAGTATTTTGACCTAAAAGTTAAAGATGTTAATGAAACTTTTCTCTTCCTTGCAGACTACTCTTAAATTAATATTTAGACCTCACCTGACCTCTGTCTTCCTTATACAGTACTCCTAAATTAATATAGAGACCTTAACTGACACTGATACCACTTTTTCAGGAATGTGACCTACATTTTAAATATAAAACTACAGGTGGCTGGGGCTGTCAAGGACAGACTAAAGGCAGATTATTGTAACACATGTCAACTCCCTGAAAGAACTAAAACAGAGATGTCAATTGTGATTGCTTTCTAATCAGCAAGGTCCACCCTTTGAACACTGGTTTCCCTACAAAGAGTGGCAAACCTAAAGAAAATGTGTTTTCCCAAGTTCTACTCTAAGGACTTGGAACTTCCTAGCTAACCATCTGACACAAGTAATAAAATGTATCAGGAAGTTTTAATGATGGAGTAGAAAAGCCTTTATTGAGGATAAGATGGGATTCAAAATCCCTATCTCTCAGGCTAAGTACATACAATCAAAAAGCCAGAGGCAATATCAATTCAATCTAGGCAGCTTCCTCTAAGCTGAATAGGTTGAACTCTCCCCAATGCCCTCATGCTCTGCTGTACAGGCAGGGATCCAGCCCAGAGGACTCCTTCTCCTTCCCCCCTGTGGCAGCTACTAAAGCAATCAGCAACTGGTAAGAAGGAGGACGGAGGTTCCTGAGGGTTGAAAAGCCCCCACCACAGGGGCTTTCCCTCCCTCCACATGCTGTGTAGGCCCTGGTTAGGGGAGTCTGGGTGTCTGTTCCTTGCCTCCTATGGGCTGACAGATGTAGGCAGGAAGCAGGCTCAGGAGCAGAGGGACAAGACAGTCCCTGTTCCACTGGAACAGATAGCATAGCCCAGGGATGCAAAGCATCCTGGGATACTGGTGGACCGTGAGTTAAATTGAACCAACAAGGGATCTGAGACAGAAGTTCTATAAACCAGTATGACCTAAATCAGTTATGTCTGATACTACATGCAACCAGGTGTATCTTAAATCTGTTCTGGCCATTTTGAAAGTGGTTTATGTGTAGTGATCAACTGTTCTGTTACAGGTTTAAACAACTTTCCAATCACTTAAGCCAGTTTATGTGAAACTTCTGTCCCTAGCCTCAATGATAAAGCAACACCATACAACAGAAGTGCAGGAAAAACAGAAAGTACAGAACAGGAGAAATCCATCCACTGTCCTGTCACTTTCAAGAGGAAAAGAATGTAAGTGAATGTGCATTTTTTGTTGTTTTACCATAGGACACTAAACCATTGTATATTCTGAGAGTAAAAGTTGTTGTGTTATTAGAAATTTGTATTCAAACATAATGAGATTTTGCTATTGGGGGGGTTGTTGTTGTTTTTATGTTCCCAGGGGATCTCAAAGAGATCCACTATAAACCAGATGCTCCACAAAAAGGCCTCCACAGAAGCAGAGCTCTGAGTAATCATATATATGTGTCTCGAGAGAATTGAGAGGTCTCAGCCTCAGTTCCAAAGCCTAGGAAAGTGCAGATCAAGGAAGGATTCTAGACAGGAACTCTAGATCTAAAAATGTGCCTCAGAAACTAGGACTTGAACTTTGCTCAGAACCACCTTGCTTAGAAGTATGCGGGATATAACTGAATGTGAACCAGACACATTGGGGTAATTCAGATATTAATACAGTGGTGATCCTATGATAAGTGTGAGACATATACAAGATTGTATTGATTTTTCAATTTTATTTAAAGTCATTGTTTGAGCCTGAAATATTCAGTCAAATCACCCTTAATTTAGAGGGGTATGGAGCTTCAGGCAGAAGGCCAGCAGCATTGGTGAATGCCAGTGGGCTGTCACTACTTGCCACCCCTGCCCTCATCTCCAGCAGCACCAGCAGTGTCTGCAGGTGGTAGCTGACCACCAGTTCACGCTCACCAACCCCTCCCCCACTGCCACCACCGCTACAGCCACATGTAGAAGCTCCCCGCTCACCACTGCCACACCCCTGCCGTTGCCACCACCACTGCCACCACCACCTGTGGGTGATTGTTGTGCTCCCCCATCCTCCAGGGGCACATGTCATTCATGGCCAGCAGTGACTCTGTTAGTAGCACATCCTGCGCTTGGAATATGGGGCTGTTCCACCACAAACTGTTCATGTCCAAGGTGGCAGCCAAAGGTCATTGACCACTCTGTGGGTCTGTCTACATGTTCATTAATGCATCATAGTTATTGACCTTTAAATTTAGTACTTGGATAAGCAAGTACTAAATCAATATGCAGTAACTAGTGCTACCATGCAGCAGCACCAGCACACAGCATTTTAGTGATGCACAATATCCAAATACTACCACAGAGTACTGTATTAGCATGGGTTTTGCCCTGCATGCTATTGCTCAGTAGAGTTAGGCTACTGTGTAATTAATGTCTTGTGTAGACACACCTGTAAGTCTGAACTGTGAGTACTTATTTAGATTTTGATATGTTTTTAAGTTTTCTTACATATTATATAATGTTTATCTTATTTTATTTCATTTCCATTCTTTGTTATTTTCATCTTTATATTGAGTATTGTTTTCTATTGGCCTCCTTTCAACACCAGCTTATTCACTAGTTGTTAAAATCCAGTGTGCCCTAAGGAAGAATTACTTGATTTACGTAATAGGCTTTAAAACAAAAAGCTCTTGCCATTGTAAATGTGATTTTTTTTTTTAGTCTACCCAGTATGTAAGCATCCCTTGTCTCTACTTCTTTGCTGTCAGTAAACACAGATCTGTCTACACAGCTGCAACTTATGAAATGTAGTGTTAAAAAGGCCTAAAAAGGACCTCTCCCCTTAAGTCCAGTAATATCCTTACCAATAACCCCAGGACACAACAAACTGAGGTACTGGAAAGAAAGATCAATAAAGAAAACTTGATTTCAGCATCACCAACTATAAGAACAGTGAGTAAAGTACATTTTAATATAGATTTATCAAATCCACAAGTATCCCAAACTCTCACTCCGTACTAAATGGGGTGAGAGTTTTAGCTCACTGCCTGGCTCCATACTCCCAAGAGTTAAGACATGGATATATGACACAGCCTTACAGTGGGAGGTATAAGGATGCCCTGGATCATCAAACCCACAAGTATCTGTCAAGTCCTTGATAGCTGCTATAATTAAAGGAAATGAAGAAATAAATATTCTCTTTTCATATTACTCACCAGCTATTAAGAAATTAATTTGTGGTTTGAAATCTCAACTGGAAGCACATGATATTCAACTCCAACTAGAGGCTCTTTTTGACCTGTTGCTCACAAAGAGGAATGAATTGGTGGGGAATAGATTTCATAGACATTAGGGATGGATGGGACCTTGGAAGATTATTTAATCCAGCCCCCGCCTGAAGGGCAGGAAGTCAGCTGGGGTCATAGGATCCCAGCAAGATAATCATACTCTTGAAGGTGTTCAATGTAAGTGCTTGAACCACCACTGATGGCAGACTGTTCCAGACCTTGGAGGCAGAGACAGTAAAGAAATTCTTCCTTATATCCAGCCTGAAACAGTCTTGCAGTAGTTTATAACCGTTCGACCTCGTCATCCCTTGGGGCATTCTGGTGAACAAACATTCCCCCACATCCCGGTGGTCACCCCTGATAAATTTATAGGTGGCCATCAGATCACCCCTGAGCCTGCGCTTTTCCAGGCTAAAGAACCCCATAGCTCTCAGCCTGTCATCATAAGGTCTGTTATGCTGACCATGCGTGTGGCTCTTCTCTGGACTCTCTCAAGCTTCTTTACATCCTTTTTTGAATTGTGGAGCCCAAAACTGGATGCAGTACTCCAGCTGCAGCCTCACCAAGGCTGAGTACAAGGGGAAATTGTCCTGGGATTTGCCTGAGAAGCATCTATGGATGCAAGCTAGCATTTTGGTCACTTTACTAGCTGCAGCATCACATTGCATGCTCATGTTCATCTTGTGGTCAATGATGACCCCCAAGTCTCTTTCTTCCATAGGACTAGCCACCATAGCACTGTCAAGCCTATAAGGATGCTGAAAGTTTTTCCTGTCTTCAGGTGTGGATGCTTTGCCCCAAATTTTGATGTCATTGGCGAACTTGGCCAGTCCGATTCTGACTCCAATGTACACATCATCATTAATGAAGATCTTGAAACATATGGGTCCAAGGACAGAGCCTTGGGGGGACCCCACTGGTCACAGGGCACTGTGATGATTGAAATCCACCAATTACTACCCTCTGGGTCTGACCACAGAACCAATTTCCCAGCCAGAAGATTGTGGTGGATCCAAGGCCACAATTGGCCAGTTTCACCAAGGGGTGATCATGGGATACTAGATCAAAGGCTTTTTTGAAGTCAAGATATCTGACATCAATCTCTTCTCCTTTTTCCAGGTGATATGTCACCTGGTTGTAAAAGGAAATGAGATTGGTCAAGCAAGACCTACCTGCAACAAACTCATGCTGCCTATGGCTCGGGATGTTGGCGTTGGTCAGTCCATTAAGGTTGGCCTCTTTTAATAAGCTTTTCTAAGATCTTCCCGAGGATAGAAGTCAGGTTGATGGACCTATAGTTTGCCAGATCCACTTTTTTCCCCGTCCTGAAGATAGGCACCACATTGGCCTTCTTCCAGTCTTCGGGCACTACACCAGAGTGCCAGGAGTTCTCAAAGATCCATGCCAGGGGCTGGGCTACGATGCTCTCCAGCTCCTTGAGTACCCTGGGGTGTAGATTGTCAGGGCTGGCTGATTTGAAGGTATCCAGCCTCTCAAAGTGTTCCTTCTTGAGGTCAGCATTGATGGAGGGCAGGAGATCTCCCTCACCCGGATCTCCCTGTCCCGTAGAAGGTATGGGTGTCCCATGGGACTGATGAAAGACTGACTCAAAGTACCCATTTAATAGGTCGGCTTTTTCCTGGGTGTCAGTTGTCAGTTGTCCCATCTGGGTCAGCAGGGGTCCAATGTTGCCCTTGCTTTTCCTCTGGCTTCCCACATATCTGAAAAAGGACTCTTTATTGTCCTTGATTCTCAAAACTCGTTGGAGTTCAGCTGCAACCTTGGCTTCCCTGGTTTGTTCCCTGCAGAACTGGACCAGTACAGAATATTCCTCTTTGAAAGTGAATCCCATCCTCCATCCTTTGTAGGCCTTTTTTTTTTTTTTAAACCTCAGAAAGTCTACTAGATCTCTGGAGAGCCAGGGGGCTTCTGTGCCCTCTTGGTGCCTTTCCTCCAAGATGGAATAGAATTAGGTTATGCACTGAGAATCACTCCCTTAAGGAGCAACCACTCTTCATGAACTCCCCTCTCCCTGGGATTGTGGTCCTTTAGGGCCTCACTGACAAGCCTCCTGAGCTTGTCAAAGTCAGCTTTCCTGAAGTCAAGGACTTCAGTGTTGCTGACTGACTTGCCAGCATTACGGTGGATGGTAAAGGTGATCAACTTTTGGTCACTGTCATCCAGCTTCCTATCAATCACTAGGTCACCTCCAGTAGCCAATACCAGGTCTAACAGCTCTTTACCTCTCATTGGCCGTAGACTTCTTGAGTCAGATAGATGCCATCTACACACGATAGGAAGCTTTGCAACTGCTCAGATTTTGCTGAGTGATCCTCCCACGAGATGTCTGGTCAGTTGAAGTCACCCTTGACAACCATGGACCTGGAGCATGTGGCCCCAGCCAGTTCCTGGGCATATTCCTGGTCAAGCTCTTGACTTCCAGTGGGAGGTCTGCAGCAGACCCCTGTGTCCCCCATGGATTTAACCCAGAGGATCTCCAGTTGTCCACCCTGGTTGCCAACATCAGCTTGCAGGGATATGTAGCTTTCCTTAACATAGAAAGCTACACCCCCACCCCTTTTATCTACTTGATCTCTCCTATACAAGGTATAGCCATCTATACCCATGATCCAGTCATGGGTGGAGTCCCACCAGGTCTCTGTTATCCCTATGACATCATAATTTTTTGCATTAAGCAGGAGGATGAATTCCTCCTGTTTATTCCCCAAGGTCCTGGCATTTGTGTACAGTCAGGCATGTGTCCCTTGAGGGTTCTTGCCTTGCCTTGCCCACAGATTGTACCAAGGCTGGGGCAGGGGTGGGCTTCCTTAAGTGCCTTGACCTGCTGGCTTTTTTTGCAAGGGTTGCTCAGTGGGCCAGCAGTGACGGTAGTCCTCCTGTTCCCCAGTGTGCTTAGTTTAAAGCCTGGTGGAGCAAGTCAGCCAGTCTGGTGGAGAAAAGCTTCCTTCCCAGTGGAGAGAGGTGCAGGCCATCAATTCCCAGCAGCTCACTTCCTCTCTTGCCAAAAAATGGGCTGTGGTCATGGAAGCCAAAGCTTTCTTGATGACACCAGCACCGCAGTCTTTGGTTAACTACCAAATGTAGTAGTATATTTATGTCCAGGACCAGAAGAGTATAAAAAGGAGATTCCACAGGCAACCAGGGAGTCAGCAACCAGGGCCTCCAAGCAGGGTAAGAAGTTCGTAGGCAGTTGCTGGAGACAAGAGGAGGAAAGGGAAGAGACAGGGAAGATACATGATTCAGAGCTGCTTGTACCTTTGGTTTGCTGAGGGTGTATTTGGTGGGATGTGTGTGTTTGGGGTGTGTGCTCTGAGAATCTGGGAGTGTTGCTGGCTTATTGATTGTTGCCTGGGCCTGACAAAAGCCTTAATGAGGGGGTGGATCTAGTTCAGGCCAAGCAGGATATAAAAGGAGACCACCGCCACAGGGAAACAGAAAACAGGGATTTCAAACAGGGGAAGCAGTTTGCAAGCAGTTTTCTGGCCAGTTCATTGACCAACTTGTGTCCTCTACCCCATTTTTGAGGAGCAAATCTTTCAGATTGGTGTGAGGAAGCAGGGGAAAAAAAGAACCCTTTGGGATACATGAGCAATAAATAGGCCAACTTCCAGACAAGTTTGCTATGGGAAGTATGCTTAGAAGAAAAGCAGTAAGAGAGAAAAGGCAGATTAAGAGAGTCAGGGAAATGGCTGGAGGAACATCTCAATGCCAGAGCCACTGACACTGCCTCTGCTTGCACCTGTGAGGTTTCTGTCCAAGAAGGACTGTTCATGATTGAGGCTTACACCCAGGTCCAGGATTGGCACTGTGTAGGTACCTTCCAGTGATGGCCAGGATATGGAGTGTCTGAGGTGTAAGCAATGCCTTCTGGTGATGTCTCTCAGCAAACTACAGGAGAAGGTGGCAAGGCTCTGAAGTGTCCTCTGTGGCGGGTGCAGAGATTCTACCTGAGTAAAACAGCCGGGTATTCATATCTCACCGCTGTTTCCACCACATGAGGCAGGCCAGTAGGGGGTGCTCCTGCGTTGAGCTGCCCACCTCCCTGAACCTGACCACCTTCCAGGCTCCGAATGCCTCCCTAGGGGCGCCTTATGTTCAGCTGACCCCTCTCCCGGAGCACACTCGCTAGTCTGGGGGTAATGTGCTGCCACGACCCCGAGACAGGACTCTCTCGGCCCTGTGTCCTCAGGGAAACACAGGTCTAAGAGTCCTATGGGTACTTGACCCAGTACAGGCACTTGGGGCACTTCCCCAAGTCAAGGGACAAAAAGTAAAGTCTCCCTTAGTCCACAGAACTAAGGGGTCTCTTAGGCATAATTTAGACCCACCCCTCAATAAGTCTCCCACACCAGTCAAAAAAGGAGAACTTTATTGATTACAGGGGTAGGGTAAACTGGGGTACAGGATTGAGCAATATCTTAAAAATCCTAAAGAGCAAACAGTGTGGCTGAGGTAGCCTTTTGATCATGCATCTGAGTTACTGCCAGCTAAATATCTAATCAGATTTTAAGTAGCTTACTCACATGCATCTTCCAGAGGCTGGTGAAATTCCCTTCTGTAAGCAGGCGGTTTCTAGCTCGTGAGTTTGGGGGAGAGAGCCAACGTTAGATGGTAAAGCTCCTCTGTGTTCCCTGCATGGCTGCTGTTTCACCTCATGGCTGAAAAGACCGCCTTCTTCCCCATCCAAACTTATATAGCCTCTGTGACCTCATTCACCTGGCCCAGTGGAGGCCAATTTGAAATACATCACCAGTTGCCAGGCAGAAACCCCCCACCCAGGAAATTGATGCAAGTCATGTAGGCAGAGGGAGCAGGTTTCCCCCCTCCCTCAGGAATGCAGCCAGATCAAGTTACCTAAATAGACAGGCTAAGGCTGCGGTCCCCTTTGTGCAGGGCCCACCCTAATCAAATGGTTGCAGCTCAGAGATTTTAGTCACAGTGTCACAGGGCAGAGATTTTGGGGAGAAACAAAGGTGGCTTTCTGGCACATCCTCCACCATGAGGAGTTGATCAATTTGCTGCTGGAAGAGACCTCCCAGACCATGAAGAAGAAATGCCACAGGCAGCTCTAGAGAACAGAGAGGACATGGACACCCAAGAGGGTGTCTGCAGAACAGATATGCAGCCCTAGCAACAGAGAGTGAGGAGCACATTCCATTGGTGGAGGAAGACAGGCCAAGCCTCATCAAGGTAGGAAGGACTGAGACAACTGCCACCAAGAGAAAGTGATGGGTGGTGGTGGTTACAGACTCCCTTCTGTGAGAGAGAGAGAGGGAGCCATCTGCAACCTGACCTGTTGTCTTGGGAAATCTGTAGCTTGCCCAGATCTGAGATGTCACTGGGGACTACCAATGATCATCTGTCCCTCTGAATCTTTGAATACTATCCCATGCAGCTCATCCACGTGGGCACCAATGATATTTCCAGGGGATACTCTGAGCTTATCCAAAGTGACTACAGGGCTTTGGGTGCAAGGGTGAGGGGGTCTGGGGCTCAGGTTGTATTCTTGTTGATCCTTCCAGTCAAGGGAATGAGCCTGGGCAGGAGAAGGTGAATCCTGCAGATAAACACCTGGCTGTACAGGTGGTGTCACCAACAGGGCTTTGTCTTCTTCACCCATGGGAAGTTTTTCCAAGAAGAAGGATTTATGGGAAGAGGTGGGAACCACCTAATGAAGAGAAGGAAGAGTGTCTTTACAGACAGGCTCACTAACCTAGTGAGGAGGGCTTTAAACTAGTTTTGCTGGGTGGTGAAGACCAAAGCGTTGAGGTAAGTGGAGAAGTGGGAGACCTTGGGGGAAGAGCAAACAGGTGAAGGTAACAGGGGAGGTGCTCTCATACATTCTGAGAAATCAGGGGATTCAGCTAGTTACCTCAGGTGCCTGTACAGAAATCCATAGAGCCTGGGAAACAAGCAGGAAGAATTGCAAGTCTTTCCATGGTCATGGAACTATGACATGATTGGAATAACAGAGACTTTATGGCATAGCTCGCATGACTGGAATATTGGCATGGCTAGGTACAAATTGTTAAGGAAGGACAGGCAGGGGAGAAGAGGAAGAGGAGTTGTTCTTTATGTAAAAGAGCCCTATGATTGCTCAGGGCTCCACTATGAAACTGGATAAAGGCCTGCTGAGAGTCTCTGGGTTAAGCTCAGATGAGAAAGCAACAAGGGTGATGTCATGGTGGAGGTCTGCTACAGACCACCAGACCAGGAGGAAGTGGTGGATAAGGCTTTTTTTCAAACAGCTAGTGAAAGTTTCCTAATCACAGGACCTGGTTCTCATAGGAGACTTCAATCATCCTGACATCTGCTGGGAGGGCAATACAGCAGTGCACAGGCAATCCAGGAAATTATTGCAGAGTGATGGGGAATATTTCCTACTGCAAGTGCTGAAGTGGCCAATTAGGGACTATGTTCTTGAACTGCTGCTCACAAACAGGGAAGAATTGGTGGGGAATGTGGTAGTAGATAGTAACTTGAGCAGTAGTGACCATGAGATGATAGAGTTCAGGATCCTAAGGAAAGAAAGGGTGGAGAGCAGCAGAGTAAGGACCCTGGACATCAGAAAAACAGGTTTTGACTCACTCAGGGAACTCATGAGCAGGATCCCCTGGGAAGTCAGTGTGACAGGGAGAGGTGTCCAGGAGAGCTGACTACTTTAAAGAAGCCTTACTGAGAGTGGAGGAACAAACCATCTCGATACACAGGAAGACTAGCAAGTATGACAGAAGACCAGCTTGCCTTAGTAGGGAATTCTTCAGTAAATTAATCACAAAAAGGAAGCTTATAAGAAGTGGAAACATGGACAAACAACTAGGGAAGAATATAAAAGCATTGCTCGGTCATGAATGGATGACGTCAGGAAGGCTAAAACACAATTAGAGTTGCAGCTAATAAGGGATGTGAAAAGTAACAAGAAGAGTTTCTACAAGTATGTTGGTAGGAACAGGAGGATCAGAGGAAGTGTGGGTCCTTTACTGAATGAGGAAAACAACCTTGTCAAAGAGGATGCAGAAAAGGCTGAAGTACTCAATGCCCTTTTTGCCTCAGTTTTCATGGGCAAAGGCAACTCCCGAACTACTGCATCGGCAGCACAGTTTGGCGAGGAGGTGAGCAGTCCTCAGTGGTGAAAGAACAGGTTAGGGATGCTTTAGAAAAGCTGGATGTGTACAAGTCCATGGGATAGGATGGGATGCACCCAAGGGTGCTGTGATTGCAGAGCCACTAGCCATCACCTTTGAAAATTCATGGTGATCAATAAAGGTCCTGGATGATTGGAAAAGGGCAAACATAGTGCCCATATTTAGGAAAGTGAAAAAAGGAGGATCCAAGAAACTACAGACCAGATGGCCTCACCTCAGTCCCTGGAAAAATCATAAAAAAGACCCTCAAGGAATTCATTTCTAAACACTTGGAGGAGAAAAGTAATTAGGAACAGTCTAAATGGATTCCCCAGTGGCAAGTCATGCCTGACCAACCTGATTGCCTTTTATGATGAGGTGACTGGTTCTGTGGATGTGGGGAGACTGGTGGATGTGGTGTACCCTGATTTTAGCGAAGTTTTTTATATGATCTCCCACAACACTCTCACAGGCAAGCTAAGGAAGTATGGGCCAGATGAATTGACTTTACAGTGGATATAAAACTGGTGGGAGCATCAGGCTCAGAGAGAGAGTACTAATCTATGGCTTGATGCCTAGTTGGCAGCTGGTATCAAGTGTAGTGCCCCAAGGGTCAATTCTGAGGTCAGTTTTGTTCAATATCTTCATCAATGGCCTTGAAGATGGCATAGAGTCATGGGCGACTGGTGCCAGCTTAGTCAGAGGAGCCATGTGTCCCTCCCAGCAACCAGTCATTGCCGGGGGAGGTCTCACCGTGGCCAGTCTCAATAACTGGGGGGTCCCCCGCAGCTGATTGCACTGACCGGGAAGTGACCACAGCACTGCATCCTGTGCTCCCACTTCCTGGCTCGTGTCCTTGGGGGGGAAGGGGGCACCTGTACTCTCGCCTGCCCATCATCTAAGTGGGGAACATGGCCTGTCAGGGGGTGCACCAGCACTCTCAGGTGGTGCATGTGCACCCCCGTGCACCCTGTATGTGTTGCCACTTGACAGAGTGCACCCTCAGAAAGTTTGCAGATAACACCAAGCTGGGGGGAGTAGTAGACTCTCTGGAGGGTAGGGCTATGATTCAGAGTGACTTAGACAAATTGAAGGATTGGGCCAAAATAAATCTCATGAGCTTCAACAAGGGCAAGTGCAAAGTCCTGAACTTAGGATGGAACAATCCCATGCACCAGTAGAGCCTGGAGGCTGACTGGCTGGGCAGCAGCTCTGCAGAAAAGGACCTGGGGGTTACAGTGGACAATATGCTGAATATGAGACAACAGTGTGCTTGTATTTCCATAAGAATAATGGAATACTGGGCTACAGTGGTAGGAGTGTTGCCAGCAGGTCAAACTAAGTGATTATTCCCCATTATTCAGCACTGGTGAGGCCACATCTGGAGTACTGTATCCAACTTTGTCACCCCACCCCCACCTACAGAAAGGATGTGGACAAATCAGAGAGTTCAGTGGAGAGCAACAAAAATAGTGAGGGGGCTGGGGCACATAACTTATAAGCAGAGATCCTGGTTTTCTCTTTTATATACACACACACATCAGTCACCACTCCATTAGCATTATGTGTTTTCCTGACAAAATACTTGATAAACATTTACTCTTTCACTGTCAGACATGGAACTCTAAAAATAATATTTTGGGAAAAGAACAATCCGGTTTTAGAAAAGGTTAATCCTTTATTGATCAAGAAGGTTATTAGGAAGTAGCAAAAAGCCTACAAAAGTTGGGGGGTGAGGGATATGGGTGAGACTCATCACCAAAGAAAGCTGTCTAGGGTGTAAGTACAAGATGTGAGTGTAGTACAAGAAGTGCATGATAAAGTAAAAAATGCAAACTCTAAATGGAATTAGACATAGCAAAGGGAATGAAAACAAATGGCAAAGATTCTAAAGCCATAGAAGTATTAAGATGAATAATGAAAGAAGTGCAGTCACTATGCCATGAGAATAAGGACAAAAATAAGGATAATTTAATTTTATACAAAATCTAAGTGAATATGTTGTCTATGTTTTCAAATAGAACACTGACATTAGCAATGGGGGCAAACACAAGATGGATAATGGGAATTAAGAGAAATGGAAATTATCAGAAATGGGTTGAATGGACCTGAAATGAGATGCATCTCAGAAGCCTGCAAAAACTGGAATGAAATAGTAGGTCCAGAAGCAAGTAAAGCTATCAAAACATTAGTATCCTGTGAATAAAGATTAAGACACATAATGCTTATATTTTAGAAAGGGAAAAATGATCCTGGCAATTACAGGTTTGTAGGCCTGACCTCAGTTGCATGAGACTTCAAAGGATATCAAGAAAATGAAAATTAAAGATATGAAGGCAAATGGAAACTGGGATAAAATACAGTACAGGTTTGCCAAAAGTAAACCATACCAGACTACCCTGATATGTTTCTTTACAATGATATATGATTTCTGGTATAAAATAAACTTGGTAAATCTCATGTATTTGAAGTTAAAAAAAGCATTTGATATAGCACTGCATAGGAACCTTTTAGTTCATCTGGACAAGATGGAGTTCAGGAATTGTACTGTAGGCAAAGAGGTGGATCAATGAAAGATGGCAATGATCACCAGGGATTCTGGTTTTCTCTGATAAAAAAAAAAAAATCCCTAATTTTCAAATTTTAAAAAGTAATCCAAAAATCCACATTTTTCCATGATCAAAATGAAACACCACTAATCTATCTATCTAGATATTGATACAGATATAGATAGATTAGTGGTGTTTCATTCTGATCATCGGAAAATGTGGATTTTTGGGTTACTTTTTTAATCCAAAAATTGGGGGGTTGTTTTTATTAGAGAAAGCCAGGATCCCTGATGATCAGGGTTAAAAAAGGTATCATGTTCTAAAGAAGTAATTTATAGAGCTCTTCAAGGATTAGTCATGGGAACAGTTATGTTGAGTATTTCTGTGAATGGCCTTAGTACAAATAGTAGAAGTGAGCTAATGAAATTTGCATGTGATACAGAGTTGGGAATTATTATTAAGTCAGAACAGATTCAACACACCATTCAGAAAGAAATGGGTGACCTTTAGGTCTGGAACATTCAAAATAAGACAAAATTCAAGAAAATGAAATACGAGGTTACACAGTAGAGTATTATTAATAAAAAACTTGTGCTATTAATTAGGAACTTCTCAGCTGGAAAGAAGTAAAGTAGAAGACCTAGCTGTACTGGTTAATCAAATGATGAGTATGAACTACTAAAGTGATACTACAAAGAAAAACACAAATATGATCCTAGGAGGTTTGAGCAGAACATATAAGGACAAATTAGTCATAGTATAAAACACTGTATTATTATTCATCATTGAGAATACTGTATGCAGGTTTGGTCCCACATTCAAAAATGATGAACTGAACATGGAGCAGATGTAGTGAAGGGCAACTAGGATGATCAGGGGAATGACAAGTACATTTTATTATGTGAGTCTAGAGAGCTTGGCTTGTTCAGAGTTGTTGAGATTGATATCTAGAAATACAATGAGGGGGTTAAAACAGAGGAGGAAAAAACAAGGTTTAAGATGAAGGACAATGTTGGCATAAGAACAAATGTCTATAAAAAGACTGTGAATAAATGCAGGATGGCAATTGAAAACACTGACTATCCAAATGAGTGATTATCTTCTGAAACAATTTTCCAATTGGAGCACTGGGGACAAAGAAATCTACCTGCTTTAAAGACTTAGCATACAAATGTTGCGATAAAAATATTATGACATGGTGTCTGAAAGAGCAGGGTCTTAACCCCTCAAAGTACATTCCAGTTTTATGTTCTTTACATTCTTCCTATATAATTCATAATAAACTACAGCAATGATTGTGCATGTATTCAGAATTTAGAAATTAGATATGGTTTATGGGTAGTAGCACCTATTCTATCAATCTGAGCCTTTGTTGTTATTTGCAAGTAAGCTTTGTGTACAATAGTTTATGCAATAGCACAGAAATGCTTCTTTTTGTTTTCAATGAGTTGCTAAAGACACTTAAGACTTGTTTGCTTATACATAATGGTGGGAAATGCTCCCATAATTACTGTCGGGCTTAGTCTATACCATCTGGTATGCAATAGTAATGCTCAGATCTAAAGTTACTAAAATGGGATATATCTTCTTTATAGGACTATTAACTCAGTCTACCACTTTCAAGTCATTGTCTTTACATCAAAATATTACACAGTTATGAACTAAAATATTTATAATATTAAATTAATTTATGTAAATGTATGTTTTATTTCTATAACTGACCAACAAATATTTTCCAGTCAGGATAGCTTAATTGGCTGACATGTAAATTTCTTCTTGTGAAGACTAATTAATTGATTATTTCATTAAATCTAGATAGGTACAAGCATTGGAAGTTCAGTTATATTTATATATTATTAGATGCATGGATATAATTTTCAATTTGAATTGAGTCAAATTGTAATAAAACAGAAAGGGAAATTGTATTGAAACAGAAAAGGAACATAATGAAATAACGTAGAACAAAATAGTTATTTTCCAATTCTTTAAAAAAAAATATTTGGCTAAGTATCACACTAACGATTAAATAACCAGAGTATTCTCCTACTTGTCTCTTACACATCTTACTTTTACCAATCTCAGGTCTTTCCTTTTTATCCACTATCCAAAATTATTTACTTAAATGAAGTAACCCTAAGCATGTCAGAATAATTTGTTCAATGCTGAAACTGAATAATTTATAGCAGTTTTTTTTCTTTTTCCTAAAAAATACAAATACATTTTTAATATGCAGCACAGCCAGAGTCAATTCTTTATTCTTATTCCTGGTGGATTTCCAACTTGTCTATGAACATGAGAAAGTTAAAAGCCTATTCAGTACAGTCAATGGGGTGCATCTACATGAGACATTTACTGCAGTTGCCTAATTAGCTCCACAGTAAACATCTCGGCATTTACACATGAAGCCCTATTAGGTTGCACGAAACTAATAAACTCTGCAGCAAAATAGTAAATTTTGTAAATACAAGTACTGTCCTGGTGTGGAGTTTTTTACTCTGTAGCACTGCACATCTAGACACTGGTGAGGCTGACTGGGGTACCCTTGTGCCTGAGCCAGCCCCACTACAATACATTGAGCTGGGTCGAAGCAGCCCCAGGCTGACCCTCTTGGCCTCGTACCAGATGTTGTCTCAGGAATGCCTTCAAACGGTGTGTCTAGGAGCAACAAACTCTGTGGTGATTGTGTGCCAGAGTTTATTGCTCCACATTAATTGCACATATAGACCTGCCCTAGATACAGTGCTCAAGAGCAGTGTCCAAGAAAAGGTAAAGCTATCCCAGTGTTTTATTCTGTTCCCCAATACCTATACATTGAACATGGGCTTCTCCTTCCTAATTTGTTATGCATTACATACAGTAAGTTTATGATATGAAAAAAGTGGACATAAAACCCTGAGATCATTCCCTTTGTGTCACTTGTTGTATCTCCTGTTATCCATTAGTCTACCATTAACTGAAGCTCTTTGATGAAGATTTTCATTATCTTTTTTACATCCGTTGTATTGCACCTAGCATATAATAATAATAATAATAATAAACATTATTATCTGTTATGGATTGCATAGGGCCACACACATTAGCAACTGAATTGAATACACCTGAATGATCTGCTATTAAGAACAATATAACTTGCACACTTATAAAGCTTTCATTCAACTATAATTCTTTATTCCACAAGCTTTGGATATTTGGATATATTGTCAGTGTGATGTAGCTGTGAAAAAAGAGCAAATATTATCCTATCCTAGGATATATCTGTTAAGAAATTTCCAGTACAGAGAGGCAAATTTCACACCAATGTGTAAAGCACTAGAGAAAGCTCATTTACAGGACTACAAAAAAGTCATGGTCCCACCATGTATGAGTCTATTTGAACTGTAGCAGGCACAGAGAAGGACTAATATGATAATTAGAATGAAAATTTTTTGCATAAGAAAAAGAGTAAAACAAAGGCTGATATGGGTTGTCAGTGGGTAAACAGTGAGGAGAAAGAAGATATGAATAAAAAAGTGAATGTTACTACAAGAACAAAAGGATATAAACTGGTCATGAATAAATTTAAGTTCGAAATTAGAAAAAAGATTTTAACCATCAGAACAATGGTATTCTTGAATAACTTTCCAATAGGATAGGCTTTTAAGATGGATTATGTGATGTTTTTGGAGACTGGACACAGACACCCCAGAGAAGACTTTTTTTCCTTATATACCTTCACTGTTTTAAAGGTAGAACATTTTGCACACAACCTTTCACACTGATTTGAGAACCACCATCATCATCATTATCATGGCTGTTGTTAATAGGGCTTCATGTGTAAATGCCGAGATGTTTACTGTGGAGCTAATTAGGCAAATGCATCTTGCAAAGTTGTGGATTAGTGCCACAGCCTATGATTTGACAGTCTTTCACTTGGGATAGCCAGCTATTTAAAATGCAAGGTATTGTTGTATCATGGAAGATGCCTTCAAGATTACACCTTTTGGAAACTCAGGAAATGTCTAATTCACTGAGGTGCCTCTTCAGGATATTGGTCCCAAGATCATTTGGGTAAGACATTCAGCTTTCCTTTCTACATTTTTTCTAATTCTATTATTAGGGGTTGAAATTTGAAGAGTACCCTCCTCCTACTTCCCCCTTCCCCTTTCTTCTCTGTCCATCCAATTGACAAGCAGTATTTATAATAGTGTTTGTAGGGGGAGGGAGGGATGAATTCAAGGCCTGCTAAATCTACTGCTGAAGTAATAGAATGTCTGTTTTATTATGGTCATACAGTTACAAAGTAAAATCCCACCGGTTCTTCATTTCCTTGTTTTTTTGTTACTGTATCAAGTTGTGCTTACACCCCTGTTATACAGGGAGAGGATTTTACCTACACAGGTCCCAATGAAGAACAACACTGCCTGATTGATTATACCTTAACTTGCAAACATCCTTCCAGTAAAGGTATGTTCAACAATTAATTAAAATACCCATTTCAGTGTCAGAACATTTAATTTTTTCTCTGGTATGACTGGATTTCAAACCATATATAGCCACTTGGTATAAAAGCCTCAGATCCCAATGCTCAATATTAGGGACCCACCTAAACTGTGGTTTCACATATTTCATGAAAAATGTGCAATCTGGAGTTGCCCCTAAAATCAAGTGTTACCTGAAAAATCCACAAAAAAGAAACTTAATAAAAATCTGGCTATGATGGGGAAATGAAGGGTCAGCAGACACGATGGCAGCTGCCCCTCCCCACTCTTCCCCAACTGCCAATCGGCATGGAGGGGCAGGGCTGGACAAAAAGCAGCCAGCAGTCAAGATGGCAGCCATCCACTCATTTTTCCTGCCTGCTCTGCTAGGGCCTCTCCACCAATCAGCACTGAGAGGTGGGACCACCATAAAATACCCACAGAATGGGCT
Organism: Crocodylus porosus; assembly: GCF_001723895.1. NCBI lineage: Eukaryota > Metazoa > Chordata > Crocodylia > Crocodylidae > Crocodylus > Crocodylus porosus. Next base: position 114,821,445 of record NW_017728906.1, on the reverse strand, counting down.
TTTTGTGCTGGGACAAAGCTGAAAAAATGGCTTTGTCTTGCCAGAAATTAAATAGGTCCATATTTTTTTGCATTAAAAATAGAATTATTTGCAAATGATAGCCAACATGAATGGAAGAAGAAGATATCAGTATCCACAGTATCTTCCTTTGCAGAGCACTGATTATCTCACTGAGCCACAGAACTAAGCTCCTACAGATATTTTCATAAGACCCGAGATATTTTTTCTCCTCACTGGCCCAGGCTGACAGTCTCAACAGGATAGGTATAAAGGGCACCCGTACACATGATGGAGCTCTGTTCTGACTCATGTTAATTAGCACTTGTCAGAGAACACTCAAGCCTGCTGTGAGTCCGCTGGATCATGCTAATTAATGCATGTCAGAAGTATCGGTGTCATGTATATTCAGAGTCCCCACATTTCAAAATGGTGGTAGGGGCACTTTAACTAAAGCTTGTTGAATAAGTTTTAGTTAAGGCATCCCCACCACCATTTTGAAGCACAGGACACTGAATACATATGGCACTGTGGGCACTTTAATTAGAGTGACTTCCCCAACTCTCCACCCCAGGGCATGTGTATAGATTCCCACAGTTCCTAGACAGAGTTAAGGTACTCTGCTGGGGAAAAGAGAGGTTGGTTCAAAGTGCCTTCAGCTGGAGAGTTTGGGGTAGCACTAGTATTTTGTTCTCCCACTCCCTGGGACAGTTCATTTTGGTTTAAAAATTAGGAAAGCTTTCTTTTTCCTCCTTCAAACATTTTCTAATTATGTTTCTTCTTCAGCTGAAGTTTCTAGGACATAATTATAGACACAACAAAATCACAAGATAATGGAAGTGTCCATAGTGGATCCCTTCAGAGAGTGACCAGAATAACCAGTCTATTTGTGCAAATAAAAGAAGAAACCAAAATCTGCATAAATGGAACTAAGTTATGGCTTTTAGATGGCTAAATATCATGTTGTTGAAAAATGGAATTGGATTTGTGTCTCAGAGTAATCTCCATCACCATTTTTTGGGTATAGAGATTTTTCCATAATTCTCTCTTTACCATCTAATTTTAAAGCTAAGTATTCCCAAAGCTAACATATTTAGGGAGACACAATGATCATTAATTACAAGGGGACAAGTCTTATTCCACTTAAGTAGACGTAGGTGGGTAAATTTGATCCAGTTCTATCTCCTTGGATCCCAGAAAATTGGTTTTACAGCTACATAAATGCTGACCTCGTGAAAGGAACACCTTGAGAGGCTGGATACCTTCAAGTCAGCTGGCCCTGACAATCTGCACCCTAGGGTACTCAAGCAGCTGGTGAGCGTCATAGCCCAGCCCCTGGCACGGATCTTTGAAAACTCCTGGCGCTCTGGTGTAGTGTGGATCCAGCTAACTACAGGCCCATTAGCCTCACTTCTATCCTGGGGAAGATCTTAGAAAAGTTTATTAAGGAGTCCATCCT
>NW_017728906.1:114731953-114819202 GCF_001723895.1 Crocodylus porosus | reverse complement strand
ATTGGATGCTTATCTTGCTGGGATCCTATGACCCCATCTGACTTCCTGCCCTTTGGGCAGGGGGCTGGACTCGATGATCTCCCAAGGTCCCTTCCAGCCCTAATGTCTATGAAATCTATGAAATTTTATAAATGTATACATTGTATCCTGAAGACAAATCTGCAAAAAGCAACAAAGAAGTGGAGGGTGACCTACAAACCTTTCTGGAGATCAAGCAGGACCACTTAGCTGTTTCAAATCTGGAATGAGTGTTTTAATGCAAAGGTGTGTGTCTTTCAGAGTACCCACATTCAGGCTAGGATCCCTTTATGATATAACTCTGAATAGGTGCCTTTTTGAATCCTAGAAGTAGTCCTATTGGTCAGTGATTATACCCAATTGGTTCCAAGTAATATCCCCTCCCCCAAATGCCAACAAAATGGTAATTTATAATCTAATTTTCAAAAATCAAACAAGGAGAAATAAACAACTAGTCATGCCAAACAGCTTCTGTCAACAATTTCTTAATATGCATCAGTTAAAAAAAATGCTAAGTGTACAATACGTACCTCATTAATGTGGTTTCTGTTTGCCATGTACTCAGCTTGAAAAGTCACCTTTGAATTGATTGGAATTTTGAGCCAAAAATAAGTGTACCGTATATGACTATAAGTTTATGACATAGTGTTCATTTTATCTTGTACTGCAACATAACATGAATAAAAATTTATTTTCCATGATGAAAGTCACCATCAATCTCACTAGTAACTTTCTTGGCAGAAAAAAACATGGCAAATAGGAGTGAAGTAAACATTTATGAAATAGGTTTAGTACCAGAGTTTGGGAAAAACTCACTGATGTTATCTTTCCATGCCTGACTCATGTTTACTAGTTCATTAACTCAAATTTTGTTAGATCTGTTGGGAATATGCAGAGTTAAAGCAAATTAACATGCAGGAAGTAGTCCTTTTTGATGAAAGCATTGTAAAAAAACCATCCACAATTTTACAGAGAGAGCACTGATTTTGAATGAGAATTTGTTACTAGCAGGCACTGAATGTGAAAGCAAGCTATGCAGAAAGCAGACTGCAAGATTGCAGTAATTAACAATTCTAATTTGCATTATGCTGCATTGTGTTCTGATTGCAGAAATGAGCCAGCACACAAATACTGTAGAGTTCCTGATTCTGAACATTGAGGTTAATGGCAGTTTCTCTTTTGAGTTATGTAGAAGCAAGGTTGGGATACTCTCCAAAGACAATAGGTCAAATATATAACCCAGCTTAACTCAGCTTCCATGTTTCCACCTAAGGTATGGCAGTAACAAATCATTGCAAGCACAGTTTTGCATTTAGTTTATGCCCTTATGTTGTTCATTTAGATGTCTCCTTGTTCTGCGTTTGTATAATGCATAGCACAATTGAGTCCTGATCCACAACCAGGCTTCCAGGAATTATGGTAATACAATCAATAATAAATGTAGAAGGTAGAACAGTATGGTAGCTTAGACTAGAAATAGACATTGCCAAGTGAAACTGAGTAGTTGTTCTGGGATATGCCTGCACAGCTAATTTGCTTCTTTGGGTAAAACACATGTCACCCATTGTCCCGCCTAGTGATGTTGCAGGACTACTGGCAATGTGTTTCCCCAGAAATTGTACAGGGACTGCACCAGAGTGTTAATAAGCACCCGTGGAATCCCAAATGAGGCAATCCAGGCAAGCACTCCTAGGGCTTCAGGTGCCCAATCCAACGTACCCTTGGAATAGGCAGTCCCAGGGAATACAGGATTGGGCCCCTGAAGCCCCGAATGTGCTTCCCCCAGGGTAGCTGGGAAGGTAGGCAGGTTCAAACTATGATAAACCTGTGCTCTTCTGAAATAAGCCTAACAGACTTCTTGCAGTGAAATGGCACAATTTGATACCACTTACGTTGGGGCCACAAATTTGGGGGATCTGTGGCATGACAAAGGATTTAGACATCTGTTGGCTTGGCCTTTGTGCCACCATGAAAAAAAAAGTCCTGGCAAAAGACAATGTTTGTTTCCACCCTTAGAGACTAAGCTAGGAAGGTCATGAGCGGGGATCCTGGTTTTCTCTGACAAAAAAAAAATCCCCAATTTCTGGATTAAAAAATAACCCAAAAACCACATGTTTCCATGCTCAAAATGAAACACCACTAATATATATGTGTGTATATATATATATATATATATATATTCCATTTTAAATCATGGAAATGTGGATTTGGGGGTACTTTTTTAAATTTAAAAATGGTTTTTTTTTTTTAAATCAGAGAAAACCAGGATCCTGGCTCATGAGCTTCTGTAAGCAACAACATCTTTTTGTCAGATGCTAATAATTGAAGTTATTACTTAATAGGAAGCTAAAGTGAAGGGTGTATTTTTAAATCTGAAGTGTTAACTACAGAGATGTATTTTAAAGAGGTACCATCACAAAAAAAAAGATATATTTTTAGGAATAGATTTAATAATAAACCAATAAATGTCACTCAATTTTGTGAAATTACTCACATATTTCTTTTCATAATCAATTGTAACACATGCACAATACATATGTCAATGATAGATATATCAATTATATCAAATATATCAATGAAAACAATGATAAATATATCCATTTAAAAAGTGTCTTAACACCAGTTTTTGAATCACACACTGCACATGTACCCCAGATTACTTGCAACTCATCTCTGAATGATGAACTTGTACTGAAGTTATAAGTTAATAGGATATGACACCTGCTTAAAATTTGTAGCATCCAGCAGGCAGAAGACTGTGACAAAACATTGCAGGTGTAACATTACTTTTTGTGCCCAACCCATGAGAAGTTGGCACCTGTTATAGATCCCAACTTCAAGATGTAGAATTTTTTTTCTCTCCTCTCAGTACCACCATTTCCAGCTCTTCTGTGTTAATCAAGATGGTATTGTCATACTAGTCCCTCATTCCTTTTACACCCCAGATTATGGAAAAGTTAACACTACAATTTTGTTAACATTCTTTGCAACAAAGAGTTAGGCATATAAGTGGTAGCCATAGTAAGAGACTGATTTTAAGACTTTAATCTTAGGGCCTTGTCACATGGAAGATTTAGTTTGTGTTAAAGCCATGCAGTATTAACTGTTAGAATGTGTTCTAAGCAGTCACATACAAATTTTTACTATGATCTGTAACATGTACAGCTCACTGGGCATGTCTACACATGCAATTAACTGAAAGAAACCTTACCGCACAGTAAAATACTGTACACTAAGCTTTCCCTAGGTCAAGTCTACAAGTGCACCCATCGAGAGTAAATTTGCTCCCAACTGGAGCAGTTCAGGGTAGGGATATTCCTGCCCTGCTCTCCTACCATAAGGCAGCCAGTGGGAGATCAAAGCTTCCCTAGGTGCCAGCCCTTACGTGGCAGGGGGGACCAGGGTCAGGCCTTGACTCTGGCAGGTGAGAGGAGTTGTCTCTCGGTTGCCTGGTACCCTACCCCTGCTTTTATCACAGAGCTGGGGAGTGGACAATGGTCACTGATCCCTGGCAGGCAGCTCCCAATCCCAGATCATCAGGGATCCTAGTTTTCTCTGATGAAAAAAAATCCCCAATTTTTGGATTAAAAAAAATCCAAATCCACATTTTCCCATTATTAAAATGAAACACCAATATATATATATCTAGTATACTGAGTGACTGAAGCTTATTCCACAACCTGTTTTAGTATGCTGGCTGTTCTCAGAACTGGGGTGGGACCCACTGGACATGTCTACACATACAGTTAATGCAAAGTAATAACCTCTGGAACATCTCATGAATGACTTTATTGCTCCTTGGGACCACAGTATGTTTGAACATGCTCTGGGGACCACAGTATTTTGAACTGGGATGGAGCAGCCTTGGCTGGCAGGGGGACAAGGGGGTCAGCTTGCCAGCCTGGGACTGCTCCTGCTGAACTCAACATGCTGTTGAGGGGCTGGCCTTGGTCACTAGAGATACATATCTATCTATCTATCTATCTATCCATCCCTGTATGTGCTATAGATATAGATATCTGGCTAACTGTCTCAAAGTTATGCCACTTAAGGTCTGCTCTACAGAGATGGACAAGCAGTCTTCAGTCCCAGGATGCACTGCTCCTAGTCCCACTACAAACCAGAGCAAGGTTACAACCCAAATATAATGGCTCCTGCTCATGGGACTTCTAGTGGCAAGTTAGAGCTGTGAATGCAAAAAACATTATTAACCCTTAATATGTGTGAGAGCTCATAACACATTTTGACTTTAGCATGACTTAACATTCCACAGACTTAGTGTGGTCTAACAATAAAATTCAACTCCACCCTCACTGAAAAAGTAATTTAATTTCCTCACTTCAAAAAACAAACAACAAAACCCCTCTAAAAAGCAAAAAACCCAGACCCCAAACCCAAAACATTTCAACTGAGCTGTTTTTCCAGCCAGTTATTAATAAGGTTAAAAATTATATGAGCCTCATTTAAAATACAGAAAATGTTCTTGTGTATTTTTTTAAATAGCCTGATATAGCCTTATTATTACTGTCAACATTTCTCCCTCTATTTATACTACTGTAGATTAACAAACCCAGTGGAAAATATCTGCATCTCCTGAGTGTATACAGTTAGTCCAGTACAATGCAATTTATTGCTCTGCTAGGTATCTCTAGATATATAAGATTATTTAAGCAAGCTGTCAGTTACCCCTAATTACACAAAGTAGCTTCAAAAGATAGAACTGAAATTCAACTTTGTCCTGCACACAGCAAGCAATACAGAAATTGTCTTACTATATAGTAATTAAGACCAATATGTCAGGACACTAAATAATTCATTTATAATTAAAGGAAAGCTGGATTACTGAATATTTAAATTTCAGCATTACTATATTATATAATTAAAAATCATATTAGTCTTTTATTCTGCATTCAAAGTGTTCATTTCACATTTGATCGTGGATTAAAAGGAAAGATAAAAAGTGTTCAATGTAAATAATGCAAGAGAAATCATAGAATCATATGGCAATTCTAAACATGCTCTGGGGGTTGTGGGGGGCACTTTAATTAGAGTGGCTCTCAGAACTGCTATAATTAAAACATTGAGGTATCTCATGTATCAGTGTCACCACACTTTAAAATGGTGTCATGGACACGTCAATTTGGGGTTATTTTTTTTTTTAACTGAAAATTGGGGATTTTCTTTTAAAATCAGAGAAAATCAGGATCCGTGCTCATACCTCATGTGCCCCAACCCCTAACTATTTTTGTTGCCCTGTTGGGCCAGGCCAACTCTCAGGATCTGAATATTGCACTGTTAGACAGGAGGTTGTGACACAATTGCACATATACAAACACACTAATCAATCAGGTGCATACACATGCACACTACCACCTCAGGCACATACACATCCAAACCAGCCTAAGCACATGCATACTTGTCACCAATTCAAGCACATACACTATACACCCCAGAAGTTGGACACACACACAAGCAAATCAGATACATGCACATTCAAAATAACTAGTTTAGGTTGATGTACACCTATCACCAGTTTAAGCCCATACACACTACACACACCAAATTTAGACAGAAATAGTTACCAGTTACCAACACCTGCACATCCAATACACATACGTGGATTACTAATTTATATACTATACACACACACACAATGATATCTATATATGGATATATATGTGTATTTACTAATCTACAAACATACCACTCACCTACACATACACAGGTGAGTTCCTAAGTTGGGTGTTGTGATGTGTGTATATGTATGTATGTATGTACTTGGTGTACTCGGGATACCTGTGGAAAGGTTAAGGTAAGAAAGTAGAAGTGTAGGGGGTTAAAGTTACTAGAACCTGGATTAGAACTGGTAGACTACAGGGGCCTGGGCTGAAGAACTGAGGCTTGGAGGTAACTTTAGGTTAATTGATCTTAATTGATTAAAAGATAACGTAAAAAGCCTGCAGAACAGGGAAGAAATGTCAGACTGGAGCCAGAGTTATGGGAGAGTTGAAAAGGTAGGTAGGGAGAGGGAAAAATGGGACTAAGGGAAAGTGTGGGTGTTAAAGAGGGGCTCTGGTTGTCGGGAGCCAGAGGATGTCTCCAGGGCAGCTAGAGAAGTTGCAGGGAGCAGCAGTAGCTTCTGGAACCTGGAGAAAACTACAGGACAGCTAAGAGGAGCTGGGAAGCTGCAGAGTGGGAGGAGTATTACAGAAGGTGTGGGGGAAGAAGAGACAGACAGCAGAAAATCACAGGAAAAACAGCAGGTGGCAGGGGAGCAGGAAAGCAGAGAAAGGCAACAGAAAGTCACAGGGAAAAGGCAGTAGGTGCTGGAAGCTGGATAAAAACTCCAGCTGCTGGAGAAAACTGCAGGACAGCTAAGAGGAGCTGGAAAGCTGCAGGAAGAGGTGGGGAGGATTACAGAAGGTGCAGGGGAAGCCTGAAAACAGAGAGACAGACAGCAGAAAATCAGAGAAAAAGCAGCAGGCAGCAGGTCAGCAGGAAAGCAAAGAAAGGCAGCAGAAAGTCACAGGGAAAAAGCAGTAGGAGCAGGGGAGGCTGAGAGATGGTAGAAAAGGGGTGATGGAATTGGAAGAAGATCAGGAAACTAGCAGAGAGGGTGGGAACTACAGCTGAGCGAGAGAGATTGAGGAAGATAAGGAAGGGACTGGGATTTAGTAAAACATGACCCAACTCGGGGTTGAAAATGATAGTGGTTTTATTGAACAGGGGAGATGGTGACACAATGTCTTATTAGTTCCCTTGCACCCACCCACACACAAAACCACACACACACACACATGCAGTGGCATCAGGGGTTAGAGGGGCTTGGTGCAGGGGCTGAGGTCCACTGAAGTCCAGAAGGAGAGAGAGCCAGAGAGAGTCCAAATTGTAGGAGGAGGTATGCAGGTAATATCTACCTATCTAGGCTGGAAAGGGGTCCTTGTCCAGTAGATGTTGTCCAGAGCAGGGTCATCGGCAGGGCTTCAGGTGGATAGATGGTGTGGCATGGTGCTGGTCCAGATGGAGAGGGCATCCCACTGGGTCTGTCTTCACTGCCCCTTTTTATAGGGGCAGACCTTGTGTGACCCTAGTGACAGGAGGCATGCCCAGGCAAAGGTCAGCTCCTGGCATACTGAGCATATGTGCTCCATGCAGGGAGGTGCAGTTTCAGGTATCTGTAATGATGAGAGTTGCTGGTTCTGCAGGGTCTTTTGTCTTTCAAATGCTGGTCTTGTCTCTGTTCCTGGGTGAGGTCTGTGGTTCCTGGATGAATCAATGTGAGGTGATGGCCCAATCATTACAGGCCATTTAGTAGAGGCCCACTACCATTGTATTTCAATCATTCCCAATTACACTCATTCATCGGGGAACGAATTTACATGGGAGGGATACAGGACTCATACAGTTGCGACACACAGGGGATGCCCGGGCAGAGGACACAAGATGGAGACTTGACATATAACATAGCATGGCTTGGTTCACTTACAAACACAGGCCTAAACCATACAATATCCATATGAAAAAATAAAAATCAATACATAAAAGATAATAACACAATATACAACAGTAAAAATCAATACAAACCAAATAATAATACAATATAAAACAGTGGACATCCAAAACCAAAAACTTGCTACCAAAATAAAATTTTTTAAAGCTTATGCCACATCTTAGCTTACTTATATTTATCTGTAGGGAACAGAGAGGAAGAGAAAAAAATCAGAAATGGTTGGGGAAGGGGAGTGAATGCAATAAAAAAAAAAAAAGAAAACCTGGGGGTTTTGCTATATTTTCACTGCCCTCCGCTGGACTTTCTCCAAGTTGTCCACATCCCTTCTGTGGTATGAGGCCCAAAAATGAACATAGCACTCCAGATGTAGCCTCGTAAGTTGCAAATAGAGGGAAATAATCACTTTCCTTGATTTCCTGGCAACACTCCTAATAATGCAGCCCACTATGCAGTTAGCCTTCTTCACAACAAGGGTTTAATATTGGCTCATATTCAGCTTATTGCCCAGTGTAACCCCGAGGTCTTTTTCTGCAGAGCTGCTGCCAAGCTGGTCAGCCCCCCAGCCTGCACTGGTGCAGGACTTTGCTCTTGTCTTTATTAAATCTCATGAGATTAATTTTGGTCCAATCCTCCAATTTACTGAGGTCTCTCTGAATCCTATCCCTACTCTTCAGTATATCTCCTACTCCCCCAGATTGGTGTCATCTGCAGACTTGCTGAGGGTGCACTGCATCCCATAGTCCAGGTCATTTATGAATTATTGCAAAAATCTGCCCCAGGACAGACCCCTGGGTCACTCCACTTGATACTAGCTTCCAACTATACATAAAGTGTTCCCAATCACCTTTTTCTACTCCAAGTGCTTTGAAATCCTTGAGGACCAGCTCCATGATGTTTCCAGGGATATGGTGAGGCTGACCTTGGATCCTCCTTCTTCCATTATTTAAAGATGACCACTTTATTTGCTCATTTTGCCAATCATGCAGGACTTGTCCCAATTGCCATGAGTTTTCAAAGTTAACAATCAGCAGCTCGGCAATCACATTGGCCAACTGCTTCAGCACTCTTGGGGGCATGACATCTGATCCCATGGACTTGTACACATACAGCTTTTCTAAATAGTCCCTAATCTGTTCTGCCGCTGTTGGCTGCTCACTTTCTCCCCAAACTATCCTGCCAGGTATAGTGGTCTGGTAGATGACCATGCCTATTGAGATTGAGGTAATAAAAGCTTTGAATATTTCAGCCTTTTCCATATCATCTATCACTCAGTTGTCTTCCCCATTCAGAAAGGGACCTACATTTTCTAGGATCTTCCTCTTGTTGCTGACATACTTGTAGGAACCTTTCTTGTATCCCTTACTAGCTGCAACTCCAAGTTCACTTTGGCTTTCCTGATTTTATCCCTGAATGCCCAAGCAGCACTTTTTATACTTCTCCCTAATTATTTGTCCAAGTTTCCACTTTATCAGGGGGATCCTTACCTCATTCCAGCAGTCCTCCTTCTTGGGACATCACCCCACTCCATGGTAAAAATTCCAAGTCACTGCTGGTGACAATGGTTGCATATACATGTGATCTTAACTGCAGAGTAGACTAACTATCTGTTCAGTAAAGCATCACCATCTACACCTGTGATGCTATTTGGCCACAGTAAACTAATTAACACTGACATACAATAGTAATGTCAGGAACAGTTCTGTCTTACATTAGGGAATTAATTGTGATTAAATTCAGATGTAGATGCTGACTGCAGGTGTAAATTTTACCAGGTCAGCCTCACCAGCAGGGAGCCAGACTCCTGCCTGCCACCTAGCCACATGGCTCCACACTTTCAGCAAATTGCTTGTGCTCAAATTGCTGCTGTCCTGGGCACACATGCAGCTGCTGCACCCAGGAGTAGGTTACTTGAACTCCAGCTGCTCTGGAGTTTATTGCTTTGAATTAATTGCACCCACTATCTATGCATCCATATCTATGCACTGATCTGAAGGTTGTCTCTGCTCCTATCTGAGCAGAATGGCCAGTTATAACCAGGGATCCTGGTTTTCTCTGGTAAAAAAAAATCCACAAATTTTGGATTAAAACAAGTAACCCCAAATCCATATTTTTCTGTGATTAAAATGAAACACCACTAATATAGAAATATATATTAGTGGTGTTTCATTTTAATAATGGAAAAAGTGTATTTGTGGTTACTTTTTTAATAAAAAAATTGGAGATATTTTTAAACCAGAGAAAATCTGAAACCTTGTTTATAACAGAACTTGAATCCCCATCTCCTTCACTCTTGCACCCTGATCCAGGTAATCACTTTTGATTTGCTTAGAGTTACCTCAGCAGTGTCATTAGTGCCTGCATGGAGCAGCTTGGGGTAGTAGAGCATCAAATAAACCTTCCTATAATATCTCAGGTGCAGACCCCTGGAAGGCAGTAGACTTCCTAACCCGGCAGTTCTGCCCAGTAGATATATGCTTCATCCTTCATAAATACTCCATCCCCAACAGAAAGAAAGTGCCAATCAATCACCACTACCATTTGCTTCCTTTTGGTAGCAAAAGTCTCATTCTTGCCAACTTTGGGGGTGTATGGCTAGGCCTCATTAGCCAATGGAGTCTTTCTCTTCTGATGCCAGGATTCATGGTGTTCTCAACCTGAATAGCTGTGGGTTAGGAAGAGGAAAGAATACTATCAGAAGTGACAAGCACACAGGTTCCACCTTCCTGAATGTCCAGGTCTTTTTTGCACTCCAGTGCCTTCTCTGGCTGTCCCTTTTCTACCATCCACATAAAACACAAGTCTAAGGTTTAAGGTTTAACCTACCTAGTAGTTTAGAGCCATAGTTTTGTTTTTGTTTTGTCTTGTTTCTTTTCTTGTCTTTTTTTAGGTTGAAAGAGGGGCTATAATGGAAATGGGGCTTTACTGTGTGGTATAGGCAGGCTTATCATCGCAATAAAAGGGGTTGGGACTTTTTAATTGATTTAATAAAGCAGAATCATATCTGGAAGTGCTAGATAAGGATATAGTCTGTGTTAGGGACCAGTCTAGTTCCTATTGAAGCCAAGGGAAGAAAATATCTAATTAATTTCAATGGGAATGGGTTCAGGCAGTTAGCTTGCTTGCAGCCAGTTAGGCATACACTTAAAATAAGATTAAAGGGACAAAAAGATACAAAATATTTCTAAAAAAACCATAAACAGCTGTTGCCTTGAAAAGTCAATAATCTGCACTCTGCAAACAAAGGTGTTTGAGCTGACTACTGTTTTCCAATGGATTTAGAAGAGATTAGTTATGGTGGCTGACAGAAAATTACTTTCTAATAGTTACCATTAAGCAGTTCCATTCATTTCCAAGAAAACAACATAAATGCAAAACAAAAAGTGAAAAAGGGGGGTGTTGTTTCTAATGTGATGACACTGAAATCCATATTTAAAGCAGATATTGAGATATTTGAAGAATCTTAAAGGAAGTAATAATTATCTCCTGAAAAAATCTAAAGAATATGACCACCAGAAGAACAGACAGTTTAAGAGAATTTGACTTGCAATATAGTTTAGGTAAGATCTCATACTCAACTTTGCTTTATTAAAGTAATACTCAGGATCCCCTTTCTGACGACTACTCTCTGTTGGGGAACCAACTGAAATGGAGTTAACACACTTTTGAGGGATTCTGAATTGGTGGAACATGTCTTTTTTCTGATCTCTTTGAGTACTTTTATATGCACTCCGGAGGTAGTGAGGTGGGTGTGCTTTAATTAGAAAGGCTTCAAGAGATGCTGTAATTAAAGTGCCACAGCATCTCACGTATTAGCATCCCTACACTTCAAAATGGCAGTTTTGACGAGCTTTAGTTGAAGTGCCTCTGCAGCCATTTTAAAGAGTGGGGACATTAATACATGAGACATGGAGTCTATCTGGAGCACAGTAATTACCAGGGATCCTGGTTTTCTCTGACCAAAAAAATACCCAATTTTTGGATTTTAAAAAAGTAACCCAAAATCCACACATTTCCATGATTATAATGAAATGCAACTAATATATAGATATCTATATATCCTTACATCTATAGAGATATACATATATAGTGGTGTTGCGTTTAATATATATAATACTGTTTCATTTTAATCATGGGAAAATGTGAATTTTCAGTTACTTTTTAATCCAAAAATTGGGGATTTTTTTAGCAGAGAAAACCAGGATCTTTGGTTACCATGCTCCAGCAGATTTGATTAATTGCATCTGCTCCAACGCACAGTAATTACAGCTTGTCATTGCAGCCTCACATCATGTCTACAGGCACCCTTCAAGAGTATACCATTTTAGGCCTTGTTCAATGCTTTGTAACTCTGTTAAGCTTAAAGGACAGATTTGTAAATTAAAAACTTCTGTTATAGTTTTTGGGATTGAATCTGAATCCACTAATGCAAATGATAGTATCCCCATTATATCATACTTCCTAATGATAGATAAGAGATATATTTAGTCATATAAGAATATCACAAATTTTCCTGTTTGTAGAATTGATTTATTACTAAGACACAGGCTATAGAATATCAATGAGTACAGGGGTGGATTCACAGAGGCTGCATTTGAACCCCACTTTGATTACTGCTCTACACTTTTGGGCATAGGACTTTTAATTAACATGCTTGAGGTTATACAAGAGGACTTGACAACCCAGATCTCTTGACACTTACTTCTTAAGTACTAGAAAAATATTTTATTCAGGTATTAAAACTGAGAAAGTGGTACAGAAAAATACATTTTGTAAAGAAGAAGCAGTTTACCAATATTTATTATGCATATAAGTTACAAAAATCAATGATGTTCCAAAAATCCCTGCAATGGTTAAATAATGATACCAGTAAATGAATGAACATATCCCTGGTATATAGGTTGCCCTACAGTAGGATATAATGATTTATAATTATATATTTTTTCAGATTCCGGTTGATCTAGATACTTTGTTCTCACTAATTCAGCTGCTAAGGCCCGTAGGCAGAAACCACATTTTGTCTAAAAAGAGTTAAATAGAAGTTAAAGGGGAGGAATATTTTACAGATAAATATGCCAGTGCCTTTGCCTTCAAAGCTTCAGTGGGAAAAAAAATCAACCAGGTTTCTATAGAAATGAAAAATGGTTAACATTCTTCCATTCTTAATTCACATAATAAAAAATGACTGCACAATTACATTGGGTGACACTGATTAGCTAGCTTTAATGACTGGAAAAATGAGTCCTCGGACAACTCCTTTCCATGGTAAAGAACACCAGAAGAGAACATTGGTTACATTGGTCTGACCATAACATGAAATAAACTATAGATTAATCCAGACAAAATTAAGCCATAAAGGGCTCCCTTGACTAGGCTACATTTTACAATCTATCTGGGGATAGAACTGCTTGGAAAAAAATGTTGAAAGTTCAGGTTTTTTTTTTTCTTGATTGGGTTAGAAATTTGTCAGCAGCAGGGTGGCAGCAGTGTTAATTGCCATGCCTATAATGATAGAGGATATTATTTAGAGATGCTACTTTATATAGAAGACTATACAGTTTGGGACTTGGGAGATGATCTCTCAGATAAGTTAGTTAGAGAGAATAAGGAACTGCAGAGACTTGCCAACTACTCCATAGTAAAACGTTTGGTTCTTCTCATTCATGTATGCCTGTGCTATCTGAAATCAGAGATCATTACATGGTGATCTGATGAATGAAAAAGAACTTGAAAGAATTTGAGTTCCAAACTGAAACTGAAGTTAGAAACTGAGAGGATGTGAAGCAACACAACCACCTAAAAGGAAAAAGGCCTTTGTAACTAATCTTCCAGCAAAGTTATAGTCCAAATAAAAGGGCAATTAGTGACAGAAGTTTTGCAACCTCCATCTAATCTTCTGATATTGGACAACTGTGGAGGGTGTTCAGACCATGGTTTGAGCAGTACCTAGCGTCAAGGGGAATATGATAAAGTGAAAAAATCAAATCATCTATCTTCTTTCATGTTGTGGAAAAGGAAGTTGTGGCAGTTTATAACCTTTACCTAAGAAAAAGGTCAGCATAGGACATAAGTAAAATCTTGTCCACTGTTGAGGAGTATTGAATAACAAAAAAGAAAAACCATGAAAAGAAGTGACCCTTAAAAACACGGAAACAACAGAACAAGGTGTAGATCAGTATATTACTGAACTAAATAATCTGAGTATAAACTGCACTTTTGGGAACTTGACAGAATCTCTGTTTATAGATAGGATTGTCTGTGTCATTGCACACAAGAAAGGCTCTTGCATGAGGGAGACTTGTCCCTAGAAAAGACTGTCCAAATGTGCAGAGCAGCAGATACTGTGAAAAGAAGCTGCAGAGCTGACTGAACCAACAAGGGGCATCCATGCAGTAGGTATAAAAGAATGTGGTCAGAAGGAAAACAAAAAACACTGCACACTGTGGAATTTTTTACTAGCAAGAACCTACCTTGCTAGATATAATTTTCCTTTGATAAGGAGGATGCTAAGGCAGAGAAAGCAAATTAGCAGACATGTCAAGTGTGGAAGGCAGTATGGCCGCAAACATTCTTCTGCATTTGGAAAGCTCTGTTTTAATTGTATGACAAGGAATCAGTTTACTAGGTGTTTCAAATGCTTACAGTTGAGAGCAAACCACAATAATTTTATATAAATATGGTTGAATCAAGCAAAATAATTGAGAAGGACTGGATTTTGCCAGTGACAATGCAAGGAATAATGGTTTCATTTAAATTGGACACTGATATTATATGAGGGCATGAATATAGAAAATTAAAATTGAAACCAAAAACCTGTCCAAGACAGATCAAAATAACTCACTATTCAGAAACAAATACCTCAGTGAAAGAGAGATGCATTACTAGTATTCAAATTAAAATATACAAACTCCCATTTACTGTGTTGCTTGGGTGAAATTGTGAGAAATTGACACTAGTTAAGTGTGTGTTTAACATATAAGAAGACACAACATTCACACCCTTTGATGATCCTCTTGCCCTGTAGGGCCAAATCTGGACTGTCTCCTTAGTAAGAGACCAATTTTTCCAGAACACAAGAGGCAACCATGTCCTTATGACAAGACATGTTCCTATGGACACATAGGCAAAAAGTATCAAGCAGAAAGAGGAAATCAGATTTTCTGTTCTGTAGCTAATGAATTTTGGGTTATGTCCAGAAGTGCAGAAGTGCTGCCAATAGTGCAAGTCAATGGGATCCCAGTATAAAGACTCCAGCCTATAAAGACTTGGAGGAAGAACTTCCTATTGAAAAAAAACAGAACTGAATTTCGCTAAGTTTTTGGTTGTAGTCGTGTTGGTTTAAGGACAAAGGCAGGCAGGATTCTTTGAGTAGATGTGATATCTTTTATTAGATCAACTGAGTAGTTGGAAAAAAAGTTCTTAGCAAGCTTTCAGGTGCAATCACTCTTCATCAGGCATAAGGTTTCCTTGGAGTCTCAGACTAGAAGAGACTCCTTTTGCCTAATGAAAGGTGGCAGCGCACAAAATCTTGCTAAGAACTTTTTTCCAACTACTCAGTTGGTCTAATAAAAGATATCACATCTACCTAAAGAACCTTGCTGAACTGAATCTCATACTTATTGGGTTGAGAAGAAAGCATAGCTTCAGAGAAACACTGTTAAAAGAGCTGCAGAAAAGGGGGAATAGGGAATTGAGTGACAAAGACTCACTCCAGAGTGATGGGCTAGTAACTTATCTTCAGTAAATGACTGTTAATGTGTTAAATGATTTTTGTTGTGTCATTGCTGCACCCTCCTTTTGGATTGCACTATACCACAGGAGCCTCTGGGGACTTTTTAAAGTCCCTGAAGACTGTGAAAATGCTTCCTCCCTTCCCTTTCCTGCTCAAAGACACACCCCTTCTATGTCCCTTCCCTACCTCCCTCTCTTGCCTTTCTCTACTATCTGGAGGGAGGGGAAGTGCCAGAGGCTAGGACTCTTCCTGCCGTGGACAGGGGCTGGACTCATCTGGGGATGGGAACAATGCAAGGAGGGATGGAAGGGTTTCCCCTTCCGGACACCTGCTCTGGGTGGGGGAGGACAACTCTCCCACCACATTGTTGCCTCTGTCCCCTCTACCCAGTCCCTGTTCAACCCAGCTGGCTATGGAGCTTCCCTACCCCTAAGCAGCATCAGGAGAAAACAGAAGCGGCAGGCAGGGGTACTGAGTGGGGAGGGGGCACACCTCTGACTAGAAAGGGTAAGGCAGGGGAGGTTTCATTTGCTTTAGGGACTTAAAAAAATCTGCCCACACTTATGGGGCAGAGGAGGTGAGGAGCAGAGTGTGCATCCACCCCTGAAGTGAGGGTTGCTACTGACTTTGGGAAACCCTGGGTCTACCCCTGTTTGTAGTTATCTGAAGTCTGTTGTTAAGAGAAAAGATGTGGTGATAAAAGTTATAATTTAGAGACACTTGCATAGAAAACTGGAGATAGTCTCTCCATTAAGTTAAAGAGACTAAAGGACTACAGAGGCTTGCCTACTGTTCCACAATAAAAATTATTATTTAGTTTTTCTTATTCATGTATGCCTTTGTTAATTGAAAATGATGATCACCATGATTCCTATAGTTTTCCCACTGCCAAGTTTTCAGACCATGGGGAGCTCTATAGGCCAGATGGCATGGCCCAATGCCCTGGATTGCACTGGTGTACAGGTGACTGAGCAGCAAAATACAGCATGTGGGGACAGGCTGTTGCCTCAGATTGCATCTGAAGACTGATGCTGAATGCCAATCCCAAACCAGATCTCGGCTTGCAGACCAGATCCCTTCCCATGGACTGGAAGGTCATGGACTGACCTTGTACCTGTAGTCCATACATAGGCCTGACCAACATGGTACATACAATTCCCCCCAAAATTGGGGATTGTTTTTAATAAAAGAAAACCAGGATCCCTGATTATAACCTACCGTTTGCATTAAAAACTGTGATGGAATGGGTCTTGCAGTAAGCCAGGAAGACATAGATTCCCTTGTCTAAAACTAAAATGAATTGCATTAGAACTTTTTTGCAGTCAAAAGTTTTAAATAAGTTGGCAGGTATAATTTTTCAAATATTGAGAATATAGCAAAATTCCCAAAGTTCCCATCTTAAGAAGAGGGAATAACACAGCATCATCATCATCATCATTAAGAATCCCTTGCAATCAAGAATGATTGTCTTCCATGATTGTCTGATCTGTGGGTCCAAAGGGGCTGATAAAGCCAATCTGGTAATGACATGTCCTACTGCAACTTGAGCATGTGTTTCTATGCAGGGTGGATATCTCTGGATTTCTGATTCAGTCCATAACGTGAAGTTTCTAACAGTCCTGCCTTTCCATCTCCTGTTGTCTTTATGATGTTCCTTCTGTCTTCCTGTGTCTTCTCAAAGTACTGAGATATTTGCAGCAAATGCTTTCTCTATTTGGGGCAGTCCTGGGAGACAGCCTCTCATGAGTTGGTGTTTATGTTGCATTTTTTCAAGTTGGCCTTGAGGGAGTCCTTACATGCTTTCTCAGCCCTCCTGTTGACCATACTCCTTGAATGAGCTGAGAGAATAAAACTTGCTTTGGAAATCTGGAGCCAGACATCTGAATGATGTGGCCAGCCCAGCAAAGTTGTCGTTAAATGATCATTGTCTTGATGCTCATGTTATTTGCTCGTAAGAAGGTGCTAATGTTTATCCATCTACCCACTGGATTTGAAGGATATTCTATATGCAGCATTGATGATACTTCTCCAGCAAGTTGAGGTATCTCCTATTCATTTTCCACATCTCATCTCTGTACAGTAAGGTAAGGATCATGACTGCTTGATAAACCATGGGCATGGTTTTGCATATGATTTCATAACCTTTGAATATCTATTTTCTCAGACATCCAAAGACTGCACCTACATATTTGAGTCAATGTCGGAGTTCTTCAACAATATCAGTCTTCTATGAGAAATGGTTACTGAGGTACAGGAAATACTCAACATTCTTCAAAGTCTCACCATGAATCTGGATTACAGGAGCTGTGAACTGTTCATTAAGAGCTTGTTGATGGAGGACCTTAGTTTTCTGAATGTTAAGCATGAGTCCCTTTTTATTATATATCTTGGTAAAGACATCAATGGTTGCCTAAAGGTCCGCTTACAAGTAAGCACACACTACAGTATCATCAGCATACCAGAGATCAATAACTGAGGTCAGGGTTATCTTGGTTTTGGCTTAGAGTCAGCTTACCATTCTTTTGGTAGTTTAGTTCTACTCTGATTGGGAGCTTGTTGGTAGTCAGATGTATCATTGTGGTAAGGAATATCAAAAAGAGTGGTGAAGAAATGATGTAGCCTTGCTTATTCCCTGTCTTAACTCAAAAGGATGTGTGAATAGATCCATTACTGAGAACCACTGCTGGAATACCATCATGGAACAGGCAAAGAATGGTGACAGAGTTCAGTGGGCATCCATACCTCAGAAAGACCCTCCACAATGTTTCTCAGCTAACAGAGTCAAAGGCTTCTGTGAGGTTGAAGAAGGCCATGTAGAGGGGTTTATGTCATTCTTGGCTTCTTTTTTTTTGTAGCTGGAGAGCAGTGAAGATCATATCAGTTGTGCTTCTTGATGTCCTAAACCCACCCTGAGATTCCAAGAAGATCTCTTCAGCAAGTGGAATGATATAGTTCAGGATGGTTTTCTCAATGATCTTTCCTGTAGTAGACAGCAAGGTGATCCCTCTATATTTTCCTCAGTCTCCTTTCTTGAAGATTGTTATGATCATGGCATCCCTCAGATCATCTGGGATTTTCTTATCTTTACAGATCCCCAAGATGAGGGCATGGTGCCGTGATATAAGTTCCATTCACCCATGCTTGAAGATTTCAGCAGGTATTCCATCTGTTTCAGATGCCTTGTCATTCATCTGCTTGATGGTTTTCCTCACCTCATCAAGGGTTGGAGGGATTCTGAGATCATCTGTGACTGGGTGTTGTGGGATGGAATTGAAAACATTCTCCTCAACAACAGAGTTTCTATTCACAGGGTCTTCAAAATGCTCCTTCCAGCGTGCGTTGATGATTCCCCTTTCCTTGACTAGGTCTCCTCCATCCTTTGGTCACAAAGGGGTGGGTCCCTGCATGCTTGGATCATAGATGTCTTTGGTAGCACTAAAAAAACTGACATTATCATGGATGTCAGTGAGATGTTCAATCTTCTTCATTTGATCTTCTCACCATCTGTTCTTCATATCATGGGTTCTCCTTTGGACCTCTGTAGTGACTTGCTGGTGATACAGTTTCTTTTGCTTGGAGTTGATGTTATTTTGCCAAGCACAAAAGATCTTACACTTACGGTCATTCAACTCTTGGATCTCTAGGTCATTCTCATCAAACCAATGTTGGTGTTTCCTAGTAGTGACTCCAAGTGTCTCTTCACAGGCTCAGATGATGCTGGACTTGAAGTGCTGCTCCCATTGTTGATTGAAATTTGCCAGTTTTTTCATTGAGACACTGGTAGAAGTCTTGCTTGATTGGGTTCTTGAGTCCTTCTGTGTTGACCCTCCATAGGCATTGCTTTTGCTGCAGTCATCATTTGGGAGCCAGTGTAAGTGACATAACAGTGGATGAGTTGGCAATTGGTCCAGCAATCTTCAGCTCCTAGCATAGCTCAAGTTATGCGGACATCTTTGTGATCTTGGGCACAAATTATGACATAGTTAACCAAGTGGCAGTGCTTAGATTATGGGTGTTGTCTGTATGGGTGCTGTGGTGATTCCATGCTCCATACATTTGGTCAAGAGGAGTATGCCATTGGAGTTGACCTTTCCCACTCTTTCCTTGCCAATGTAGAAGTTTGAAACCCTTCTGACTCTGGTATTTAAATTACTGAGCAAAAGATGTCTGTCTCCCTCCAGAATGTCAGAGAGGAATTGGTCAAGGTTGAAATAGAATTCCTTTTTGGTTTCATTGACAGCATCAGGATTCAGGCATATGCACTGATGACAGTGGCATATTGGCTCCCTGCCAATTTAAGTTGGAGAGTCATGAGATGCTCATTAATTCCGATAGCAAACACATTGAGTTGATATATAGGCTCATTCTTAATGGCAAAGCCAGCTCTGTGAAGTCAGTGCTCTCCTTCCTGTGTACCCTTCCAGAAAAGGGTATGGCCACCTCCTTATTCTTTGAGCTGCCCATTTCCCACTTGCCATGTCTTAGTGAAACAATGTCAATGTTGTCACCAGAGTTGTCAATACAAGTGCTAGACAACCTTTTTGTAACTACTACATTCATGCCAGTTTCTTTTAAATCATGGAGAAATGTGGATTCGGGTTTCCTTTTTTTTAACTGAAAATTGGGGATTTTTCTAAATCAGAGAAAATGAGGATGCCTGTTCATGACTAGGATTTTCCAGGCCTCACAATCCCTCTCCCATCATCACTAGCTGGTCACCAAATGTCTTGAAAAGTGTGCTAAAACTATATTCATGGAAGATGCCTGTGAGTGATTTCTTTTATCATGGAGAGGCTGCTGCATATCAGATTACACATAGGTCTTGACAGAATGGGACTTTGTTCCAATGAAAAACAGGCCAAGATCATTGGAGATCTTATTCCACTGCAGCCTATGTCCACCTTTACAGGCGTTGAGATTCTCACATCTTCTTCTGCCTGTTCCCCTGCTGGGGACTTGCAAACCCATGGCTGGGGGCTGTGCAGACTTATTATAGTAGTTACATGTACTTGCCAGGTCACCACAGTGTCAGAGGATATATGTGGCTTTTCAGAAGGAAAAGCACTGCCATCTGCTGTCCCCACCACCTCCTGGTAGTAATAGTCCTTATTCTTATAACTGCTTATTCTTTAGTTATCCCTGCTTATCCCTGCTTCACAGATAACTTTCTCTGAAGGTGATTCCACTATCCACCACCTGTGGACATGCTGGGTAGTAGGTCTGTGCAAAGCCTTGGTTACTGATTTGATTTGATGAAGATTTGGCCAGATTCAGTGTCCAAATATCCAAATCTAAATCAAATCACAAGACCCTTTAATCTCTCTGAATTGAATTGAAACCCTCCAAATTGATTCAAAGAGATTTGGAGAGATTCAATGATTCAGAGACAGCTTTAAATGTTCTTTCTACATACCTCAAGGTACCAGGTAGCCTGTGAATGCTCAGATGGTGAAGCGGATGGAGCATCCCACAGGAGCAAGGAGGAGTCCATAGCGCACTCAGCAGCAGACCTAGAAGTGGGCTAGAAGTGGGTCCATTGGGGAGTGCATGGGACACCCTCCTCCCACACTCCCCAGCTCAAAAACTGGTGCCTCCTGGGTCTGGGGGGACACCAGGTGTCCCCCCACAGCCAATCACTGAGTTAGGGGTGAGGGAGTCTACCACTGAGCTCATGCCCCACCCCCAGCAATGCTCCTGTGGGATTCTCCATCCACCCCACCATCTCAGCATTCACAAGCTGCACCTGGTACCTCAGGATATGTAGAAAAAGCATTTAAAACTGTGTCTATGGCCAGATCACTGATTCTATGAATCAGCATTGAATCTTCAGATTCAGATTTGGCTACATTGAATTGGTACAGTGATCCAAATCAATGAATCGAATCACATTCCCCTGAACTGGGCTGAATTTGAATCCAAATCTGAATTGAATATGGCCCACTTTGCATACCCCTACTGTGTAGCAGCACAGCTCTTTGCAGCCAGTATAAGACAGCAGGCTATATTATGATCCAAAGTTGGTTAGCTTTTTCCTACATCCATGTAAAAAAATGGCATGCTGTCCTAATCTCTGTCCTCTGTAAAATTCCATATAGTCCTTGTACAGACTCAGACACCTAGAGGCATAATATGGCATATCTGGGCAGTAGCAGCACACAGGATGTTCTGGCTGGTACACAGGATGCTGCTGGCACGGGCAGGATGGACAGCCTCATCTGTGGCTATTCTGTCTCCCACTGACACAAAGTCTGTGGATCTGCTGTGCCTGCTGCCTCTTCCCCGTTACACTACTGCAGACTCCAATTTTCTATTGTGTGTGCAATAACATCAGTTATGTTGTGGTGTGTTTTTTTAAATAAAATAAAACTTTTAGATTACTATTTCCTATTACCTTTTCTTTCTTTGGCAGAAAAAAATAGTGTTCACGTAGTTACTTGTTTTTATTGCTAGTGAGGTATTACCAGCATTATGGATAAAGTATCACTAAAATAAAATATAAATAAATTAAAATGTTTTCACTTCAATTCTTTATGTCATTCACTGTTGTCATTTTGGCTGTGTGTAGACAAAATGAGAGGCGTGTGTACGACACTTTAAAGCAGGCTAAATGCTTTTGTACTGCTTTAACAGTGTCAGTGTTTGCTTGCATGCTTCAGCGGCATATTGCAAATTAATTCTAGCCATAGTAGGAAGTTTGGTGGCATAATGCGCCTTAAATGACTTGGGTATGGCAAACAAAAACTCCTTTGAGGAGTTTTCATTTGCTGCCCCTACAGCTACAGAGTGAAGCACTGGGCTTCATGCAGCTTCACAGCTCTGCAGGAAGCCCTGCAGGTAGCCTGGCAGCAGCCTGGAAAAGCAGCTCTGCCCAAAAAAAGGGGTGAGTCTGATCATTTCCCCACCACCACCACCACCCGTCCACCCCGTGTAACCTGCCTGCCTGCCTGCCTGAGGTGTGTGGGGGCCCGGTGCTTCCATTTGCAGCTCTGGTGCCCCTGGGAACAAACTGAATCAGGTGTCTGCGGGTGGTTGCCAACTGGGCGGGGGGGAGGGGGGTGACAGCATCTGCTGCAGAAGGAAGAACAAGCCCGCCACTGCAGCTCAGGGACCGATCCACCTGGGGTGTCTGCATGACATGGGAGTTAATGGGCCCTAAATTGAAGCAGTGGGTTTTAAAAAACTCTGCTTCAGTTTAGGGCCCCTGTTTTGTCTACACATGCCTTTTGACAAATTAGCAATTCCAGATGAAGGCTCAGTAAAGGGCACCAGTTTCACTGGCCCAGGCTGTAAGGCAAATGTTCACATTCAGACATGTGTGCAATGAGGAAAGTGGTACAAACAAGAACCACATTAAATAGATTGGTATTATCAGATAAGCTGTTAGATTCATGTGCAAAGGTGCCCTTAATTCATTAGCATTTGTTCAAATAGATGAAAGCATGTTTCATAGATTCATAGACACTAGGGCCGGAAGGGACCTCGGAAGATCATCAAGTCCAGCCCCCTGCCCCAGGGACAGGAAGTCAGCAGGGATCATAGGATCTCAGCAAGATAAACATCCAAATGTCTCTTGAAGGTGTTCAAACTAGGTGCTTGAACCACCTCTGGTGGCAGTCTATTCCAAACCGTGGGTGCTCAGACAGTAAAGAAGTTCTTCCTTATGTCCAGTCTTAAACAGTCATGGAGGAGTGTGTGACCATTTGATCATCCCTTGGGGCACTCTGGTGAACAAACATTCCTCAGATCCTGGTGAGCTCCCCTGATGAACTTATAGGTGGCCACCAGATCACCTGAGCCTGCGCTTTTCCAAAATGAAGAGTCCCATGGCTCTCAGCCCCTCATCATAAGGTCTGCTTTCCTGACCTCTGATCATGCGTGTGGCTCTCCTCTGGACTCTCTCAAGCTTCTCCACATCCTTTTTGAATTGTGGAGCCCAAAACTGGATGCAGTACTCCAGCTGCAGCCTCACCAAGGCCGAGTACAAGGGGAGAATGATGTCCTGGGATTTACTTTAGAAGCATCTATGGATGCAAGCCAGCATTTTTCCCACTTTGCTATCTGCAGCATCGCATTGAAGACTCATGTTCATCTTGTGGTCAATCATGACCTCCAAGTCCCTTTTGTCCATACTGCTAGCCAGTGTAGCATTGCTGAGCCTATAAGCATGCTGCAGGTTTTTCCTTCCAAGGTGGAGAACTTTGCATTTTTCAGTGTTAAACACCATCAGGTTCTCATCCTCCTATTTCCTGAGCCTGTCAAGGTCTGCCAGGATCACCCTCCTGTCCTCAGGTGCAGATGATTTACCCCAGAGTTTGGTATCTTTGGAGAACTTGGCCAGTCTGCTTCTGACACCAATGTCTACATCACTAATGAAAATGTTAAATAGTATAGGCCCTAAGACACAGCCTTGAAGGACCCCACTGGTCACAGGACACCATGATGATTGACTTCCATCAATCATCACCCTCTGGGTCCTACCGTGGAGCCAATTCCCCAGCCAGCAGATTGTGGTGGGGCCAAGGCTGCAGTTGATCAGTTTTGCTAAGAGGTGATCATGGGATACCAGATTGAAGGCTTTTTTAAGGTCAAGATATATGGCATTAGTCTCTTCTCCCTTGTCCAGGTGATAGGTTACCTAGTCATAAAAGGAAATGAGATTGATCAAGCAAGAGCAACCCTCAACAAACCCAAGCTGGCTATGCCTCAGGATGTTGCCATCAGCCAGTCTGTTAAGGATGACCTCTTTGATAATCCTTTCCAAGACTTCCCCCAGAATAGAGGTCAGGCTGATGACCCTGTAGTTTGCCGGATCTACTTTCCTCCCTTTCTTGAATATAGGCATCGTGTTGGCCTTCTTCCAATCTTTGGGCACTTCACCAAAGCACCAGGAGTTCTCAAAGATCTGTGCTAGGGGCTGAGCTATCATGCTAGCCAGCTCCTTGAGTACCCGGGGTGTAAACTGTGATGGTTGGCTGACTTGAAGGTATCCAGCCTCTCAAGGTGTCCCTTCATGAGTTCTGCATTGATAGAGGGTAAAGAATCTCACTCACCTGGGCCTCCCTGTCCTATGTTGTTATGATTCTCCATAAAATTTTGGTACATTTTGTACAGGATGAGTATTTAACTTATGGAATCTAGAAAGCCTCATCTTTAAATACCTCTGATTGTATTTAATCTTTTGGCATAGACCTAATAACATTTAAAAGATCACCCTCTGGAGAGTCATAAAAAATAGTATCCAGGATAAGGGTCGTGCTTTACATCAGAAGTGCTTAGCTATAAAGACTTGGAAAGTTATTTAAAGGTACTTTTCTAATAAATACATAAATAAATAAGCTAGCACAGATAGCCTGCTATTTTTTGTGTTTGTGTTGTGGTAGCATTACCCTATCATAGCTTAGTCATTACATGGTGTCATATAACAGTACTATCTCATATATTTTTTCTATTTCCTTCCAGATGTCAAAAGTCAAGAAATAATTTCCCAGTTGCCTCATATGTGTTGGACACTGTATACACTTCTGTTATCTTTGTTTTGTTTACTGGCTGCATCTACACAAGACTGTACTGAGCAAAGGCATCAGAAGAAACTCATATGGGGATGCTACTGCTCAGTGACACCAGTTACTGTACAGTCATCTAGTATTTGGTTATGCAAGTGCTTAATGACAGCGCAGTCTGCCACTCGTGTAGAGGTGGCCACTGTGCTCAAGTTCCCAGAAGTCTTGAACATTGATCAGATCTTCAAAACAGCCTCATGAAATGTTATTTCATTTTGTTTTATGTGAATCTAGTACTATGCAAGTAAAAAGCCAAATATAATTAGGCAAACACACATGCAAACATAGAAGAAAGAACAACATGGAGGCAGAAATTATTAGAATTCTAGTATGTATATACTGTATTGTTTAATATTCTTTATATATGATGTTTTGGAAAAAAGGGTAAAACCTCTCCTCACCTGTTTCAGAAGTTAAATTGTTGCTTACTCCTGTTAGAGATCAATTTACATTTTGACACATGATTACTGATATTCTTTAAAAAAATTTCTACCTTGTGCAACAATACTGGTATGCAAATCCATCTGATCAGAGAAAATTAGTGGTTATAGGTCTAGGTTTATGTAGACAGATGAAAGGAGAAACTACAGAAAGACTGGAGCATCAGGAGAAAGACAGGGTAACCATGGGAGGGAAAAACTGGGAAAAAAACTACTTAAGGGCTTTGAAAAGCTCATGAAGTTGAGAGGCATATGTGTTGGATTTTTTCTGATATTGATCAGAGAGTTACAAAACAAAACTAAAGAGAACCCAAAAAAAAGAAAAACAAAACAAAACAAAAAAAATAGATGGTGTTTTTTGGGGAAAGAAGTGGGTTGGATTCTGGAAAATGAGATCTAAATAGTAGCAGCTAAACCAGATGGGACATATAGTACTAGATCCAATCTGTTTTTCTTTGCTGCTGAATTTACCAGAGAAAGCTGAATGTCAACCGTAGATCAAGGTTAGGAATGGAGGACAGATCTTCCTAACAATCTGTTGTATAAAATAAAAAGGAAGTAAACCATGGAACACTGCCATCCTACTGCAAATTAAATAAACTCTTGCATGTCTTTCATGTGGCACATCAGAACAAAGGAGTGAAGAATACACTGTATTAGAGCAATTGTCAAGGGAGTGCTGGGGCAGTCTATGGGGTCATGACATCTGCTGAAAGGTGCCACAGGAAGTATGAGGAGATAAGCATCTACACGTAGACTCACGGTCTCTCTGCCTAGTTGCTTCTCTGCCCCTCTCTGTAAGACTATAAGCAAGGTAATAGATAAATACGTCTTTTAAATGGGGTTGCTCAATTCACTAAAGATATGGAGATGTGCTTTAAGTCTAAAACAGTTAAGAACCATTACTGTACAAGTTACTTGCACAGTCTAGTTAATTATATGTTTATTAACAAGTTATGTGTTTGCTTTTCTTTTCTTATTTTAGTTGATTGATATACTGGAGCACTCTATTTTCCACATGTAACTTTTTTTCCCAAAAGATCCCCTTTTAATCCTCTTCAGACCAAACAATGTTAGTTTTTTAATCTCTTTTCATATAGAAGTCTCTATACCTAATATGTAATCATTTTAATTGCCTTTTGGTTTTTATGTCCTTTCTATGATAAGGTGACCAAAGCCAAATGTATTATTCAACATGACACTATTTCAGAGATTTATATAAATGCTGTATTTTATCTATATTCTTCTCTAATACTTCCTTGACAAATTGGTGAAAAAGTAATAAATGATAATGTATTGGTCACTGGATTTTTTATTTTTCATTTGTGTCTTTATATTTTTAGTTCTTCTGCTAGAATTACACAGTGTCTGTACACATGCTCTGGGATGGTGGGAAGGGGTGTTTTAATTAGAGTAGCTCCCAGATAGCCACTCTAATTAAAATGCTATATTCTCACACGTATCCAGCATCCCATGTTTCAAAATGGCCATAGGGGTGCTTTATCTAATGCTCATTTGATGAGTTTTAGTTAAGGTGCCCCTGCTGCCATTTTGAAACATGGGATGCTGGATAAATGAAGCACTGCAGCACACTAGAGAATTCTAGCTCCAGCAGACTCAATTAATCAATTCAGCTCCAATGCATTCCAATTAGAATGTGGCAATGCACGTGTATAAGCACTTACAGATTTCAAGTTCTTCATCAAATGGAGTCATTTTATTATGTATGTAATAAAACAAATTGCCATTTACATCTCCAACGGTGCAAATAACTACAGGTCAAGAATATTTTGTTTTGTTTTTTATGTTTATAATTCTAGATATTATTTTCTCTGCAACCAAACTGAATTTTTTACATTTTTTCCTTATTTCACTTTTGCATGATTTCTTTCACACAAAATGCTTAGCTACAGCTATGACATTAGATTCTTAGCTCAGTCACACCTTCAGGAAAAGTTTTCAAAAAACTATCTAAAAATATAACTATTTGTTTTAAAGTTTGGTATTTAAGAAGCACGTATGCTGTATACTGTCATCATGGATACATTGACATCTTGTGGCTAGCAAATGCAGGTGTTCTTTGCACAAATATTTTAGGACTCAAACATTACAGAGAACTGATATTTTTACAAGTATTTAAACTGTGATTGGATTGTCATTTGGCTCAGAAAAGATGCACCACAACAAGGTCTGAGTGGGATGATATTGTTTCATGTATGATCACAATGAAGAACCAGGCAAAAAGCAGAGCAGGGTAGGTAGCAGCTTTTTTACATGTGCAAGTGCTGCAGTACATGTAGTTGCATAAGTGGTGAAATGTGTGTTGGTGCAAAGAAAATGCTTGTGATGCATTTTTTAACCAAAACACCCTGGAGGTGCTTTAGTTCAAAAGTGGGCCACCACCATTTTCTGCATGCTAACATCCATTTCACCACTTATACAACTGCACGTGGCACAGTGCAGTGTGCGTCAGCTCATTTGCTCCAAAGCAGCAAATCTCTGGCACATAATAGGACAAAAAGGGACATGTATAAATGCCTTTAGAGACTAACTTGCTCAGAGAGGTATAACTATTAATAGGCAATAGTCTACTTTGTCAGATGGTATCCAGTTGGTCATGCTGATATCAAAATTGGTAAGTTGCAAAATGAAATGCACAAACTAAAGGGGTTCCCCCTTGCCACTCCCCACATATAATATGGGATTTTTAAAAACATTTCTGTTTACCTTATTTTCAAAGGATGAAAATGATAAGCCAATGAGGCAAAAAAGACCTTCACACAGAAACAACCTCCACTTCCCCCACAAAGCAATCATCTTCAGCTGGGATACAGTCTCTTCATTAGGGTAACTTCTAAATAGGACCATTCCTCTAGAAAGAGGAGAGTTTTCACATGGAATTTATGCAATGATTAGATATAACTAAAGGTTTCCTTACTTCAAAATGAGCAATATGCATCCGTATACAGACATTAAGGGATTTAGATGCCTAAAAGTTAGGCATTGCAGCACTTACCTTTTTGGTATCTGGCCCTCAAAGTGTAATACTTTATTAGAATTCTAGACTTACTATACAGAGCAATGGGAATTTTAGGGTCTTCAGAATGGATTTCAAACAGCCATCAGGCTGGTTAGGGAAATGCCTATACTACTTAACAGAAAATGCTAAGGATAAGAGTATGTCTAAAATCCTACAAGTCTCTGGAGTTTAGGTGCCTGAGTCAGGGTTTCAGGAAAGTGCCTCCGTTAACTTAGGATCAACACCTCAGTATCTTCTCCTGGATGTGACCTAGTAATTACAGCACTTCCAGAAAGTGAAAGATTTATGGCTAAATACTTCTACTGTCTTAGGGCATTCAAATACATGTCTTTCACCTCCCAAGAGAGTGGTCTAATCACCAAACTGTAAGTTATTCTGAATATGGGGACCCATTTTCTGAAACTATGCCACTGCACAGCAAAGAATTCAGGATATGTTTGGTCAAATGGGAGAAAAGCTGTAGTCTAGAGTCAAAGTGAACACTCTGCCATCCAGCCAACCCCGTAGATTGATCTGTGTTTTCTCAGTCCCTCCTCCTGAAGCTATTCCACTTTGCATGGAATACATGAAATAATCACTGGGTCAGGAACAGTATGTGTATATGACAGAATGTCTCAACAGCCGAGTGATTAAGAAATTCACTTAGTGAATGGCTTTTTTACCTGAATTCTAATGCCTGCTCCAATTGATTCTTAATTTAAAATACTTAAATATTCACTGAAATAGGAAAACACTTTTTGATATATAAACTCATTAAAATTCTGTCTATAAGAAGAATTAAACTGGAGGGACTTATGTCTGATTGAATTTGCAGGAAAGGGAAAACTGCCTGATAAGGCTGTTAGATTCTTTTAAAGCTGTGGTTACTAGTCTGTGGTCCATAGAGCCATGATGGCTTTCTTTGTTTAAAAAAAAAAAAAACATCAATTTTTGGTTTAAAAACTAACCCCAAATCCACATTTTCCATGATTTAAATGAAACACCCATATATATGTGTGTGTGTGTGTGTGTGTGTGTGTGTGTGTGTGTATAAGTAATGTTTCATTTAAGTCATGGAAAATGTGGATTTCGGATTACTTTTATTAATCACATAATTCTGGGAGGAAAAAAAAGACAAAACACAAAAACAAACAAAAAAACCTCCCTGATGTAATACCAAAGACCACATACTGCATTTGGCTGTGAATTTAGCCCATATCTTTGATATGACAAAATAAAATATGACAATTTGAAAATAGAATGGTTCTACCTAATCATAGAGTAAAACCATAGTGTTTTGTGGAATCAATGAGGACTGGGCCCAAAACACTTGT
Organism: Crocodylus porosus; assembly: GCF_001723895.1. Taxonomy (NCBI): domain Eukaryota; kingdom Metazoa; phylum Chordata; order Crocodylia; family Crocodylidae; genus Crocodylus; species Crocodylus porosus. The sequence goes on along the minus strand of NW_017728906.1, from coordinate 114,789,592 downwards.
AGAATGAAACTCATTTGTTCACATTTAGAAAGGAAAAATGTCAGAATGGGCTAGGATGTGATACAAGACCTGGAAGGCAAGATGAGCCAGACAGTAGCTAAGGAATTGCAGACAAAGCTGCATACTGGAATAAAGTATAGTCATTGTAACAACTGCATCAGGGGTCCAGACATGGGAAAATTATATACATTTCAACATAGAGAAAAGGCTTATCTGATTATTATGTACACACAATGATCAGTTATTATGTAGTTAAACTTGAAATAGATACTGGGACTATAATTTCCTTGATTTTAGAGAGCTTGTGTAGAAAAAGAGTCAGGAAGATATGTACTTAAATCCTAAAGTAAAAGCAAAGTAAAAGCAAAACAGAAAGGTAAATAGTCATCTAGACTTCATAGTCACAAAGGGATTACATTAAATAATATTGGAAGAAACCTTCAGATTTTTATTGTGTAATAAGGTTTGGGAAAGAGTTCCAAAACCATTTACCTTGGGATTCTTGCTTTCTGAGGAATATTTGAACTGAATATCACTCAGTAAGTAAATTTGAAAATGGCACAACACTGTATGGATTTGCAATAGTTATTAGATATGGGGAGGAAATAGTAACACTATCTCACTATCATCTGAGAGTTTCATTTTTTATTTTTCTCTATCATGACTGAATATGGAAAGTCAAAATATCAGACTTTCATAAAGAGAGGGTATGCCTACACACGATGCTTTAGTGTGTAGGGCTAGGGAAAGACATTAAAAAACCACAACATGAATGGATTCAATCTTTGTAGGTTAGACACCATCTGAGTGTGTCCAGATGTCTGTGCAAGTTCAGTATGAGGCACCACAAACTATCTGCAAATTGCACACACTGCACATGCAAGCATCCACTGTGCTGCTAATTTGCAGCGTGGTGAGTTGTTATGACACTGGGAAATCACAGTGTCAAAAAAAACCATGCCTGAAAAAAGGAGGGCAGTGCATGTGGCAGCAGCATGATCTGCTCAAAACCGGACCTTGGCCATCCAGAGCCACACTCCAGATACCAGCCAGGTGCTGTACAGCAGGACCCCATATAAGGCTGTTGGGGTTAGCCCAGGTGTTGGCCCCAACCTACCCTACCTCACCCTGGGCAACTCGCCATATGCCAAAGTGCATGTACACAACTATCCCCACTACTATGTGCCACTGCTATTTGCCCCTGGGGAAATTCTTATACGTGCTCATCTAGACACACCCTATGATGGCAATATCTGCATCTGTGCATAATTGATGAGATATAAAATCAAGATTTGCTCATAAGATCAGATACATATTCTCAAATGTGTAAGAGATAATGCAATAAATGTGGCTCTGACATATCTCATGCAGTCATTTGGGTTTTTTTGTTCTTGTTTTTAAGGAGTACTGCTTCCTGAAAAACATCTAAATTCTGTAGAAATTAATTTATTTTAAAAGAAGCGGGATGAGAGAAGTCTGTTTATCATTCAGAATCTAAAGCCTTTTTAATTTAAACACACAGACAACTATTAACACTTTTCATCAAACAGATTGACAGAGATATAAACAAAGTAAACCCTAGGTTGGGCAATATAAAAAGTAACCAAACAATGTTGTAGATGAGGCAGTCTTTAGTTAAATTGCTTTATTTTACTGTGCATATACAGCCATATTCTGTACAAGATAGTACTGTCTGATAATATTTTAGAAAATCTTCTCCTGTCTTACCACTTCAGACAGCAAAGCAATTTGTCCCCTGCTCTCCCCCACAAAAAGGTGAAAGCAAGATTGAGTAGTATCTCCTAAACAGCAGGTGTTAGACAGAAATTACAAAGGAGGAGAGAGAAAATAGAATAAAGTACAATAAAAAAGACTATTTGATGCAGTGAAAATTTTTCTATCTTATATGGTGAAGCATATAAAAATGTACTGTAGTTCAGTAATTGCCTGGAAAGTATCAGATCTTGTTTGACTGAAACACACACACACACACTGCCTGATTTTGGACAATTCAGCACTTTGGAAGGTTTAGCAGTTTTTTTGAGCGTACGCACTCAAGTTCTGTTACAGGTAAGCAGCCCAACTGAATGTATTGCCACAAAGAAAACAAAAATACCTGAGAATCTTTTTTTTTTTTTTTAAAGTAAGTAAATAAAGCACATAGGAAAGGTAGAGGAGGTATGATCTGTGCTATGAGAAACAAATTAATTTAGTACCTAAAGGATTCATCAAATCTCACAAGGTTTATGATCAGGTCATTGAAAGTTGTTGTGTACCTTATAGTTAGAAATACAATTAATTGGAAATAATGTTTCAGCAGAAAGCACGGGTGGGTTTGTTTTGAATTTTTTGTAGCAAAAAAAAAAAGGGATTATGTTGAAATACTTGCTTTTTCACCAACACATATTTTATTCGGGGTCAGTTCAAATCATATCAGTGTATCTCTGTTTTTCAACTGACCAAAAAGCATTTTGTTTTAACTCAGATTGAAAACAAACTATATTTCTCTTTTACAGTGATGCCTTACTGAGTTATAGACCACATGGGCCTTGCTTCCTGCTTCCTGTAGTACCATACTTCCCATAATATAACAGATGTATGAAAATGCCTTTGCTGTGGTTTGTCCGTCAGAGTCATAAGGCTCAGGGTATATTATGAAATCCATAGGGAAGAATATGTGTCATAACTACAATTCCCATGAGGCAATAGGAAAGTGCAATTTAACACTGGCATACAGTGGAATGAAACGTACTGTTTTTGTAAGGGAAATGGTAAAATATAAAAACTATAAATTTCAGACTTTTCAAACTTTGCATGTTTTTGGTGGGGAGGAGCAAAGATGTGGGTAAAATGGTTAACAACATGCTGCAGGATGGTGGAAGGTTAGCCCTTGTAGTAGATGAATGCCTGGACACCTTGGGGCAAGCAGTGAACGAGGATGTGGGTGCTGTCCATGGCCCCCACACAGCTGAGGAAGCCTATAAAAGACCATCTCTTTCGGGTTGCTGAACAGAATGAAACAGCTGGGTAGGATGTTCTGGATGACTGGACACACCTCCCAGATGGTTCCTCTGACTGTGAACTTGCCCACACAAAACGGGCTGCTGTTGTAGAAGAGATAGTTAAGGGTGACTAGCTTCACAATGGTGATGATCACCCACTTCTCCAGAATGATGGGTGGATGCATGCTGATGTCCTGGAATGTAATGTGAGGGGATCACCTGTGCAACAATGACCGTGAAGGTGGCCCAGTGCATGTGGAAGGTCTGGACCCACTGTTCATTGTCCCTGGTGAGGTATCCAGGATGATTGGTTTCCACCAGTTGCTGCTGGTGATGTGCACCTGGAACTGGTATTCTACAGTCCACAGATGGTGCCAGAGCACCCTGACATCCATGGTGCCCTAGGTGGCCTTGTTTTTGTTAGCCACTTGAAAGTCAGTGACCCAGTCCAGGATGCTGGTGGGCACAGGGTGTGGTAGCTGGCCCTGTGTCGGAAGGCTAAATGTTGGAAATAAAGCCACGGAAATAAGCTGATGCATCATGTCCAGATGGCTGCACATGATGTCTTGCAGCCTCTGGCAAGAGCTGCACAGGGTGAGAAGCTCAACGCTCCATAGCTCCTGGGTCTGCATGCTTAGGTGTGAGCAGTGGGGTGTTGGCATTGAGGCATGTGCAATTAACAGGGGAGGCATTCACTCTGGGGCTCTTCTGGAAGCCTCTGAGTGAGGCATGGAGGAGAGTCTGTGGTGAGGCAGGGGAAGGTTGGAAGGAAGGTTGCCTGTGCTCGACAGCCAGTCGGGGTTGTCTCAAGTGCTTGGCTGCACTTGGCAGTCTCCAGAAATCCAGGGAGCCCCCAGGGAAAGCTGGGAGGCTTGCAGCTGTGCCCACCATCTGTGGGCCTTGATTAGCACAAGCCATCTATGCACCCCACCGCTGCAAGGGCATATGTGTATACTGTTCACTCCTGATCTAAACTAGGTCAGTGAGAGAAAAACCACATAAATTAGATCAATTCTTCCCCTGGCTTTTTGAACATCTGTGCATGGCACAATTTTTCTACATTTGTCAGTTAGTGACTGCCTTATTATGGCTGTAGTTATAGTCCACATGCTTTTTTTTTGGCCTTGCTTCCTGAAGGACCATGTCTCCCATAAAATAATAGATATTCTAAAATGCATCTGCTATGCTTCATACATCAGAGGAATCACAAATGTTTTTCACTGGTTTGCATAGATTTTCTTAATGAAGTATAAGCAAACCCATTGTCACAAACTAGCAAGTAGAAAGTAATGTCCAGTAGTTAGGGCCAAAATGGAGACGCAGAGTAAAAACTAAGGACCAGGAACAAAAGTAAAACAAAACAAAATAAAATATTAGCTAAAGTCCAGAAGCCAAAGCCAGAATCTAGGACATAAACCATAGGGTAGTAACTGAAGATAGGAAATGAAATATCAGCCAAGGATCAAAAACTGACACAGAAACCAGTAATCTAGCAAAAGATTTAGTACATCTGCAAGCTCCATGGCCTTGGTTCCTGCCCTAAATATCAGAGCTACTGCTCAAAGCAGCCAATTCTGCAGGGTGACTTTACCCATGATTACCACAGCCCAGGTGAGTAGGGCTGCCGTGTTGTTCCCAGATAGCTGCTTGCTGATTCCACTTGAGGAAGGGGCTTTAGCTTATTCAGTTTTTGTCAGACCATTAATGTAGGCAGAGGTAGTTCTTGTTGCTGCTACTTTTGCAAGGCTGGAGAAAATAGTGATTGGCAAAGGAAACATGGTTGTCAAGGATAACAGGGAATGAACAGTGGCAAGCTTACTCTGGTCTTATGTTTTGGTGAAGGGGAAAAAGGAAAGAACTTTAGTGCTCTGAAAAAGTGTTAGAAAGGAGGAGGCAGAAGGTACAGGGCTACCCCAAAGAAATGGGTGGTGGTGGGTGTGTTTACACATTCACTTGACTGCACAGTTGTTACTGCACTGTCTCACTGGTGCATGGGTCATTTCCATGCAGTAGCATCAGCATCACAATTTGTGTCGCCGCTGCTACGTCACCATAGTGACAAGCTACATTCTCACAGCTATGGTGAGGTAGCATCTCATGTAGACATGCCCAGTTACTATTTCCCATGTTCTCAAAAGGAAAGTAGCTATTGGAACAAGAGTCAATATAGTAACTGATGGGTCTACAGTTTAGCAGAAGGCATCAATTACAAACAGGCTAGGCCAGAGGTTGGAGCAACCCAGGAGGCAATTTATGATAGAGGAAAAAGAGGAAATAGTGAGAGGCTGGCAAGTATTCCTTTGCAGAACACATAACCTGAGAATTGGAGGCAGAAGAATAAACAGGACAGCTTGAGGAAGTACAATTAATACAGAGGTGAATGAGGTCAACAGCATCACAAATGGAACCAATTAAATGGCTAGGAAGCAGAAGAGTGACTTACATTTTGGACTGAGGATGGTACTGCTGTTCCATGGGCCTGGGAAAGTGACACAGCTACTGGAGCCCTGGTTTGGAAATCATTATTGAATAAATCAGAGGCAGAGAAATTATTGTAAAATCATAGGAAAGTGGGGCTGAAAGAGACCTCATAAGCAGGGATCCTGGTTTTCTCTGATTAAAAGTCCCCAATTTTTAGATTTACAAAGTAACCCAAAATCCACACACACATATATATAGTGGCGTATCACTTTAATCACAGGAAAAAAAAGTGAATTTGGGGTTACTTTTTTAAATCCAAAAATCGGGATTATTTTTCTTAGCAGAAAAAACCAGGATCTCTGCTCATAAATTTATCTAGTTTAGCCTCCTTCTCAAAGCAAGAGCACCCCTGAATAAACAGTTCAAACCTTCCCGGGTTACTGTCTGTCTCTCCTGATCTTGAGACCCTCCAAGGATGGAGATTGCACAACTTCTGTAGGTAGGCTGTTCCAATTCTTGACCATCCTCATAGTCAGAATGTTCCTCCTAATCTCCAATCTAAATTTCCCCTTCTGCAGCTTGAGGTTGTTTTCCCTCATCTGCTCCCCTATAGCCAGCAACAGATGAAAGCCATTTGCAGCCTCTCTTGCCCTTCAGGTATTTGAAGACTGTTATTAACGGGGTTCCTGATTTTCTCCCATACCCCGCCTCCCATTTTTGGATTTAAAAAGTAACCCAAAATCCACAATTTGTCTCTGATCAAAATGAAACACCACTATATGTAGTTCTCTATATATTGGTGGTGTTTCATTTTAATCACAGAAAAATGTGGATTTTGGGTTACCTTTTTTAATCCATTTTTTTTTAAATCAGACAAAACCTCCTCCCTGGTTATCAGATATCCCTCCCCATCCCCGTGTTCTATTTTCCAGACTAAGTAACCCCAGTTTCTTGAAGCCTTCCTCACAAGTCATGTTTCTCAGGCACTTAGCCCTTTTTTTTTGCTCTTCACTGGACTTCTTCCAATCTGCCCACATCCTTCTTGACCTGGACAGAGTACTCCAGATACAGCCTCCCCAGTGCTGAACAGAGCAGAAGTATCACTCCCCTTAATTTGCAAGTGATGCTTCTGTTAATATAACCCCGGTTTCTGTTGGCTTTTTTTTTTCTTTTTGCAAAAAGGGCACACTTCTGGTTTATATTCAGCTGATGGTCCACTGCAACCACCAGGTCTTCTCTGCAGTATTTGAGCCTAGCCAGTTATTCCCCAATCTTTATTTTGCATGCAATTATTCTGTCCTAAGTGCAGGATATTCCAAGAGAAATAGTTTTGCCCTTCCTTTCTTTACCTTTATCTTAGGCAGTCATAGAAGAGATCTAAACAACAGGTTTCTGCAGGCCTTCTGGTGAACTGACAAGGAGATATGAGGCAAGTAGGCCTCTCTGCTTTTTTCCAAAAATGCCCTAGAATCTCAGGGAGAATGAACATGTCAGCAGGGATTGAGAAGCCTCCTGAAGATAATTTAGTCTTATCCCAAAGAAGCCAACTGAGATGGCTGCTGAGGAAAAAGCATACATCTCTGGACATGAGACTACTGGAATAATAGGATTAGCAAATCAGAGTTGTCCAACATGTGTCACAACTGTGTGAAGTGCCTTGCAGAAGGATGAAAATCAGTTGATTGGTGCAGTGGTGGGGAGTTGATGCATAGGCAAAGGGCAGAACAAAGGGCTAGGTGCAAGGGGGCAAGCATAATATGGCATGGTTGAGAGAGACAGCAGTACATTATCCTCTGCCTCACCAGAGGATGGTGGTTAACCAGTTCCTAGAGAAAATGTTATGTTCCTTAGGGATTTAGTGGCTATATTTTAGCTGTCTCGATCCCAGGAGATGGGCCCTTTTTTTTAGAACAAGAGCGTTTGCACAGAGATTTTGTAAGGCATAAACATAGGTAATAAAAGGGACTGGAAAGGGCTAAGACCAAGGATTTAAAAGGTTATCATTCTGTCCATGAAAATGAGCCTTATAACAGACTGTGTTTATTAGTTAACAAAAGGGACAAACATTTTAGGCCCTGGAAAAAAAGTTTACGTTCAGCTGGCTATTTTGGTTTGTGTGTACATCTTCATATGTGTAGGTCTGGATTCCTGCATAATCAGCAGATAATCCATCTGCCACAGACTTTTGTAATGCAGCAACCTGCCCCTTGTCATAAGAACAGGTCTCTGGATCGTTTTGCCACATCTGGTATTCTATTTAAGTATTACCGTTCTGGACAAAACAGGGTAGAGGTGCACCTTGTAGACTAATTCAAATTAGGGCTGCATAAGCTTCTGTGAGCCAGAGCATATTTCATAAAAGGGCATGCACAGGTCAGGCTATCAAATAGAGTAATTTGAATACAAAGGCAGGGAAGGGAAGAAAGGAAGGGTGAGGGGAGGGAGGGGCACAACTGAGCGAGTCAAACAAGTAATAAACCATTAGGGATAAAGGAGTACTTATTCCATTGGTATTCTCTTATGGAGCAACAGGAGCCAAGGAAAATAAATATTACCATTTTTCTTCTTAAGGTGTGTCTGCCTACTGTGAGTGTACAAAGAAGAGAAGTTGTTGCAATTGCCAAAACCTTGCAAGCTATCATCATACTTCATAAGGAAGGATGTGGTAGTTAGGAAGAGATGTAACTATAAGTTGGCATGAGAAGGGGGAAGGGAAGTGTTTAACTTCTTTCATAAGCTAAAAAGATGGCGGTACAGGCTGCTGCTGCCACAACACAAGCTCCCCCAAGATGGGCTGCAGCAACAGGGCAGGTTCAGCTGGGAGCTGTCATTTGGTAGCCCCTTGAATCAGCACCTAAGGCCTGACTCTCTCCCCACCAAAGTATGGTTAGTGGGGCGTGGAACACGGTGCATGGAATCTGAACTGGACGAATATCACAGGGAAAAAAGGAAGCTTAAAGCAATAATTAATTATGGTGTCAACTTGAAAAGAAGAGAATTGGGGTCTAATGCAGAGTTGGCAATGTCAGGATAAATAATGAGCATACAAGAAGGCAACTTCCAAATAATATTGTGTGTCCATAAGCAAGAGCCAAAAACATGAGTTTTGAAAGACTACTGATAGGAAAGCATACCATATGTTTTTCAAGAATATTTTTGGTTCTTTGTTTGGTTGGGAAAATGGAACACTAAGAAAAGGATTTTTTTGGAAGAAGCTAGAAGCTAAAAAGTAAAAATAAAGAACATGCTAAATATGACTGCATTTCTGAGAATTTCTTCAGAGGAATCTTCAACAAATCCCACAATTCAGGCCTGATCTTTACCACAGCTCATTGAAGCATTTTGATATGACTTATGAATCTAGTCCTAGAACCACAGACACATCCTTGGAAGTTACAGGTTTTCTGCAGGGAAGAGTAGACCTCAGGCAGGGATTTTTCTCTTTTTCCTCTTTCCACTCTCTCTTCTCTGCTTCAAGGGCAGGATGCTTTACCTTGAAGTGGGTTGCCACTTGTTTGAGTTTGCAGTGCTATTGGAATGAGTTAGTAGCAGAGATCCTGGTTTTCTCAGATTGAAAAAAATCCCTAATTTTTGGATTAAAAAAGTAACCCAAAATCCACATTTTTCCATCAAAATGAAACACCACTTTCATATAGATACATTTTCTTATGGTTAAAATGAAACTCCACTACTATATAGACATATCATTTTAACATAATATATAGATAGAAATACTATTGGAGTTTCATTTTAAACACAGAAAAAAAATCTATATAGCAGTAGTGTTTTAATTTTAGATATATATATTAGTGAAGTTTCATTTTAATTATGGCAAATGTGGATTTGAGGTTACATTTTTAATCTGAAAATTTGTTTCTTGGGTTGTTGTTGTTTTTTTTTTTTTATCAGAGAAAACCAGGATCCCTGGTTAGTAGCCAGATTGAAGCTCATGATGTTGGAATCTGTTTTCCTAAGGTATGTCTTTAATGTACCTTGTAGTGCTTCCTCTGATTGCTGTGAGATTTCAAGCTGCAGCTAAGATAGTATTAAAGCAATTGTTTCGGGAGTTGAGAATTGGGCATCTACACACCATGTCTGGCCCAGTGAATCAGTGCTTCATAGACATAAACATTAGGGCTGGAAGGGACCTCATAAGATCATCAGGTCCAGCCCCCTGCCCAATGGGCAGAAAGTCAGCTAGGATCAAAGGATTCCAGCAAGATAAACATCCAACTGTTTCTGGAAAGTGTCCAGAAGTAGGTGCTTTCACCACCTCTGGGGGGAGTCTGTTCCAGGCCTTGGAGGCTGGACAGTAAAGAAGATGTTCCTTATGCCCAGCCTAAAATGCTCTTGCAGGAGTTTGTGACCGTTGGACCTTGTCATCCCCTGGGGTGCTTTGGTGAACAAGTGTTCCCCCAGATCCTCATATATACCCCTTACATACTTATAAGCTACCACCAAGTCACTCCTGAGCCTGCACTTCTCCAGGCTGAAGAGTCCCATCGTTCACAGCCTGTCTTCATAAGTCCTGTACTCTTGCCTTCTGTTCATGCATGTGGCTCTCCTGTGGACTCTTTAAAGCTTCTCCATGTCCTTTACTAAATTGTGGAATCCAGAATTGGATGCAGTACTCCAGCTGCAGTCCCACCAAGGCCGAATACAGCGGGAGGTTGACATCCTGGGTCTTGCTTGAGATGCATCGGTAGATGCAAGCCAAAATTTTGTTTGCTTTGCCAGCTGTGATATCGAATTGGTGGCTCATATTCATCTTGTGGTCAATCAAGTCCCCCAAGTCTCTTTCAGTCATGGTGTTAGTGAGTATAGCATTGCCGAGCCTGTAAGTGCGATGCAGATTTTTATTTCTAAGGTGCAGCACCTTTCATTTATCTATATTGAATGCCATCAGGATTTCATCTGTCCACCCTACAAGCCTATCACAGTTGGCCTGGATCATCAGCCTATCCTCAAGTGTGGGCACTCTTCCCCAAAGTTGGGTGTTGTTAGTAAACTTGGTCAGTCCACTTTTGACACCAGCGTCCAGATTGTTTATGAAGGCATCAAAGAGTTCAGGTCTGAGAATGGAGCCTTGGGGGACACTACTAGTCACTGAATGCCATGTTGATTCAGTTCCATCAACCACCACTTTCTGGGTCTGACCTTAGAGCTAGTTCCCCAGCCATCAGACAGACTGTGGAGTAGTTGAGGCTGAAGTTGCCCAATTTTTCTATGAGGACATCATGGGACACTAGGTCAAAGGCTTTTTTAAAGTCCAAATAAATGACAACAACCTCTTCCATTTTGTCCAGATGATATGTCACCAAGTCATAGAAGGAAATGAGATTGGTCAAGCAAGACCTAGTCACAACAAACCTGTGCTGGCTATCTCTCAGAATGCTGCCTTTGGTTGCCATGTCAAGAATGGTTTCTTTGATATTTTTTTCCAAAATCTTCCCAGGGATTGAGGTCAAGCTGATTGTCCTGTAGTTTCCTGGGTCTTCTTTCCTCCCTTTCTTGAAGTTGGACACTACATTGGTCCTCTTCCAATCTTCAGGTATTTTGCCCAAGCACCACAAGTTTTCAAATATCCTCTCTAGTGGCTGTGCTATGATGTCTGCCAGTTCCTTCAGCACTCTTGGGTGCAACCTATCTGGACCAGCTGATTTATGGGGGTCCAGCCTCTCAAGATGCTCCTTCACAAGACCCAAGCCAGTGGTGGGCATATATTCATCTTCACCCTGGTCATCCTGCATCATGTTAGGCAGGGTGGTCCCTTTGGGCTGGTGAAAAAAATGATGCAAAGTAACCATTAAACAATTTGGCTTCTTCCTGTATGTCACTAACTAGCTGCCCCAGCTGGTTTAGCAGGGGTCCAATGTTGCCCTTGTTGACCTTGTTTTATTTTGTCTCCCCACATATCTGAAGAAGGACTTTTTATTGACCTTGAGTCATGTAGCCAGATGGAGTTCAGTTGCAGCCTTGGCTTTTCTAGTTCACTCCCTGCAGGTGTGGACCAGCACAGTATACTCCTCCTTAGTGGTATTTCCTGTCCTCCATCCATTATATGCTTCTCTTTTTAGAGGTCGGAGGTACATGAGTTCCCTGTTGAGCCAGGGGGTTGAGCCCTCTTACCACCTTTCCTATGGGTAAGGATGGACTCGCCTTGTAATTCTAGGATCACTTCCTTAAGGAGTAACCACTCACCATGAACTTCCCTCCCTGTGAAATCATGGCCTCTCAGGGCCTCAAGAACAAGCCTCCTGAGCTTATGAAAGTCAGCTTTCCTAAAGTCAAGGACTACTGCATTGCTGGATGATTTGCCAACTTTGTGATGGATAGTAAAAGTGATCAACTTGTGGTCACTGTCACCCAGCTTGCCTTCAATTCTTAGGTCAGTGTTTAAATCATCCTCTTTGGCCAGTACCAGGTCCAGCAGCACCTTGCCTCTTGCCATACCATAAACTTTTTGGACAGGTAGAGCTTATCCACACATGTAAGGAAGCTTTGTGACCAATCAGATTTGGCCAAGTGTTCATCCCATGAGATGTTTGAGTAGTTGGAGTCTCCCATCACAACCATGAACCAAGAGTGTACAGCCTCAGCCAGTTCCCTGGCAAATTCTTGTCAAGCATTTGTTCCTAGTTTGGAGGCCTGTAGTAGACTCCTACCATTGTCTCCCCTTCACTACATTCCCCTTGTATTCTAAGCTGAGTGTTTAAGGATCACAGACACAATGCTGGTAAAACTGGCTTCAGGAAGGATGCTGATGTTTGTGTGGCAATCTTCCTATTTGATGCAGAGCATTTTCTGGAGGCATTGTTGGTGATACCTCTCCAAGCTATTGAAATTACAACAGTAGGCCACTCACGTTTCACATCCATAAATGAGAGGGGGTGATGACCTGGTTTTCTCAAATAAAAAAATATTGCCCAATTTGTGGATTTAAAATAAGTAACCCAAAATCCAAATTTTCCATGATTAGAATGAAACAATACTAATGTATATATTTAAAATGAAACACCACTACTATATAGATATATTTTTCCATGATTAAAATGAGAAGCTGCATATATATACATATATATATAGTAGTGGTATTTCATTTTAATAGTGGAAAAATATATCTATAGATAGTAGTGGTATTTCATTTTGATCATAAAAAATGTTGATTTTGAGTTACTTTTTAAAATCCAAATATTGGGGGGGCAGGTGTCAGAGAAAACCAGGTTTCCCTGATTATGACTGCTATAGACCTGGATCTTGCTGTCTTTATGGACAGTGAAATCAATAAACAACATGACAAAGCAATTTCCCAAATGAGGTGTTTGCATACTAATCCTGTGCTAGATCTTCTCATCGATGTTCACTGTCAGAGACAAGTCACTACTGAGGTAAGGGAAGTGCTCACCTACCTCCAGGGTCTTTCCTTCAGTGGTAATGTGAGGAGGTGCAGTCACATTCACAGCCTGCAGTAGACTGATAGGATACTTTAGTCTTCTGAATGCTGAGAGAGAGGCATGAAGTTCAGTAGGATTCTGCAAAGATATCAAGGCTAACTGCTAGCAGCAATAATTAATCATTCCTTAATCAAAAGGCATTTTATGAAATCTTTTTAATGCAGGTGTGTTGATGCTATCGGTAAAAAGAAGTGACAGGATAAAGTTACATAACTGATGACCAACAATGCTATTAAACAGAAATGTAGACAGTACTCTGCAAAGTCTTGTTGCATAGTTACTTAAAGCTACGTTGTCAGAATATGGCATCCTGAAGAAGTTCATTAAGAAGTTGCAAAACTTTTGTTTCATGACTTAGTTTGCCTTTTTGCTAATGGCTGGTTGGGCACAAGACAAATATATTTGAAAGCAGAGGTAAATCCCCACAGCCCATTGTTATATGCTTTTGCAGTGAATCCATTATTCTGCTAGCAGAAAGGGAAAGAATGAGGACAGGAGATCGATTTCAAGATCAGCACCCAAGTTCTTTTTTTCCCTTGGCTTTTGCCAGCAGTATAGATCAGATGGTTACCAGTCTGGCAGCTAATGAAAAGGTCTGTCAATGCTTACACAATATTGTGCTTCTGTGAGCTTGGTGAACTTAAATAATGTGGTTAGGGGATTGCCAGTGTTTGTATAGATTGAAATGAGTCCAAGGAGGTACCAATATTAAAACACTAGAAATAGAATTTTCTCATAGCAGACATACAGGAGTCTGGGATTAGAAGAATAACTTTGATGGGTAAATGTGTGGTGTAGAGGTGGAGAGCTCTCATTTTACCATGGGTGGAAATCTTATATTATTATGTGCTTTGAGTATTTTTGTATATTGAGTAGATATGGCTGTCTCCAATAGGAGCAATAATAAGGAAAGTGTGTAGGAATGGAGCTCTTTCCTTAATTCTTTGTTGTAAAATGTAATGTTTTCTAGTGAAGAGATCTGTGGGTTGCAGGATTTTAAGCACATAAAGATGGTTTATATGACTCTATAGGGGCATATATCCATGCACATTACTGAGGAGTTGATTAATTAGCTCCATAGTAAAGCATTGTGATGTACTAGGACTGTGAGAAAATTTTGTAGGTGATTTGATTTGGAGGAGATTCGGCCCAATATGGGGACCAAATCTCCCCAAGTAAAAGTTCTGAATTGATTCAAAGCATCTGAATCAATTTGAAAAAAGCTTTAGAAAAGATTCAGCCAATTTGGAGATTCAGCTATAGACTAAACAGGCAGCTGACAGCTGTCTCCAGCTAGTATGTCTGTTGGGGTTGGGGGAGGGAGCAAGGAAGGGCCGTGGGGAAGGGAGGGATTGGGGCTGAGGCTGGGGCTGGGGCTGAGATAAGCTGCCCCGCTGGGGTGGAGAGTCACGTTACTTAGGGAGGGGGTTGGGGCTGGCTGCAGGATGCAGGTGTGGCAGTGCTGGGAGTTGGGGCTCTGCCCTACTGCCATTGCCAAGCCAGAAAAAGGGGAATGGACATGTGGTCTGCTCCAGGCAGAAAGGAGCAAATAGCAGCAGGGCAAAGCCCCCACTCCCAGCACCGCCACACCCACTTCCCATGCCCCTCTTCCATGCCAGCTGGCAAGTGATGGCAAAACAGAGCCCCCACTTCCAGCACTAATGAAGATGCAGCAACACTGGAAGCAGGGGCTTGCATAGCCCCTGTGCTTCCCCCCACTGGGGCAGAGGCAGTCACAGCTGGAGAAGCCATGAGAGAAGCCTCCATGGCTGCCCTGTCTGGCCCCATTCCCTGCATGGCCCAGCCTCCCAGCACTTGAAAAAAAAAAGCTTCATACTCACCGGCTTTGGCAATGGAGATTGGGCTTGAGGAAGAGCCCCACCCTGTGCAGTGCAGGGCAGTGGGGGGGCAGCAGGGATCCCCCACCCTCCTGACACCCACACGGCAGTTGCCCCATCACATGGGTGCAGCTTGACTTGGCAGGGTGATGTGCACTGTCTGGGAGCCAGGGCAGGTCAGCTGAAGTTTGGCACAACTCAACCCCAGCGGCCCCAGGTCCCAGACAGTGTTCACCACCTTGCCGAGCTGTGCTGCACCCATGCAATGTGACAGCTGCTGCATGGGTGCCAGGTAAGGAAGGCAATCTCCACTGCCATGCACTGGCCCGCATAGTGTGGGGGGCTCTGCAACAAGTACCCAGAGGTCCCAATTGCTGCTGCTGCAGCCGGTGAGTGTGGGGCTTTTTTTTTTTAAAGCTTACTCACTAACTGCAGCAGTGGCAACTGGGGCCTCTGGGCACCTGTGGCAGAGCCCTCCTATGCAGTGCAGAGAGTGGGGAGCAGCAGGGATTTCCCCTCTTGGTTGGCACCCATGTCAGAGCCGCCCCATGGTGCAGGTGCAGCACAGCTTGGCATTGTGCCATGCACTGTCTGGAAGCTGGGACAGCTGTAGCAGTCAGCCAGAGCCTGGCACTGCTCAGCCCCAGTGGCCCCATGTACCAGAGAGTGTGCAGTGCCCTTTGGAGCTGTACTGTACCCCTGACATGAGACAGCTGTCAAGTGGGTGCCAGGTGGGGGGGCGATACCCGCTGCCCCCCCCACTGCCTTGCGCTTCATGGGGGGGGCTCTGCCACAAGCACCCAGAGGCCCTGATCACTGCTGCTGCAGCCAGTGAGCATGGGGATTTTTTTTTTTAAGTCCTGGGACTAGGCCAAATTGATTCAGGACAGTGATCATAATTTACAATCGATTCACTGTCCTCCAGATTGGTTGAAACCAAATCCGAATCAAATACTTCCTTGTTCGCACAGGCCTACAATCATAGTACAAGCATACAAGTACTATGCTATGGCAGAGTTATTTAGTGTGCTGCAATGAACAGTTAGACCATGAGATGGGCTTGCTGGGGCACAGGTGCTACAGTAGAGGTGCTGCCTGCCAGGTAACCCCACACTGTAGTACTTTTATGCCTCAGACCCTAAGCAGCACACTGAGCTGGAGTAGAGCCACTCTGGGCTGGCAGGCTGACCCCTGTTCCCCCAGCCAACTGGGGTTGCTACAACCTGGCTCACCATGCTGTTTTCCCTCATGTGTAAACATGGCTCCTGGGAGCAATGAACTTTGGCATAGATTTTCCTGGAATTTATTAGGCACACTAATTCAATGTGTAAATGTACCCAGTTTATACATTACTATTTTCAATGAGTTTACAAAAAAGAATTTGAAGATTAGTGCAGCCTGGGTGAAGATTTGTCTTGAAAAGAGGGCAAAGAACCTCTTGGGGAAAGGTCAAAGAGGAAGACTGGTGGTAGTAAAAACAAGTGGTAAAGAGACTTTGACAGAAACAAAGGAAGGTTGTCAGATTATTGGTTCATATTGTATAAATGCTATATCACATGGGAGGGGTATGAGATGGGCCTAGAAGTGATTTTTGCTTATAAGTGTTAGAATGGAATTAATTATATGAGTCTTTCCCAATTACTGGGAATATCATGATGATGGTGTGGTCATATGGATGAGGTTAGTATCAATTAAAATATAGAGACTTGGTACAAGCTGTATGATTGAATACATAGAGATTTCAAGAATGGAAGATGTATGCAGTGTGCTTTAAATACTGAATACATCAGGCCTGTCCAACTTCTGGACAATGAAGAGGTCAAACACCATGTGGGCTGCACATCCTTGGGCCACTGGTATCTCCCCTGCCACATACACACACAAACATACACTGCATATGCAGCTCAGGTAGCTTGGTTCTGTCCTGCTGCATACATAGCCTGGACAGCCCATCTTTCCTCCACAGTGTTTAGTCTGGGCAGATTGGCTCTACCCTGCCGTACATACCTTCTGCACTATCCTTTGCAGCCCAACTCCTGCCAGCCACATAGGCAGTTTGATCAGTTAAGACTGAAGGATGGCTGCAGATGCACATCTCATCACTTGAGGCATGGGAAGCTGATTTTTTCCCCTGCTGTATTTGTGATGAACTGATGCATAGTAGAAGAAAATATTAAACAACTTCCAGAGAAATATACAATGGATGCTAAAGACGTTTCATATATATGATTGATGCTTTAATTAAAACATTAAAATGCTGAGTTGATGGGATGGGTGTTCCTTCTGTACTTTGGAATTTGTATTATTTTCTAATAACTGTACGTTTAGAGCAGAGATGGCTATAGAATAACACTTTTTACTTGTGCTATACTGCCATGATACATTGTGTACTGGATCAAAATAAAAGAAATCAGGCCCCAGCTGCCTGTTTCTAACCAGTAACCTTGATGCTCAAAAGTAGTCCTTGCAAGTTCAAGAGAATTCAAAGACCTTTTGAACCTCCCCCACAGCCCTTGTTCCATTTGCCATATTTCTTTTTTCAATTATATCACTTAGCTTTCTTGCCTAAAATTGTACAATGTTGACAACAACAGTTTACAGATATAAAAATGATCATATTTCACTTAATTAAAGCCCCAGATTTTCAAAGTAAATCACTGACCGTCTGGACCTTTTTAATTAATCCCTTCAATAAGTCCTTTGGGAACAACCACATTTAAGTAATTCTAAACAAAAACTAAGAAAACAGGGAACCCATTCTAGAAAGGAACATTGAGGCAATTTCCATCTATAACATGTTTATACTAGGAACTTCCTATCCAGGTAATTCAAAACTCTCATGTATTCTGCCTGCATATTAATCCAAATAATTTTCTGAAGTTCTTAATATCAGTTAATATTCCTCAGAAAAGTGACTAAACACTTCATCTCACATCAAACAAGCAAGAATTTACTGAATAATCAAATTGATTGAAATGGTTAAACTTAATTTCAATTAACAGTCTATTTAGGCTTAAACCCTACCCCAGCTTGGGAAGTAGATCATAGATAATATTTTTCACTTCTAAAATTAAGTAACGGAAATGTGAAAGAGCTCTTGGGACTCCAGAGACCAATATGTTAGGATCTGTTTCCCCTGCACTGATAAGATCCTAACATTATTGCCACATACATTAATACTAAAATAAAAGGTAATGAGGAAACACACTTTCTGCAATTCAATGAAATTTAATCTAAAGGAATAAAATGTAGATCCCAAAGTAAACTAATTCATGTAGCACCTAAAGAAGCTTAAAAAAATACCTAAAAAGAAAAATCAAACCATTTTCCCCATCAACTGTGAGTAAGCAGCGGATTTCATGAATCCAGCTGTGGGATTCTCATTATCTTCATTTTGCCAGTAAAGCATTTAGGTATTTAACTTGTGGATGTCTACAAGCACCCTGGCGTTAAAATCACAGCAATTATACCTCAGGTCAAATATGCGTAACAGGCTATACCCTAGTTCCAATTTCTCCGTAGGCTTTATTTCCAGTTCCTGGTAATTATGCTGTTAGATGTTATGCATTCTTCAGCTGATAAAATCTGAAAGGATATTCTAGTACAGAATTCACTTAGCCTCAATATACAATCTCACATTCAAGACCTATTATCAGCATTCAGGCATTTCTGTATTCCATGTATGCCATTTGTAAGAAATAATGAATACACATTTAGAAGAGGAGTGCTTTCATTTTTTGATTTAATAGATGCATTACTGAATCCGTGTTACTAGTTGAATGAGATGTCTGGTGTCTCCAAAATGTAACTTTTGTTTTATATTTTGAGGGGGTGGAGGCTATATGCAAAAATAGAGCAATAAGAAGTTTTAACAAACCCAAAATGAGATGAGTAACTAGTAACTCCTCAATGCTGAGTCTTACCAACTGAACTCCTCAGAGATTTCTTTAGTTGTAATATTTTTAAGTTGGTAAGAAGATTTCATTAAAGGACTGTCATACTTACTGATATTTGTGTAACACTGCTCTTTATTTGGACTTCTGCTTGGATTGTGTTGGGAGAGGGCAGTGTATCCACTTCAGATGATGATATTGAAAAGGATAGCTTCACTCACAGGCTCTTGCTGCTCCCTTGGTCTTGACGGAGACTCATCCAGCTCACCACAAGAAAATGATTTAGTTTTGCCTATTTACTTTTTTCTTTTTTTTTCCCTGGACATCTTTCTAGGACTGGGGGACAAAGGCATGAAAATTCCTAAGCCACTAAAACAGTTAATTCTGTGATGAATACTTTGCGCTTATAAATGCTGACAATATGTACTGCTTTGTTTATTCTGTAGCTCTGACCAGGATTTAAATGAACTTCAATCAATGTCTTACCAATAGGATGCTATCCTAGGTAGCGTTACTTAAAGTAGCAAACATATCTCTGTCAGCTGGGGATAAAAAGTTAAGAAATCGTCACATTTACTAATGAACTGAATTGGATCATTATCGTTTGTCCCTGTAAAAGTGAAAGAGGATAATTTTACAGTTTATTACCTATTCATCCAACCTGCTTTTCAATGATCTGCTTCTAATTTTGTCTGACTCAATTTTTCTTTCATTTCTGTCTTGCCCCATTTTACCACTTGCTGTACACTTATTTAAAATTGTGCCTATTTTGAATAGTGTCCTGTCCTCCAGGTACTATGCAACTAGTAGACACTACAACTTGCAGAGGGAAATCTAATGGGTTGAGCCAAGGGGAAGCAGATGCACAAAGGAGTTTCTCCATTGTTCCTGCTGCCAGATGTACAAATGAAAGGCAATTTTTTATAAAAAGATCAATATTCTCCACTTCCCGTGTTCCAAAAGAACATAAAAAGAAGAAAGAAACAACATAAATTATGCCATATATTTAATCTCATGATATTTGCTTTTTTCCCCTGTTGTCTGAAATAACATTTATGTATTATGCAAACTTCATTTTAGTTAATAGAAGAAAAACCCTTGATTAATTTTTAAAATAGCTGTATATGGAATTAAAATATCTAGGGGTGGGTAGAAGTGTCCTAAGTAACATATGATGTAAAGGTGCTGAGAATCAGTGAAACTGCAGGATAATATTTAAAAATTGGATTAGCCTGACTCTGACAAACCCAACTATTGTGTATTCTGTGACAGTTTAATTGGTGACTGACAGGCTGCATTTACTCCCTAGGCTCCTGCCCAGCTGCCAAAGTATCCAGGCTCCCCCTCCCCAGGAGTGACGCATAAGGGATGCACAGTGGGGCATGTGCACCCCCTGATAGTGCTGGTGCACCTCTTGTTAGACCGCACTCCCTGTTTAGCCAGTGGGCAGGTGGGAGCACCAGTGCCCCTGGTGTGAGCACTGGCCAAGGAGTGAGGCCACCAGCAAAAGTGGCTGCAGGACTTCCAGAAGTGGAAGTGAGTGAGATTGGCTGCTGGGGGACCCACCCCAACCAGTCAGTGGGATTGGCTGCTGGGGGACCTCCTCCCAAGTTGCTGACTGGTGTTGGGGGGAGGGGGCATATGTCCCCCCCAACTCAAGAGGCACCAGTCACCAATGCCCCTCCTGCTCCAGCTTCTTCTTAATTGAGGTTAGGCAGGAGGGGGAGGGGGTGGCTGGGCAGCAGGAGGTTGCTACACCTATAGCAGGGGGAAATCTCAGCTTTCCATGCCTCAAGAGAAGAGTGGTGCATGTGCAGCCAAGCTTATGTCTTCACTCTTCACACTACCTATGTGGCTGGGAGGAGCTGGGCTGCAAGGGTTAACACAGGTGGTGTGTATGGCAGGGTACAGCCAGTCTACCCAGGCTGAATACACTCTGGAGGAAAGAAGGGCTGTTGTGTATGCAGCAGGAACCAGCCAAGGTAGCTGACCTGCCCATGCAGTGTGTGTGTGTGCACACATGTGTGTTTGGCAGGGGGTATACCAGAGGTCTGCAGCCTGCATATTATGTGGCCAAAGGATGTACAGTACACATGGCATGTGACCCCTTCATTGTCCAGAAGTTGGACAGGCCTGATATATTCAGTATTTAAAGCAAACTGCGTATATAGTCCATTCTTGAAGATATCTCTCTATGCATTCAATCATATATATAGAATCATATATATAGCTTGTACCAAATCTCCATAGTTTAATTGCTACTAACCTCACATTTACTTTTAACTTTAAAAGAGAAAATTTTAAAACAAAGATATTCAGCTTTGGCTATAAGAGTTAATCATAGCTTTTTTAATGAATGTGTGCTTTGTCTGGGGGAGGGGAGATATGCATTAAATAATAGGCCTTGTCTATGTTAGTAACAAATATCAGAGTTGACTATCTTAGCAGGCAGGTTGTCAGTGAATGGAAAAAAAGATGGTTGACAAGTGCAGACATACTGCAGTTATAGAAAACTTAGAGTGTGACATCTGCTGCTGCATGATTAGAAGTAATTAAAGACAAGCAAAACACCTGAAACAATGACTTCCGAACTTTTGCCTTTGAGTTACTAGATTTACAGCCAGTTTAATGAATTTGTTGTTGCATTTTTCTGAAGCAACAGCAGCATCCTGTGGCCAGTTAAGCTTTAGTCTGGTTGTGTTTTCCATAGACTGTGGATTTCCAGTTCTTTCTTTCAGTATTCTTTACATTCCTCTTCATTTAAAAACAAGAATCATAATTTAAAGAGGCAGCACTACTAGTGGCACCCTGCGGGTTTTGGCAGAACTCTGCAGAAAAAAAAATACCTATAGATTTCAGTTGCTGCTTTCCAAAATGTAATGCATGACAATAAGGTATTTGGGTTCTGCCAGTTTTTCAAATTTACTTCTATAAGTGCTTATTTACTAAGACTGAAATATAGGTGCAGAGTATATTGGGAACCTTTCATACACACAGCAATACCTTTTAGCAATGTAATTTAATCCTATTAGTGAGATGACAACCAAAAGTGCAATGCCATATAGTTGCAGTAAACATAACTAGGACTGAAGTGATGATATATAAGAGCTCTAACCAAGGTAGGGCCCGTTCTTGTTCTTGAGGCTGTAAACAGATCAGGTATCAAACAATCCCTGCCCCAAAGATTTCACATTATGAGCAGAAAAAATAGAAAGGGGATTGGACAAAGAACTATATAACATGCAAGTAAAAGGGTAAAAATTTTGCCTAAGAGCGTACTACAAATAATAAGATCTACTCAATTAAAATGAGAATGTCATAGCAGGATAGAAGGGTCAGATATTTAAAAAAAATCACATTTTATTTTTTATATAACTTTTGTAACTTAATACCAAGATTATATGTGTGCAACATAGCTTCTTGTAATTTGCAATTAATCATAACAGTTTTCTTTCATAAACAGCTTTGAAAAATAATTTGTTTCTAAAAGTCAAGAAGTCAACTTCTTGCAGAAATGTGCTTGGATTTCATCCTCATTATAATATGATTAGAATAATTTTCAACACACCTATTTTTACACTCTCAGAAGCAGTATTTTTTATTTATATCTTAGGAAGGGACCAGTACGTGGAAATTTTAGAATAAATTGTAAATAATACGAAGTGTGAAACAAAATGCCTGTTTATGCATAATAATTGTGTCAATGCTTATTTTATTTACTGTGTGGGATACTCACAGTTCCATCGTAATACAGGAAGTATGGCACCATGTGGTACTATGGTGGGCACTGATATCAGAGTCAGACTTACATACTTTGGCATAACCACTAGCTTCATGTGTGATAACCATGGATTCTGGTTTTCTTCTGACAAAAAACTCCCCAATTTTCAGATTAAAGAAGTACCTTAAAATCTACATTTTTCCATGATTAAAATGAAACACCATTATTATATTGAATTTTTTATATATATTTTTTTTCATTTTGATCACAGAAAAATGATAACTTGAAGCAAGTAACTTCAGCTTTTTGTTATGGCATGTATCACTTCTACTTTCTTTTTCATGCTTTTCCTGCCTTCCCTAAGGCTATGCCTATTCTGATAGTTCAGGCTGACCATAAGGTTTGCTTAACATTATGCCCACTGTAAAACCCCTGGGCTTGACAATCCCCCCACAGCTCATCCCCTGATCCTGCTTGTTTTTTTCATCATGTATTAGAACTTGACTATGTGCTAGGATCCACAAAATATTTGGACTCGCAAACACATAATTCTCTTTTCCATCCCACTTCCTATCTCCAATATTTGGTAGAGGAGTTGAAAAGGATACATTGATATCAATCAAACAGCAGTGTAGATACATCCTTAGGTTGAGTCTACAAAAAGCAGTTTTCTGTCATTTTAAAATATTGTAAACTTTTCAACCCAGTGGTGCCCTGCCTTCTGTTGAACCATGGTAGGTGCACTTAGATAATACAAGTAGTGATCAGATAAGTGTGTAGAACAGGGTACATCTACACATATACTTTATTCTGGAGTTGACTAATTAGCTCTGAAATAAAGCATTACTGTTTACATGTGTGCATGGTGCAGTAAATGAGTTAACTCTGCTGTAGAATAGCATTTTCTGGGGCAAGTGCTATCCTATGGAAGAATTATTTGGTATGCTGAAATGCATATGTAGACAGTGTGCATGTGTAGGCTGGCTGAGGCACAAGGATGCTAGAGTGTAGGGGTTGCCTGAAATTGCCCTCATGCCCCAGCCAGCCCCTTGGCAGCATGTTGCCCACCCCCCACCCCGGGTTGCCTGTCAGCTAGGGCTGCTCTGCCCCAGCTCAACATGCTGCAGTCATGAGCACACATATAAATACTGTGATCAGGAGCAATAAACTTTGGTGTAAACTGTGCTAGAGTTTATTGCTATACGCAAATTGTATGTATAGATGCACCCACAGACACTCAGAATGACTTTTTGTCTTTTCTCTCTCCAGTAACCAGCTGCTGAACCATTTCTTCAACTCAGTGTTCTTCCATACATTCATATTTCCCTTTACCTTTGCAGAAAAGCTCTGCAAAATATCACATTAAATTCCTTCAAGTGCCTGAAGTGTTAAACAAGTTTCTGGGGAGGATGAGTTCCTGATGCACTGCTGTGTTCAATTAAGATTAATGGCAAGTAGTATTAATGACCAGCAGTCAAGGACACTGGGAGGCTCTTTTGGGAAAAGAAGTGGATGGAGGCAAGAGACAGATTCATGATGAAGGTGACTGGTGTTTGGAATTGTGGAGAAAATTAATGCAATTTTTAATATGCTCTTATTGCTAATTTATTTTGTGAAGTATCCCTTTACTCAAGCTCTCATGCTTTCTTTTGTTCTTCTATGTTTCCAAGTAGTCTGTGGTCACAGGCTTAAGAATTATACAGCTACTTTTATGTATACAGTACTTGTGATGAAAAGAGCTGTTGTGGCTGAAAAGAATTCCATCCCACGTGGTTACTTACCAGTGAACATAGAGGAAACAGGACATATACAGCTTATTCATCTTATGGGTCATTTTGCCTACAATAGACAATAATTAATTTTGAAAGTTCAAGTGTACTAATTAATGGATCAGAATGTATCGGAACATAGCTTAGCATGAATATTATATTTAATTAGAAAGAGATAGCAGTGTTAGCCTGAACTCAAGTAAACCTGCTGTTTATGAAATCTTATGATATGCATCACTGATTTAGTTAGGGTAAAGTCATATGTTACACATATACTATACTAAATCTGAGTAATGTAAGCAGGGCTGTGCGAAATTTTGCTGGCTGTTTCATTTCAATGCTGTTTCGATTCATTTCAAGCTTGAAACAGTGAAATCAAAATGAAACAAAGGGCTTTGAAACAGCCTCAAAACAAAACGAGGGCAGTCAAAACATTTTGAGAGCTTTGAAATGTTTTGAAACTCAAGCAGGGTTTGCCTGCAGGGAAACAGAAAGTAAGGATAGGGGGTGGGGGAAGAACTGCTCTCATCTTCACTGTGTAGCTGGCCAGTGACTGTGATCCTTCCCTGAGGTCCCTTCCAATCCCAGTGTTCTGGGGGAGGGATGGAAAAACAGCATAAAAGGCAGCATTGTTTGAACTGGGCTGCTTTCTGTCACCCATGTCACGAGTTTTGCTTGTCAGCAGCCTGAGGTGCAGTTTATCAGAAACTTCAGCACCAATCTCTTTGAAACTTGGCAGGTTTCATGACCTCAGCAGGGGCTACCATGCCTGCTGTTTTCACTCTCTTGTGTCTTCACACACACATGATATGAGTTTTGCTTGTTAGCAGCTTGAGGTGCAGTTTAGAAACCCCTGGACTTCATGACCTCAGAAGGAGCTACCATTTCTGCAAGTTCCATATGAATCACACAGAAATTGGCCAAGTTATAGGCAGTTTTGGGGTTCCCCATTATAGCTTATGGGAAAAACATCAAAACTGTGTCAAAACAGCAAAACAGTTTTGACGAAATGAAACAGAACAGTGGTTTTGAAATGAAATGAAACTCAAAATGACACACTGTCCCATCAAAAGTTCAAAATGGAAGTCAAAACAAAATGGTGCTGTTTCACACAGCCCTAACACTAAGCAGTGTTAAAGTTACAATGTGCTATAAGGAATTGGACATCAACGGGTTAATGCCATTTCTTGTCTTGTCTAGTTGCCACTAAGGGGAGGGCAAAGAGGGGTGCGGCTAGGAATCAGGACATCTAAGATCTATTCCTGCTCTGGGTGGGCTCGGGAGCTGGGAACAGTGCATCCTGGGATGTTGCAGGACTGCAAATTGTTTATTTTATTCTGTGGAGCAGACTAAAGTTACCCTAAAATGAACTAGGTAGCACAGGTCAGAATTAAACTTTGTCTGAAGTGGCATAAATTTGAGACACTCAGAGGGCATTAGCATGAGTTAAAAAACTAAAAAATGTGTGGATAATAACATTTTAAGTGTTCTTAGTATAGTATAAGTACTCTATAAGGTGCAAATCTACCCTGCCTTCTGTGTTTTTCAATTAACACATTTATAAATCAACTTTTGCTTTAACTTCTCTTCAACTTTTCTCTGGTACATCAATGGACTTAGGTTCCTAAGTGCTATTCCATTATTTCATCTGCTTGAGTCCCTGAAGAACAGTCAACACAAAAAATAGAGGGTTCTTGTCCTCCAGCTTTTTGTGATTCAGCTTTAAGGGTAAAATGATGATTTGTACAAAAGTAGATGCAATATGTTTTTAGGACTTGAACAAGATGCAAATCAATCACATATTGGTGCTTAGGGGAGTGTGTAGGTGACAGAAGGTGTGTGTAGATGAAACAATATTTCCTGTTTATGCCGATGCAACTGCATTTGTGTTTGCATGACCCAGGATTTCCTGCTGCTCTAAAGTCCATTTAGTGCCTTAAACTAACACTACTAGGAGATGTGTTCATTTGTGGAGCTCTCCAGTTATGCTGCTCCAACTCTGAATTTGTTCATGCAAAGAGTCAGAGACTCCAAAGACTTCTAATTAATCCCCTTCACCACAAGGGGAAGGGGGAGGGGGGGGCTGTGTTCCAGCCTTTAGCCAGTAGATGCTGCTGTGTGTACTTTTTTACCGCCCCCCTTCACTCCTCACCCCTCCCTCCTCCCTCACAGCATGCAGTGGAGTGTCCATAGGTTCAGGTACAGATGAGTCCACTCAGAATTTTTTTTATTATTATTTTAAAATGGGGGAGGCTGATAATCCCTTAATTTTCTATCCCCTCTTAATTCTTTCACCCCCCCCCCGTTACCTATAGTGTATGTCCTTGCACCCCTGCCCATGTACCCTCCTGTCCCTCTGCCTCCCGCATATACCCTCCACCTGCACCCCCACCCTTCCCATTGTGTGTTTCCACTGCAGTGGACATAGCTCCCAAAGACAGCTGCAGTTTTTTGGTAAGTTTCTTGCAAGTAGTTTGAAACTCTGGAATGTGTGGTTACATGACTTCCTTCAGTATTGCAAACCTTCTGAACTTTATCACATTCCTTTTCAGGACTATGACAAAAAAAAGTCCAGGGGATGGATGCTGCCTGCCAGACCCAACACCCAGGATGTACAGCATCTCAGGTGATATTTAGGGAACATGTCCACTGACCTTGTGTGTGTGTGTGGGGGGGGGGGTTGGGCAAAATCTGTTTTTTCAACTTTGCTCCAAACATCCCTCTTCCTCTTCTTCCTTTTCCCCCCTCCTTGCAGAAAACTTTCATGAGTGGAACTCATCAGGGGCAGCAACCAGCCCAGTAATGAATGAAGAGAGTAAAGAGGGGCTGACAAATTTGAGGATGGGGGGGTGGAGGGTGCCTTTGTACTCAGGCTGCCCTTGCATCAGAATCTTGGAAAATTCCAAGGATTGTGAAGTCATTACCTGTAAGAGTCAAAACAGCCAAAGGTGATGAAGCACCCAGTTTAACAACAAATAATATCTGGTGATGGGTCAAATAAGGCCATTGTACTTTGGGATGGCTGCTCAATAGTCCAGAACGTTGCAAAAATCAATACCTACCTGCTTGCTTGTGCAAAATAATTATATTACAGAAGCACAAGCTGTTTTTCCTAAAGTGTCAAAAGTTTTGAGTAGTCTACATTACCAGGAGAGGAATAGGCAAAACAGTTTTGGTCTGCAAGCTTGGTTACATCAGAACACCTGTGGCTGCTAAGCTCAGAATGAAAGGATGTGCAAAAGCCTCAATGCCCTGAGATGCCGAGGTGAAGTGTTGAAAAAGCAGCTCCAGACTACACAACACCCTACAGTCCCTGCCCCTTGCTTGGTGCAGATGGGTGAGAAACTTCTGCTGATGAAGAGGGGCAAAATGAAGAACAAAGATGAGATATGTGATGATGGAGAACAATGCAGTGAAGAGTCCTTTGACATGGAGAATATGGAGGACATGGGAGAGCAGGAGGAGGAGGAGGTGGCAGTACTACTTCTGCAAATGCTGTTTACCTGGGGATCACTGCTGTAATGCTTGAGAAGGATAGGAACTGTGCTTCAGGGTTCACTGGCAAGTTGTGTTCCTGGTTTAACAGCATTAATGACAATAAGAAGATACAGGTACCCAGAGGACTTGGAATACACAGAGGAAAGCAAAGAAGTGGAATTTGGGCTGTGTTGAGAAACCCGAGGAGGACCAGGATCTGCATGGTGTGGGCCCACGAGAGCAGCTCAAACTGGTGGGAGCGAATCGTGCGAATCGACTTGGAATGACCAGCAGTGGCTGGAGATGTTTTGAATTAAAAGGGAGACGTTCTATCATATTGTCTTGATGCTGGGGACCCACATCAAGAGTCAGGGCACTGACATGTGTCAGGCCATCCCACCAGACAAGAGGGTTGCAACGGCCATCATGAAACCGGCCAGCCCATCCAGCCTCTGCTACATTGCCAACCAGTTTGGCATGGCTGTCTGTACAGTTGGGCTGGAAGCTTATGAGGTATGCCAGCTGCTCAAGGACATAGCTGAAAACAAAATTATCCACCTGACAAATCTGCAGCAAGTCATAGATGGCTTTAATGAGGAGGTGTTCCCAAACTGTGTGGGGGCTTTAGACAGTACTCACATCCCAGTACTGTGCCCTGTGGGGAGGGGAAGAGTTTTCACAAACAGGAAAAAATATGCCTCCATGATCCTGCAAGCCATGGTGGATCACCGGTGCTGGTTCATGAATATTTATACCAGGTGGGCCAGCAGCATGCATGATGCACGCGTGTTCAGAAACTCCCCTCTGCCTGGCCTCATGAAGAAAGGACACTATATACCCAGCATGAAGGAGACAGTGATTCATGGTGTCACTGTTTTTCTGGTTATATTAGTGGCTGCTGGCTACACCCTAAATCCTGGCTCATGAGGCCTTATGGAGGGAACATTGCCGAGCCACAGAAACTGTTTTTTAACTACTGTCTGAGTGGTTGCAGGATGGCCGTGGAATGTTTATTTGGCTGACTGAAAGGATGACAGAGGGCACTTATATGCTGGCTCGAGATGGAGCAAGAAAATATCATGGCCTTTGTAGTGGCAGCCTGTGTGCTGTACAATATCTGTGAGAGCCACAGAGAGGCTTTCAAGGAGTCGTGGGAAGAAGAAGCATGACAGGCAGTGGCCAGACAAGAGAGATGTGTCCAGGCAGCAGCAGGAGCACAGGGACTGAAGAGATATCCTCAAAGGAGAGGCTTGTTGGGCAGCCCTTGTGCGTGATTTTCCAGCAGAATATATTGCTGACAACAACACCTAGGAGTGCAAATACCCACCCACCTGCTACTCTAAACCCTGAACATTTTATGATATCAAACCATTTATCAGAGCAGCTACAGTAAATAAAAGGAAAAAAAAACACATATATTTGTAACATGGTGTGTTGGGAAGGGAAAGAAACAGGAGGGGAGGATTCACATGGCTTGTCTTTGGGATGGGGACTTTGGGATTGCGTACTGATGGAGAGAGAAAAGGACAAAGATTTGGGGGTGACCATCACCTTGCCCAGGGGAGACTCCCAGTGAGAGTCAGGACTGCCTCGTGATCCAGGGGCAGAGACTGGGGAGGCTGGGTGACTTACATGTGCCTCCTGCTGTAATACATTAGGAAAGACATTACAGGGGGTAAATTGATATTTGATTCCCGCTACTGAAATTTGCAGGGAATGACACAAGGGGCTTAAGTCACTCAAAAGTGCCATTCGTGCAAACACAAACACCATGTTGTGCATAAAAAAATACACCTCACCAAAAAAAAGCCGTGTTAAAATTTTCAGGCACTCTACATTAGCGTCTGTGTCATCTACACACACCCTAAGTCTGTAGATACCAACAGGTGTAATATCTGTTCTGGTAGGTTATGTATTTGTAGGCACATCTACTCAGGTCAACGGTGTACCTTTACTGAGATAATTGCTGCCACACAGATGTGCTCTAGACACACTAGTTCACAAATCAGTAATTAAGTTGTAATAAAGCAGTCCTGGGGCTATGCCAAGAAGCTTCCCCTGTCAGCAGCATTGTTATGTGTCCTGCAACAAAGCACAAATGGAGGGGCATGTGCTATGGCACAATGTAGTGGCACACATTTGTGCTGCTACTATTTGTGCTGCTGCAAGTGCATTCCCCTGATCATCTGAACATGTTCAGAGAGTCTAGGAGTATCACTTTGTTCTTTCATTGAAGCAAAATGTGTCTCTAATTTTAATGTCTTTGCCTGCACCTACATGATTAAAATGAAAGACAATTTTTGTTGTCCTGCTCAATATGTTCTAATTTACACAAGTGAAGAGTAAAATCCTATCAAATCAGCTCTGGTAATATTTTATGTACAGTCAGCACTTATTTTCTTCTATAAGTGCTCATACATGATATGGGAGAAAATTAAGGCTTAGTGCGTTTTCCCATGCCTAACAGGATGACCTGAAATCTGATGTTTGCAAAATATTCAATACCTTCATATTAAAGATGCTGTGCCATGGTTTTAAGATTTTAATAAAGCACACTATTTTTATTGAAGTGGTTTACCTCATAAGTGATTAGTTTGTAATTGATTTTAATGGAGTATTCTAAACATAACTGTAGCATTTGCCATTCTGTCTGTCTTACAATGTACCTAATAGTTGGAAAGGAAGAAGACATGCCAAGCATTATGTTTTGCGACCAACTCTTGTGCCACACATCACAATTTGGGGACCTGTGTGTTGAACAAAGAACACCAGAAAGAAAGAAAAAATCGGACATGATGTAGTGTTCTAAACTTAACAAAGAAAAATAGACATTTTATATAAATGAATATTGCCTTTGCTAATTGTGTAGAACAGTTAAGTTGTGTTGTTTCAGTAACTCGATTTACAACAGTAAGGTGACCAGAATGTGTTACTAAGAATTCTGCTAAAAAATAGCAGACCTGTCACAGGAATAAAATGGGTATCATATCAGTTTGACTTTGCTTCTTAGTGACTGTGTTAATTGTAGCAACAAAGACTAAGGTGAGTTATTTAAAAGCTACAAATCACTTCACATATTCTGTATTTACTTAGCCTATTCTGTGAAAGATGTGAAAATCCCAGCTGAGCTGCAATGGGAAAACAACAGGCAACATCAGCAGGAGTGCCAGCTTCTGACTCATGGGAGAAATCTAATTCCTGCCTGAGCAACCTGAAATAGCACAGACCTTTCATAACTTACAATTTTAAGTAAAACAGAGTCCAATGATCTCCACTTACCAAAAAGATAGTTATTCTGTAAAACTGGAAGAATCACATGCCATAAGAAGGAAGTTATTACTGGCTACCCATCCTTCACAGGTAAACAGACTTATGTATAATGAGTCTTCCTTCTCTTTTTTTTCTCCCTCAGTGCAAAGATCAGCCCCATTTATAGCCTCTGGAAAAGTCAAAGTTGATGTTTACATATATTTTCTATAATGTTTATTTTGTGGTCATAGAAGCAAACAAAGGAAATTTTTTAAAAAAAGATATTTTAGTATAATACTCATGCAAAAAAAAAAAAAAAGGAAGAAAGTATCCTGTATTCCTATCACTAGGAATCCCAAAACTGTCACCTGTTTTGCTCTTATATTTTGTGTTTCTTTTTTCATAAAGCTAAGCTGCAGAATCTGATTGCTCTTTTATATATTGTTAAACAAAATGAAAGTCTTTGTCTAGAATGATAGATTAGTTCCCACTTTTTAGTTTCCCATAATTTTATGTGCATTACACATGGAGTCTGATTCTGTATTCTCATCCACAACACTCATCCTTCAGAGGTAAATATATGAATAATTCATACTTAACTTCAACTCCTCCCACCTTACACACACATACACACACACACGTGAGTGCACTCTAATCTGACAAAGACCCCATCACCTAGTAAGTCCTGGGAAGATGTACTAAAGCAGTTGTATCTAGGCAATGACATCCAACATCATTTAAAATGACAGAGAGTGGGAGAGGTTCAAAATGACCCCCCTGAATCTTCCCAGCTGTCACCTACCCTAAAAAGAAGCCTCAGCAAATTCTCTTCCACTTTCTCCTAGTGCGTCCTATTTCTGACAATTGAGGATTGGGGGCAGGGGGAAGGAAAATGGTTGGGTGGGGAATTACCAACTTCCTAACATTGCAAACCACTTCAGCCTTATTTTCACATGCAAACATGGTTTTTGAACAACAGTGTGTTTATTACATTCTTCAGATTCACACACTACTGTAAAGGAATGCCCCAAAGCTCTAGCTTCTACTGCCACAAATTGAAAAATTATATTAAATTAAACAGTCAATGGAGCATGCATGTTCTCTTTTCTCACAAATCCAACCCACCTGCCAGAGCAACCCATACCAATACATATGCCCTGCAGCACACCCAAAATGTCAACAGATAGAGTCTCTTTGGACAGACAAAGAAATGAGTTTGTTCTAGAGCTAAGAGCAGTATTGAAAAGTGCTCTATTTCCAACATCTTTATTGATCAAATAGAGTCAGCTCGGTGCCTCTTCTGACTGGAAGTTTGGCAGTATGCAGGTGGCATCCTAAAGAGAAAATGCTGGGCCATTTAGCAATTAATGTAAAAACAAAATATTTGTATTCAACCCAGAAATTCAAAGGCCACCAATGAAAATCACGAAGCACAAATGTCCTGTGTTGATTCTGAGAAGTACTACTCAATTGGTGGGTCATTACCAAGGATCCTGGTTTTCTCTGATAAAAAAAAATCCCCAATTTTCAGATTTAAAAAAATCTAAAATTCACATTTTTCTGTCATCAAAATGAAATACCACTGTATAGAGAGAGCCCAAAGTCACTGCCCTGGGCTCATGCCTTGTTAATCTCCACTCTCCCCTTAGTTAAACTACTGGGTCAAATTAACAGGGAGGATCCACTGAGTAAGGACTTCTTTGGAAATGAGGTTAGACCATTAGAGACTCAGAACAAGAAATCCAAAAAGAAGTTTCTACACACAGTCTTGGGCAACACTTTCTGTTCCTTCAAATCAAAGCTTTCAGCAAAGAAAACTCTGCATCACTGAATGGAGGTAAGGGAATAGGCTCCAAATCACAGAGAAATCCTTATTCTACTCTCCTATCCAATTTCCTCTTCCTAAACTGAAATTCTCAATTTTCATATGGGTTGAGGGATGATTAAAGAAATGGTCCCTGGAATTTGTGGGAAGAAGGAAAGGTGAGGAGAAAAAGGAAGCCAGCACTTTCATATACTGCATTTTCTTGCTTATCACACAGACTCCAAATTGTGGAGCTGGAATTAAATGAGGAAGCTGATTTTACTTTGCATGAAGGGTGAAATAGAGCAAGCAGACATTGTGACTCATGGTTATCAAGATCTTGCCTCTTCTCCCTGCAGCTACAAACAACTGGTGGAGTCCCACAAATGGAATACCTAGAATATCAATCTTCTCACAACTGCTTGTGAGGCAGTAGCTATTGACTGAAAAGCTACTGAGAAGGCCAAGGGTGAGTGACCTTCCTCATGCACTATGCAGTATCTTGATGAGGCTTCTGATGTAGAAACAACATTTCATTATTTACAGGGACTTTTATAAGGACCTATTCATTAAGGCTGTGAGAAGCTTTGATCCCTGATTCGATTTGGCCTGATTTGGTAGCCAAATCTCTGAATCCGAATCAAATCAGAGAACCCTTTAACCTTTCTGAATTGAATCGGAACCCTCTGCATCGATTCAGAGAGATTCAGCAAGATTCAGAGATTCAGACATAGACACAACTTTAAATGTTTTTTCTACATAATTCTAGCCACCCCCCCTGCACTCCTGTGGGATACTCCATCTGCCCCAGCATCACAGCATTCACAAGCGCTGCAATGCTAGTATCTTGAGGTATGTAGAAAATTTTTTTAAAGCTGTGTCTATGTCTGAATCGCTGATTCTTTGAATCAGCATTGAATCTACACATTTGGATTCTGCTGAATCGAATCAGGGACAGTGATCCAAATCAACGACTCTAATTACTGTCCTTGATTCGGTCTGAATCTGAATCCAGTTCAAATAGGGCCTGCTTTACACACCCCTACTATTCATAGTAAAGATTTACAGCCCTTGCAAGGGTGTGGTTTTGTTGAATCTAAAACTTAATTTGAGTAATATCGGATTAAATATGAATAATGAAATCTTCTTATTTTAAAATATCAGGGGTTTCAGTAGAGGTTCCTTGATTTATAGTAAGAATTAAGTATCATACATACCCACCTAGAAGAAGTTAACACTTACTACATGAATTCTTCATTCATTATTGTGGATTTTAGATATTTGGTTACTCACATGCCTATAATAGAATTGCATGGGAATTTACAAATTAAGCTTGGAGAAGACTGGGAGATGGGTCAATCAAGTTGCATACATTTAGCAATTCAAAACAAATACAATATAGATAACTTTTAGGTGTGTATTTTCACACCGCCTCCAT
This sequence comes from Crocodylus porosus, assembly GCF_001723895.1. Taxonomy (NCBI): domain Eukaryota; kingdom Metazoa; phylum Chordata; order Crocodylia; family Crocodylidae; genus Crocodylus; species Crocodylus porosus. The sequence goes on along the minus strand of NW_017728906.1, from coordinate 114,755,526 downwards.
CTTTAATACACTGATCATTTCTGTGACCAGCAAAGCTGAGGCTCACTGAATTAGACTGAATTTCAGTAATAATATATTTGGGGATAGTCATGCTCTTCTCTTACTTTCCTCCTTTCATCATATAGAAATATTCATTCTAAGATAAATGAAATGTCTCCTTCCTTTTTTTCCAACCTTTTTAATGTTGACCTTCCTCAGGAGTCTTAAGTAAGAAGACAAAGTTCTTTGGGTGAATCCGATATAGTTGATATATCCGATATATATAGTTAACTATCCGATAATAGTCTTTTCATTCCACCCAGGAAGAGCCCACACCAACTGCTAAAACTTCCTTAGCCTAATGAAGGCTTTTTGAACCCAAAAGCTTGTTTAAAAATTGTTTTCCAACTATTTAAATTGGTCTAATAAAAGATATCATATTCATCCAAAGAACCTTGTCTGCCTATGTCCTTAGACCAACACAGCTACAACCTATAGCCCTTAAGAAAAGGAATTGTTTCTTCAGGCAGTTCTATTTGATCTCTTTCCATACACATTCAGGTATTGAATCCAATCCATTTTTACAAGTATCCGACCATTTAAAAACAGAAGGTTCTTTCCCACCCCCCTTCCTCCTTGACCACATTTTGTTGCAACCACAGCATTTCAAGTTTGTCTTACTGATGCATTAAGCTGTCATGTATCACATCTGGCAGCATTAGTCATTTTGCCATATGTTGCACTGTGTAACAGATGTGTCAAATGGATTACTGAAAATTATGTTCTTACTGAAGATGCCATAATTGTAGAGCTGGTCAGGATTTTTTCAACCCAATGTTTTTTGTTAGTTAATGTCAACTCATCAAAAAGAACCTTTATGAGGAACCATATTAGTTTGAAATTGGTAGAAAGGTCATTCAGAGACCCTACTACAACTCCAGAAATAACTAACAGTTTATTGGCCATTATACATAACTGGAAATAACCTAATATGAAACGTATCTCCCACTTCCTGAGCATATTAACTACAAAGCACAGTGTTTTCTTTCCCCCATATTTCATTTTATTATATTCTTTTTAAAAATCTTGTTTTCATCCTGCTGAAAACCACATAACTCTAAATGGGCATAGGTTGTAGCTTTGTTGGTCTAATAACATAGGCAGACAAGGTTCTTTGGGTAAATCCAATATCCTTTATTAGACCAACTAAAATAGTTGGAAAAAAATTTCTTTGCAAGTTTTGGGGTACAAACACCCTTCTTCAAGATAAGGAAATGTCTGCAGTTTGTCTGCGCTCATCCTGGATCTAATAGAAAAATACCTCTGGCTTCTTATCAGCAATTTGGATGACGGGGTGAAAAGCAACCTGTTTAAATTTGCTGATGATACCAAAATTTGGGGTGAGGTGAGCACGTTTGTAGGGAGGGAAAGACTGCAGCAAGACCTGGATAGGTTACAGGGGTGGGTTAACAAAAACAGGATGCGCTTCAATACTGACAAGTGCAGGGTGCTGCACTTGAGCAGTAGTAACCAGCAGCACACTTATAAGATGGGAAACTCCCTTCTTGAGAGCACGGAGGCAGAAAGGGATCTTGGAGTCATTATTCACTGTGAGAAACACACACTACCAATACTCCCACACAGGGAAGAACAGTGGGTGACATGTTCTCTGCTTACAGAGACATGCTTTGGAAATTCCCCAGAATATGTCTCTCAAAGAGAGGAAAGCTGGAGTTTCCCACTTGCAGACACATGCCCTGGTGAATCTGTGAAGCACATTTCTGTAAGTGGGGAAAGCTAGGATTCCCAGCTTACAGAGGGGTCCTCCACAGAATCTCCAAGGCATGTTTCTGTTAGAAGGGAAAGCCAGGGATCCCCACATGAAGGGACACACCCCAGAGACCGAGGCATGTCTCTGGAAAAGGGGAAAGCCAGACAGATTCTTCCAGGACTTGGCCCTGATCCTGCAGGGAATTCCTCAGATGTACATGATCAGGCCCCTCAAGACCTGCCTGGGGAAGCTGGAGAGTTCAAGCAGCTCTGGGCTGACCACAGTCTCCAGCCATAAATCTAACAGCCCTCTGCCTCAATAAGCTGGCAGAGATTGAAACCACCTATGTCTCAGACATAAATTCAGGGTATTTGTGGCACAGTAAGGGGTATGAACATGTGTTTGCTTGGCCATTGTGCCACCATAGAAATGTTTATTGCAACACAAAAGCAACATCTGCTTCCACTCTAAGTGTATTTAATTTGAGAGGAAAATGCTTCCTGATATATGCATCTATGTGTTCCTTTTTCACATTCAGGAACAGTATATATATTTATGATCATTTTAATATGCAAGAAAACTTCCCTTTTCTTTCCTTTTTTACAGAACAAATACAACATAGCAGATTTAGCTAAAATTTTGTTCTCATAACTACATGAACCTTGACTCCTACAATTATGTTAATTTGTAGGACTCAAATTTCCTTCAGAAATTCCTATGCAATTAATACCAAGACAGATCATTTCTTACTGTTGTAAGTAAGCCATGGCCTTCATGAGACTTTTCACTGCTCCTTCATCAAGTAGTCAATAACTATGTTTTTTTAATAGCAAAAGATTTTGAGAACTCTCTACACGAAACCTGGCTGGGACCTGCCCCAGAACAGAAGAATTCCCAGGCAGCCCTGGGCTACGTGAGGAAGCCATGCTGGGCACAGGGCTTGGCCCCGTGTGCAAAAGGCCTGAAAGCTATGCAATAGCAGCTATTTCCTGGCCCTGTCCACATCAGGACCTCTCCTAGTGTGTACAAGGCCAGGTGACAGCTGCCTCTGTAGCCAGCACAGCTCTCCTGTCCCTGTGCACATGGAGACAGCCCTCATGCTCCCTGCTAGCCCCCTGGATGCTGCAGGGGGTCAGAGCAAGGAGGGAGCAAATCTGCTTCAAAAAGGGAGCCCATGTAGGTGTGCTCCTGGGTAGGCTTACTGTGCAGTATTTTTACTGCAGAGTAATTTTACTGTGCAGTAGGCCTGCTTAGAATTAACAGCATGTGTAGATACATGCAATGTCTCACCTTCTGTGCCTTAAGGTATTAAAAGTCCTGCTAGAATTTAGCCATGCCTGACAGGCTCCAGCTATGAACAAAAAAAGTCCTAAATTGCTCTAGAAGTTTAATTCTGAGCTCCTGCTTCCCCCCTTATTTGCATCCACCCCTTGCAGGTGTCACTGCTGAAATTTCTCCATAGATCCTGAAAATTCACATCTGTCTACAATGACATCCTTATTGTTTTGGCTTATTTACTCTGACTGCAGTCTTGAGCCATGGTTCCGGCTTTGAGTCCTGAACAGCAGCCACTCTTCCAGGGTTTCAAACCCTGAAGCTTAGGGTCTGTCCTCTCTGGATCTTCTTGCTCTGCAGAGTCAATGTCACAATCTTCCCTGAGCCCTTGGCCTTTACTAAGTTAACTTTTCCCTCTCTGTGCCCTCTCTGCCTTTGCAGTATTCACTTCTGGCTCTCTGGTTAGGGACAAACATTACACATAAACTGGTTTAAGTGATCAGAAACTGGTTTAAACCTGTAACAGAACAAATGTTCAGTGCACATAAACCAGTTTAAGAATGGCTGAAATGGGTTTGAGATAAACCTGGTTGAATGTAGTATCATCAGGCTTAACTGATTTGGCTCAAAATGGTGTATGCAATGTCTGTCCCAGACCCCTTGCTGGTTGCAGTTAAATCAGAGTCTTCCAGCATCCTCTCTGGGTTGCGTAGGGCTCTCTGCTGTACAGCAGGGCTGCCCCCTTCCCTCTGCTGCCTCGCTAAAGCTTGGCAGTCTCTTCAGGCATCTGCCTGGCTTCTGCTCCCCCTCCCCACTCTTTGATAAGCAGGCTTTCCCCGGTCCCTCACAAACACATCAGCATTACCTACCAGACCTCCTGCTGGCCCTGCTGTGGGAGAGACACAAGGAAGAGAGGCTTTTTGGAGCTAATTAACAGATAGCTTAATGTCATTCCTTGGAAACACTGTTTAAGAGCTGTTTGCTCCCTCCCATCCCCCTCACCACTCCCTGATAAGCAGGAATTCCCCCTCCCCTGTGCCTTGCAGAGAAGGGGTCTGTGTATTAGCTAACAGACCACATGCTGGGTCCATGTTAAATTAACAGGTAGAATCAACAATTTTAATGGGGTGGCAAACACTGAGATAAGAGTGATAAACACAGTTAACAGCACCCCCAATCCTGGCTTCCTTGCCTGTCAGATAGTACACAATAGCAGGGAGGGAGAGCGAAAAACTCTATCATCAACAGATGCATGCACTGCACACACACCCTTGCCTCAAAGTGCTGCAGGCTGGCAACACTCCAACCCTTTGAGCAGCAAGTGGGGAAAAGCCTGGGACTACAGACAGGCTGGGGGTTTACACACTTCCCTAAACAGAGCACTGCTACAGCCTGGCCATGACCCCCTCAGCTCAGCTCTGCAAGGACAGAGAGGGCTGCTCTAGCACCTCCAGCCTGAGCCACTGCAGGCATGTGCCTGAATTTCGTCAGTCCAGAGGAATTGTCTGTGTGGTTGGAAACCGGTTCACCCTAACCAGTTAAGACTGGCCTGCAAAGACTGAATCAATTCAGGCTCAGGGTTTTTGTCTGTCCCTAACCAAAGGGGCTAAACTTGCAGAGGGCACCTGCAGCCCAGCCTCAAAGCTTCCCTTCATAGCCACTTTCTATTCTCCAATAGTTAACATCCTATCCCTAATCCCAAAAAACACAGCCCTTCCAGGTACACACCGGGAAAAAAAAACCCAACACAATACGACCTCCAGTCTTTTACCTCTAGGTCAAATCACCATTCAGAAAAGGCTTCTTTGCCTTTGTCAACTGTGGCTCCTCTTCCTGTGACTGCATTCCACCACATCCTGCCTAGGAGCACTTCTTTGTTTCCCAGACAGAGTTAAAGTGGACTCTTCTGGTTTGAGGGCAAACTGTAATACTAGTAAATCTCTATGCTTCCAGCCAGCCAACTTAAGCATAAGGGTTGCTCATTAGTTCTTTCAGTCCTGTTAGCTGACCCTTTCATTGCAGTCTCTGCTTATTTCCAGCCCTCCTGTGGCAGAGCTACTGATGACTTGCAGGTATCCTGTGTCTTTTCACTGTTTCTGCTTTCTGCTCTTCGAGCCATACTTTCTTTTCCTGAGCTCTTCTCCCTTCAAATGCACAAAAATCCTGCTCTTAAAGGGCTCTTTCAGGTTTTGCTTGCCCTACAGACTTTCCCCAGTAAAAGGGCAAGGGCTCTGTTATGCACTTATGTGCCTAAACAGGAGTTGGACTTGAGCATTTGAGTATACCATTATTTGTTTCTTTGCCTTACTCACTGATTTCTCTGCTTACTTCTACTAAAATAACAACACAACATAAACAGAGATCCCAGTTTTTTTACTGACAACTGCCCCCCCCCCAAAAAACAACAACAAAACAACCCACTTTTTGGATTTAAAAGTAACCTAAAACCCACATTTTTCTGGTATCAAAATGAAACATCACTATATATATAATTCTTTCCCAGCCTGATGTGATATCCAACAAGGCATAGAGACATTGGATATAGCATAACATAAGCATAGCAACTCCTGACCAATTCTTATTTTTATCATAAAACCACTGTGAGCTTTTTTTTTTTAATGCATGACTTTTAATTACACAATGAGGTGCTAAGTAACCAAATGTTATAATAAATAATAGTATTTCAGAAGAGCTACTAAAGTGGTTAGTTAAATTTAAAAGTACACTATGTATGTGCCTTATTGAACACAGGTTAATTGTTTTTGCAAAATATTGGCTTTTCATGAAAATAAGGGAAAATACAATGTGTTTGCAATTACATGCTCATAAGTGCCACATGGTTAACCATGTCCCCTCCAGTTTACTGTCTGCATGCAGCATCTAACAGTGCCTTTTTTCCTACATTCACATACACAACTAAAAATAGACTCTAATGTACCCACTATGAGGTTTTTATTATTTGTAATACTAGTATTATCATACTCTTTGTCTACTTCTCTCTTCCAAAATTGCCTACTTCGCTAATATCTCTCTATTCAAACAACATTAAAATCAAATATATGACCTCAGAGACTTTCCACAATATAAGCTAGTTCTTTCTTTACTGAACATGCCAGTATTCCTCACTATCTGTGATTAATTGAATTGAATTTTCCCATGGCTTTCACCCAGCTCCACAGCCCTCTCTGAGGAAGGCTGGGTACCTGTGATCCACAGCACAAGGGATTCTGGGATCAGGTCAATGGGGCAGCTGGGTTTAGCTTAGGGGCTTCCCACAGGATAACCTTCTCTTTTCCCCTCCCCACAGCAAGTCGTATTAGGTATAGAACCCAGGTGTCACGGCTCCTAGTATAGGCAACACATAGGAGGGACATGGGGTCTGTCCCCACCACCGATGCTGCCGGTAGCGTCAGTGGGTGCTCAGCATGCCCACTCCCCCTGCAGTGGTATACCAACAGGAGGGCAGAGGGTCAGTGGGTCAGTTCCCCAGCGTCACTTCCAGTCTCACCAATAGCACTTCTAGTTTTGCTGCTTGGGTTTCCGGGCTCAGCAATTGGCTGCCAAGGCCCACCCCCCCCACACACACACACACTGTGCAATCGGTCACTGGGTGACCCCCCTGCTCAGCAATTGGGTGATCTCCCAGATTCAGGAGGCACCAGTTCCCCATTGCTCCTAGTCTTCTAGGGGCAAGTCAGAGCTGTGCAGGCTGGAGATCATATTTACAATTAATATGTGAGTGCTCAGAGTACATTTTAACTTTAATATTGTATATGATTCCATACTTTTAGCTTGTGCAAAGTGTAACATAAAAATCTTAGGTCACTACATTCCATTGATTTACAACTGTTACAAATGAACATGTGACAAGGTCATTAGAAGCAATTAACTATATGCCATACACATTCCGTAGATCAGTGAGGGCCAACCTTTCTGGAAAACATGTCACAAATTAGCCCTGTACCTTCCCCAAGTACCACTCTGATCCCCTACCCATGCTTGATCTGCTGCTCTGCTTTCCTCTTACAGCACTGTTCTCCCTGGATGATCCTCTGCTCTGCTTTCTGCTTCTGTTTCTACTTTAGGTAGGCATCTACCTGTCTTATAATCCAAAAGAATTGCGCTGAGTGAGGCATCAGCTCACTGAACATCTGCAAGTGTGGCTATAGAGCCCATATCTTCAGTGACAGTTCCTCTGCACTTATCACTTTGAACTTCATCTCAACAATCCTGAATGTAGTGCAGGGTTCTTCCTGAAGATTCTTCTTTCCTCTGCATGTTGGGATCTTCTTTCCTCAAAAGCCTTCATTCCACACTGAATAGAGTGTTTCCAAGCTCTTTGATCTTCAGGAGTCTTCTCCTACCTGTTTGGCTCAATGTTCATTGCCTTCATCACTCTCTTGCAACCATTTTTGAACTCAAGATAAGAATGGTCTTTGTGGCAGGGCATTGTTTGTGCCTGCCACTTTAAGGGCCTGGAGCTGCCAGCTGCCAGGTGCCTGATAAGGGCAGCCATTTTGAATCTGGGGATGCCCATATAAACAGGGCAGTTCTGCTGCTGGAGGCCAGGCAACACCATTGCCTGGCCAGAGGGCAGCTGGTATCTTCTGGAGAGAAGGGAGGAGCTATAGGGGATGCTCAGGAGGCTCCTGATCCTGGGCATGACTTAAAACTGCTAACTGTTCAGAGTGGGAGGCCTGGTGGGGCTCTCAGTGGCTCAGAAGCCCCCAGGAAATTCCAGGCCAGTTACCACCCCAGTGAAAGGCAGGTCGGGGTGCCTTAACCCCTAGCCCTCACAGCTGAGTGGGTTATCCCTTGTTTGGAGGGCCTGGAAGGTGGACCCCCAGAGAGAGAGAAAAGGCCATAGACTCAGGCCTGTCTGAACTTCCCTTGACTGGTCAATGCTGGGGCTAGGACCAGAAGGGTCAAAGGGCCAGGGGCTCACCGCAAGGAACACCCAAGACCTGAGGGCCTGGGGTTTCGACTGGCCTGGAGGTGGGCCAGGGCTAGTGAGCCAAAGGTCCTGGGGGAACCACATCCAAAGGGGAAGCGGTTCAGGGACCTATGCTACCTAGTATGAAGGTGGATGAGACTGCCTGAGGAGAGGAACCCAGGCAGGGTTCAATTAGGAGGATTCTGGGGCCCAGTGATGATGATAACATCTAGATGCCACCTGTGAGGCTTGGGCTGCGGTGTAGGGGAGGAATGGAGCTGCGGATAGCGCCTCCTGGCATCAGGGCAGGAAATGGGCAGCCTCCCACTTAATTACATCAATTAACTAATTAATTCCAACAAGGTGTGGTGGGTGAGAAGGCAGGCAGTTAGCCCAGAAACAGGTGGGTGGGCCACAGTAAGGCTGGCCCAGATAAGGCCCCCTGTTACAGTCTTCTTCCTGTAAAGACTTTTTCGCACAAGAAAACCTTAGGTATAAAGCCATCTTCCATTCTCTGCATATGACCAAGCCATCAAAGACACTAAGGGAAGGGATGCTTGGAGTGTTAGCATGTTCCAAGTCCTCAGCATGTTCCAATATCTTTGTCCCACCAGGAAATACCTAAAATGAGCAAAGGCAACATATGTGGAAGCTGCTGACGTACTTCCCTTGAGGAAAGCATGGTCCAGGATTTGCTGCTGTACAAAAGAGTGATGCAAGCATATAATTTGATACAATATGATCTTAATTGTAAGTTTGTTGTTGTTCCACACTCATTTTCTCAGCCTGCTAATGGAACCCGTTGCTTTCCCAATATGAGTATTCAGTTCATACTCAAGTGACAGGTTATTAATAACAATGGAACTAATGCACACAACTTTACTTACAACATTGGATTTATGAAACATTATAAGCTGTCAGCCATCTGATAACCTCAGGTAACCTGTTTGCATTTTACCAACTATATTCTATTACTAGTTCAACATTCCCTCTTCCCCGTCCACCTACCTGCCTCATACCTATTGTCTCCTATTCCCTCTGATCCCCATTGCCATACATTTGCATTTTCACAGACGTGCATTTAGCGTTTTGGCTTCTATTTCATCCTGGAGTGTACAGATAACATGAGCAGACTCTCCCTGTGCCTGAAGATAGGTGTTTGTGCCTGGAAGCTTGCAAAAAACAATTTCCTACAATTTAGTTGGTCTAATAAATGATATCACATTTACCCAAAGAACCTTGTCTACTTACAACATCCAATACATTTTCATCTATTGTGATCACTGGTGGTAAGTTAATGTTCTGGTCTATAAGGTTGGTCTTCCTGATGCTGATAGTAAGACCAAACTCTTGACAGGCATTAGCAAAGTGACTGATAATTCTTTGAAGTTGCTTTCTGTGTGGGCTACAGGTGCAGCATCATCAGCAAACAGCAGCTCATGAATCAAAAACTTTCCATGCTTTAAAGTGTGTGAGGCAGAATAATTTCCATCTGTGTGTGTATTCAAATAAACTCCTTTGGTGGACATCTGTAAAGCATATGTCAGAAGAAGAGAAAAGAAAATCCTGAACACTATCAGGGCAAGGAAACAATCCTACTTGACTCCTCTTTGAATCTCAAAAGCCTCAAGTGTTGATCCATCATAGCTGATTGTTCTTTGCTTTCCACCATGGAAAGAGACTAAGTTGAGGAATCTGATGGACACTGCTCCTTTCCCAATTCTGTGGTTTGCTTTAAGTTCCCTGCTTTATCTGCTGCTATGCTTCTTGTCCTCTCCCTGATCAGTTGCAAGCCAAACACAGGGTGCCTATACACACAAGCAGTGAAATTGAGTCTGTTGTGGTAATTACCAGACTCCAGAGTCTCGTGTATCAGCATTCCTGTGGTTAAATGTGGTGGCACGGCACTTCATCTAAAGCTCATTGAACGAGCTTTAGATAAAACACCCCAACTGTTCTTGTTAAGCATGGGAACGCTGATACATGAAATGCTCGGGGTACTTTAATTAGAGCAGCTTTCGGAGCCTGTTTAATTAAAGCGTGCCCCCCCACTCCAGCTACTCCAAGAGCATGTGTAGAGGCTACCCAAAGAGGGTACACAGGCCACTTACAGCTTTCATGTCAGAGGATGACCTCCCCCTTCACAGATGAAAGATAGCTGTCTTTTCCCCATAACTATGCTTTTCTATTTTCTCTTGATTTGTTGCACCTTTCATCACTTCTTTCATTTACATTTTAATGGGTTTTATACTGTGCCACCATACTTTTCTTCATCCATTTTGAGAGGGGAAACACACATGCCTCTGAAATGCTTTCACCTTCAAATGAGTGATAATCAGGGATCCTGATTTTCTCTGATAATCAAAAATCCCCAATTTTCAGATTAAAAAATGTAACCCCAAATCTACATTTTACCATGATTAAAATGAAACACCACCATATATTAGTGTTCTTTCCTTTTAATTACGAGAAAATGTAGATTTGGGGTACATTTTAATCCAACAATTGGAGATTTTTGTTTTTCATCAGAGAAAACCAGGATCTGTCATAATAATGAAAACTGTTCCAGTGTATGCTCACTACCAAAGTGAAAATATAGATGTTTTCCTCTTTTTATTTAAATATAAGGGGATGTTAAAATGTATTTAAGGACTTTGTTAATATTTTCATATTACTCTTGTTTTCAGAGATTTGACTTTAATTTAGGTGTCTCTAGAAGAGTAAGGTACTTTTTTAAAATAAAAATTTGTAAGTGAATAAAATATGTGTTGATATGACCTGATATTCCATAACATTTTCATTTCACTATACTTCATTTATTGCTTTTTGCATAGAAGTATTCTTACAGTTGATTCTAAAAGCAAATTAAACTATTTAAAATAACTTCCAAATTAAATTTAACATATGCCTTGGTAATTTGATTGATAATTATTGTACTGTGTAGTACTGCAAAACCACCTATGCAAATTTGCCACAAGATAAAACTAATTCATTTTGTATACAATTTTCAGAAACAGTATTGAATACGACAGTAAAAGTCAGACATTGTAAATGAAAATATAATTTTAAAGTCTTAAAAGGTATCATTTCAACTGGTATGCAGCACTTCTGAACAAAATGTATTTTTTTATAAAAGAATTCTTGCTTTGATGGCATACAAGTATATATTTACAGAAAAAAAGTAACATTGCTCATGAATGAAATTGCACAAAATTCTTTTAAAAGGTTCAAAACAATATCATGCTCCAAAAAAACTTTAAAAATTAAAGCATTTGGCCCTTTCTACAAATATTTGTTTGTAACCAGTTGTATTAGATATGTGCTTGCTTTTCGAAGTAGATAGCCACACTTGCTTGGTTTACCCTGTTTTTGCTCTCCTGTTTTGTTTTGTTTTGTTTTTTTAACTTGAGATGAAATTCATTTGTGATGCAGAGAACCATTGTAAAGAACTCTGCACTGCTGGAATCTGCACAGGGTTCAGGTTTTTTTTTCTCTAAAAACAAGCATTTTCATCATCTGATTAAAACAAAAACTAACATCTATATATGCCTAGTTTTACTCAAAAGCTATATTTACAATTGAGCTACCCAAAGGTTGCTTATATGTGTATTGATTCCTGTGACTGCTGGTTAAAATAATTATTGCAAGTTTTGAACTGATAAACATGGATATATTGAATATGCTACATACTTTAAGAACAGGATTAGCATACATTTAAAATGATGCTTTACTATTTAATGGCCATTATATAAATGACTAAGAATAGGCTATGATTCAGTGCCAGTGTAAGAAACATGCTCCATCATTCCCTCCAAGAATGCATTGAATAATGTACAATAATAACCATTAAATTATGATTACGATTTCTCTGAATTTACTTTCTATTCTATTCTATTTAGTTTCTTGTATTGTAGAGTACCAAACATGGAATCTCACTACCACTCATATGTGTCTCTCCCTGGTCCTAGTTTAAGAAATTTCAATGCATGATTGACAAACATGAATGCTGGTCACTATTACACTGTTACCTCTATTATGAAAAAGAAGTTAGCTTAAGCATAAACTAATTATGCTGAGAAATAAAATGCATGCTAGCAACTTGTGCTGGGAAACTATCCCAAGGTGGTTATTTCACAACTATTGTGTTCCTCCAAAACATGATTTTTAAAAATTATGTATGAATTCTATATATTAAAAACATTCAAAAGGCCATAAACAAAAGGAAATAAAAATGGCAATGTGTTAGATAGAAGGTCACAGGAAAGTGACTTACGTGGCATTGCAAAGATTAGCTTTAGGATTTATCTTCTAGAATAACATTATAAATTACCAAACATAGAGGTAAAGAATATGTTAGTGACATTTAAAATTAGATTAAATTTCAAGGAACAAAACTATGACAGTGCAAGGTACATAGAAAAGCAGGGCTCACACATGTGATATTGTACCAGATCCCCTACTGACTCAAGTTTGTTGTCCTCCATCATCCAAGCTGCCTTTGTGGCTCTTTGGTAAGCCCCCTTGCATGGAGGTATCCTAGAAGCTGGCCCAGACTAGGCTGCTTTAGTGTATTACCAAGCCAGTTCTTCCCCTTGGCTCTCACAGACCCGAGTCAGCAGAGTGGCTGATGCTGCCAGGAGAGGGTGCAGGAGGGGTGCTAGCAGCCTGGGACTGCACCAACTTGCAGAGGCATGGGGCTCCCTGGGTGGGTGTGCGGGAGCCCACCAAGAGACTTGCATGCCACTGTGAGAAGGTGCAGCCCCAGGGAGCAGGACTGGACTGCCAGGCATGGCAAAGCATCATGCCTGTGGTTGATGCCAACAGGGGGAGGGGAGGAGGGCTGCTCTACTGTGCCCAGTGTCCAATGAGGGATAATCCAGCCAGTTGGCTGCACTGGGCTCTACTTAGCAGTTTTTGGCAGCCCAGGAAAGCGGCGGGGAGGCATGCTGGCCTTGCCCAGTGCACGTAGCCTGCATGCCACCCCCAAACCAAAGTGTGAACATGTGTTCTGTTTGCTACTGATCTAACCTACCACGCTTAAAGTGCATAACTTAATTCACTTCCACCTTTGTCTTTTTTGGCATCTCTACCTGACAAATGAAAATGGCTAGAGGGCTGGTGCATGTGATTTATGAGCAGGGACCCTGGTTTTCTCTGATAAAAAATCCCCAATTTTCAGATATACAAAGTAACTCAAAATCCACATAAAAAATGGAGCATCCCAGAATTCCAGTGAAGTTGAATCTGTCCAGCAATGCAGCTGAAACCTGGAAGAAATTTAAGCAGAGCTTCATCATATATATGACCAGGGATCATAGTTTTCTCTGATAAAAGAAAAACAAACATTTTTGGATTTAAAATGTGGCCCCAAATCATTTTAATCACAGAAAAATGTGGATTTTGGTTACCTTTTTAAATGCAAAAATTGTGGGGGGAGGAGGGGGTTAATCAGAGAAAACCAGGATCCCTGTATATGACAGCCAATGCAGAGAAGGAAGATCCACTTATGGTGGCTATTTTTGTTAATACAACAGGCCCAGAAGCTCTGTCTCTTTATAATAGCTTGCAACTGTGAGAAGCAGAACAGAAAAGCTATGGCACAGTAATAAAAAAGTTTGAGGAATATTGTATACCCAAACAAAATGAAACCTTTGAATGGTATAATTTCCACATGAGACAGCAGAAAGAAAGTGAGATAATAAAGGAGTTTGTCAAAAACCTCAGACTGCTGAGCCAGACATGAAACTTTTGGAGGCCTAAAAGAGTCCATGATCAGAGACCAAATAATATTAGGTATAAGAAACGATGATCAGCAGCAAATGCTGCGGGGGTTACCACAAACCCATGCAATGCCTTGCTTTTGGTAAGTGCTGCAACAAGTGCAAAAAATTCAATCACCTTTTGAGCGTTTGCAGGAAGGAGCAGGATGCAAGACACAAGAAACAGCATATTCATGCTCCATGCAATGAAGAAAAGGAAGAATTCCTCATTGGTACAATGCAAAAAGTTCATTCTTCTGAGGATTGTACAGTTGCCCTAGACACCATAGACTAATAGTAACTTTTAAATTAGATACATGGGGATAGGTTAATGTAATACCAGAATACATTTTTCCAAAAATTTAAACTAAACCTGCGTACTATGAGAATAAGAAAGTATGACTTAGAGCATATAATAGGAAAATTATTACAACCAAGGGTGTTTGTGCACTTCATGTTAGACACAAGGGTAATACAGTAAAAATTCAGCTTGTAACAGTCCCAGGAAACTGGTGCCAATTATCAGATTGTGAACATGTAAAACTCTATGTTTGATTTAAAAGAATGGATGCCATTGAGAAACTAGAAAGCAAGAACATAGCAGAAAAGTTTTATGTTTCAAGGCATAGGGAAACTGTCAGCTGACTACATGATAGAATTAAGAGAACCACATCTCCCACCATACATGCTCCAAGAAATGTTCCCCTTATACTAAGGAGGAATAATAGAAAATAATAGACATAATAATGGACATAATAAAAAAAAGTAGAGCAATTAATTGCTTGGGTTCATTCACTGGTCATAATAGGAAAAAAAACAAATGAATCCCTGAGATTGTGTCTGGATCCTAAGCAAATGAACAGGACATTCAAAACCAGGCTGCCAAATCTTGTGGATGATGCTCATCAGAATGAAAAGCAAGATGTAAAAATACTTTAAAAAACTGACACGCAAAACTGGTACTACGATAGACATTTTAGGGAGTTACCATAACTGTACAACAAAGAGATGGTGCTTATTTCAGATTCATGAACGTGAAAACAACAAGCACTAGTTTCCCATTAAATATCTCCCAGATCCTATAAAGTAATCACACCAGAAGGACAGGTGTTAAGAAGGAGCAGATGATACTTGCAGCTCATAAAGAGGAGAAAAGAAGCAGCATCACAGGATTCACCAAAGGAAACAGAGCTAACTTCAAAGCAACAAGAAACAACAGAGGAGATTGAAAATGACACAGAAGAAGAAACATCTGAAAAACAAATCCAAACTAGAACTGAAACAATAAGGACTGAAAATGCAGAGAAACTGAGAAGATTACTTAGAGCTAAAAAGCCAACACAAAGACTAATGGAGACCTGTTAAAATGTGTTTTTAACTATGCATAAAACTAAACTTTCAATGTTCATATTGTATGGGGATCATATCATAGCATCATAGAATCATAGAAGTAGGGTCGGAAGGGACCTTGTAGATCTTCAAGTCCGACCCCCTGCCTGGGTGGGAGAAAAGACTGGACTCAAATGAGTCCAGCCAGGTAGGCATCAAGCCTCTTCTTAAAGATCCCCAGGGTAGGAGCCAGCACCAATTCCCTAGGAAGTTGGTTCCAGCTCCTAGCCAACCTACCTGTGAAGTAGTTCTTGCAGATGTCTAATCTAAACCTACTCTCCAATAATTTGTGTCCATTGTTCCTTGTCATGCCAGGGGCGCTAGGGGAAACAGTGTCTCCCCCAAACCCTGCTGGTCCCCCCTAGTGAGTTTATAGACAGCCACCAGGTCCCCCCTCAGCCTTCTCTTGTGAAGGCTGAACAGGTTTAGATCCTGCAGTCTTTCAGTGTAGGGTCTGCCCTGTTGTCCCCGGATCATGCGGGTGGCCCTCCTCTGGACCCTTTCAATGTTGTCCACATCCCTCCTGAAATGGGACGCACTGAACTGGACGCAGTACTCCAGCTGTGGCCTGACCAGTGTTGCATAGAGGGGGAGGATCATCTCCCTGGCTCTACTGAAGATGCACCTGTGGATGCACGACAAGGTCCAGTTAGCCCTGCCAACGATGACCTTGCATTGTCGGTCCATGTTCATCCTGGAGTCAATAATGACTCCAAGATCCTTTTCTGCCTCTGTGCACTCAAGAAGGGAGTTTCCCATTCTATAAGTGTGCTGCTGCTTTCTACTGCCTAAGTGCAGCACCCTGCACTTGTCAGTGTTGAAGCGCATCCTGTTTTTGCTACCCCACTCCTGTAACCAATCCAGATCTTGCTGCAATATTTCCCTCCCTACTAGCATGCTCACCTCACCCCAAATTTTGGTATCTTCAACAAATTTAAACAGGCTGCATTTTACCCCATTGTCCAAATCGCTGATCGTTGAACAGTGCAGGCTCAAGGACCGAGCCCTGGGGGACTCCGCTGCCCACTTCCACCCAGGTTGAATATGACCCATCCACCACCACCCTCTTAGTATGACCCTTGAGCCAATCTGCAATCCATCTGACTGTGTAGGCATCAGTGCCACAGTCGCCTAGTTTATTAATGAGGATGGGGTGGGAAATGGTGTCAAAGGCCTTGCTGAAGTCTAGAAAGACTATGTCCACAGTGACACTTGCATCCATTGCCTTTGTGACCTGATCATAAAAGGCTATCAGGTTGGTTTGACATGACCTGTCCCTAATGAAACCATGCTGGTTGCCCTTGAGCATCATCCCTGAAGCCAGCCCATCACAGATGTGCTCCTTGAGGATCTTCTCAAAGAGTTTCCCAAGGATAGAGGTAAGACTGACAGGCCTATAGTTGCTCTCTCTTCCCTTTTAAGTTACATGTAAAGGAGGAAGATGTGTGCATAACTTTAAGAGTGTTATGTATAAGTTGTTATATTTGCCCAGGATTACAGGAGGTAAGAACAGAACTGTAGGCAGGGTACTGCTCTCTGAATAAACAAGCTTTATCTTCTATCAGCTAAACTCCTTCATCTTTTGAGAAAAATATACTTTCTAACCCTTGTTTTCTATGGTTCTATGCTCCTATGTGCTGCAGGTTAGCCACTCTGCAATAAAGAGACCCAAATCCCACACAATACAAAATGTAACACTCCCAACTACCTCTTCCCCCAAACTATCACTTTACTGCCTAATTATTCCATACAAGCAAATTCTTTAGGCAATTCCAACCTTGCTTTCCAATGGCCATTTACATGCATGTATAAGAAACTTCTTATTTTCCCCACTCCATGCCCACCAACTCCAATGCATCTCAGGGTAGATTCCTCCATCCTTCCTCCTTGTCCATTCCAAGGCTTTACTCTGTCTTCTACAGAGGGACCATGGATGTAATTGTCTTGCCAAAAACACCCCTAACTTGTCCCTCTCCCCCCAGTAAATGGAACATTATATTGGAAAACCTTAACAAAAGGGAAGACACTCTGGGCACAGAAATGACAATTTTCACCCAATCTGGCCATAGAAAGCAGTTTCTAGCTATGACCAAACACAAGTGCACAGCTGCAGACAGCTTCAAAAATTGCTGACCAGGGTCAGATGAAGATGTTTAAAAATAGAGCATCTTCAGTAACTTCTGTTTGCGCTGCCTCTCAGCCTTTCCCTTTTTCAGAATGGGAGGAAAAAGAGAGAGAAAGGAGTTTGCTCCCAGGGTCTTTCATCACCTGTTGGAGGGTAGGGTGGGTGTATTGGAGCCCCCCACCTAGCATACCCTCCAGTCCTGGCTGGAGAATGCCTAGAATGATCTTCCCCTGCTCCCTTTCTCTACTTCCATTCTAAAACAGGGACTGTCTGGGAGAGAGAAGGGCCCATTTCTAGGGAAAGGAAACCAGGTGCAGACTGGCAGCCAGCAGCTTGATTCTCCCCTTCTCTGGAATGAACAGTGAACTTCTGTTTGTTCCAGGAAATTATTGCAACTCAGACTGCTTCCTGCAAAACATTCTCAGTTGTAGCAGGGAACTGCACTTCTGTCTGCACCCTCTGTCTCTGTCTATCTTTGTCATTGCTGAAGGGCAACACAAGGTGTTTTCAGTGTATCTGCTCAGAGAGGCCTTCTGGCTTTTTATGGCCTCTAGGGTGGTCATATCCTTCTTGTTCCATTTTAGCAGCCAAGATACTGCCTGGAATGGGCCACAACCCTCCCCAGTTTGGAGGGGGATAGACTAATAGCAGCAGCTCTTCAAGCATAAGAGCTGTGCTGCCTTTCTAATGTCTAAAATAAAATGAAGGGTTAAATTCAGTACACTGAAGAAGCACCCCCTTTACCCAAAAAGTTATGTACCACTTACCCTGGCAATAGGAAACCTACGGTCTATTCCTTTTCCTACCTGAGAGAATTTGAAAACACAGCTCCCATCTACTATGAAAGTGCAATATCCACCAAACTAGAAAGCATTCCTGGTATGGTGTCCTCAATCTCTTATATTAACAATGTTCCATTTTGAATAAACTATTGAACATCCACTGTATGAAAGATACCATCTTCCAGTCAAGTATCGTCTTTGAACAAGCATAAGACTATGGAATTATTTCTGATCTCTGACTCAATAACCATTTAACCAATTTATTTAAAGTGAAAGAACTCCTACAGAAGGAATTCAGGAAGTTTCTAGACAACAATATAAGAGTATGCGTAATATCTCATCAAAGGTCTTTCTTTTTTATTTTATCTTTCATTTGTCATAAGTAGTCAAATACTGTTCATTTGAAATAGTAATTTTTATTACTCCAGTTTTGAACTTTTTCATTCTTATCGCAATACTTTCTTAATCAGACTATCCCAATTAAACATCACTTAAATCTCTTGACACCTTCAACTGGTCTAATATGAGTAATTGCAATAATTCCCCATCAGTAGTTCCCCATTCCCTGTGCTTGCTACAATTTGATTTTCTTTCCCCATCATAGCACCAAAGAGCCACTTTCCTTTTACTTTTATAATTCATGAATTTGACTTTATTCTTGTAAGACTTAAGAAAAATCATTGAGTCCTATAGTCCAGAAAAGACACAGCATTTCATTGTTTCCTTTACAAACCTTAATTCCTTTTTTATGTTTCATAAAATAGTAAATAACTTCAAGAAATGTTCATGTAACTCTTTGATTGTAGACATAATACACAGCATTCTCATCATGACACTGATAGCAATATAATATGATGAAAGTGGTTTATTTTAAGCCTTTGCCATAGAAAATACAAAAAAA
Organism: Crocodylus porosus; assembly: GCF_001723895.1. Lineage (NCBI taxonomy): Eukaryota > Metazoa > Chordata > Crocodylia > Crocodylidae > Crocodylus > Crocodylus porosus. Next base: position 114,736,612 of record NW_017728906.1, on the reverse strand, counting down.
TCTTTCCAAGACAAAAAGCTTTGTTAATATCTCTCAGTCACATATTTAAATTAAAGTGGATTTTCAGAAGATAAATTAGATGGAGAAAGTTTGAAGTGCATAAAAAGAGACTTACAGGACCCCTGTGCTCTCCTTTTCCGGGTAAAAGTCACAGAGTTCTGAAAAAGGAATACAAGATTAGTTGTATTGTATATATTTTTGGCACTAAATCCATTTATTAATTATTTAATCCACAGAAATTATGTTGTATAATAGGCTCCACTCTGCTCTCCAGTCATTGGAGTTACTCTGGATCTACCTTAGTATAATTAAAAGTGGAATTTGTCCTGTTTTTATATATATATATATATATGTTTACTTTTAAATTGCTACAGATATATATTCCTTGTACCTAAAGATTAAATATTTTGAATCTAATAAAGTTGAATATAGGTTTTTTTGGTCGTAATTCAGCATTAAGGAATTATCGTAACTTTGCAGCAAGAAGAGAAATTGCTATAGTAGATGTTTTAAAACTACTCGGTGCTGAAAATTTGTCATAGCCCATCATCATCAGTGCTGTGATAGGAATGCTGTACACTATGTCTACAATCAAACAGCCATGTGAATGCTTCTTGAAATTATTTTGTGAAACATAACAAAGGAATTAAGCTTTGTAAAGGGAATGGTGAAGATAGTTTTGGTTACACTATTAACAGAAATATTAGAAAACTGATTGTGCTAGGGGTTGGGGAATGAGCAGTTGGAGGAGGTCACCTTGTAATCAGGCAAAATCCTTGAATTGTGTTCAGAGGGAACCAGGAATCAAACTAGAGGTCAAGAATGAAGTTCTACGTAATCTGGGTGCCTAAACCAAAGCTAGAGTAATGTGGGAGTTTACTTTAAGTCAGAGTAAGCTAGAAGTCAAAGCTAGAATTTCAGATAACCAAGACTAGGAACAACAGATGGGTCAGGAGCAAGTACCAGAATCTGTGCCCAGACACCGTACTGCTTCCTGAAGCCAGCTTTTAATGTGTGGAGTAGCTTCCTGTGACCTCAGGGAATTGGTTGCCGTGACTACCCAATGCTGGGCCCAGGGCACTGATGTAAGCTTGTGACACACAACACCTGTTTTCCTGCAGCCTTGGGTGATTGATTCGGTTAGGAATGGCTGGGCCCTGTCTGAGCAATTACAGTATGATGATGGAGATGTTAGGAGTTCCTCATTTTTGAAAGTTATAGTCCAAGTATGATTTAAGTAGGACAAACATTTTTCAAAATTGGTTATTTAAAGTTGTAAGTCCATATGTATGCACCTAAAAAAAGGTGGATTGGTTTTTAAAAGTTATGAGCTTCCAGCAGCTCCTTTTGCCTTCAAAAGTAATACAAACTGTCATCATTTCCAAAGTGTCAAAGTGGCTGGAACATGCAATATAATAATTCTAAGTTCAAATTAATAGTCAAATACTAGTGCAACCTTAATCAGGAAGCACTGATAATCAGGGAGGAGGGGAGGGGAGGGGAGAGGAAGGGAACAAAACTTGGTTATTCACTTTATTTCAAGGATACATATAGATGTCACTTGACATAAGATATTTAATATTAAGTGTCAAGGTAAAAATAATAAAGACTACATCTACAAAGGGGCAATGCTTAGTACTGTGGTGCCTAATTTTTAGGTCTCTGGCTTCCAAAGCAGAAATCACAGCCCTGGGCTTGATGCTTAGACTCACCATATAGTGCTTGGAAAAGTAATGCACCTTAAAAAGGATTCACAACAAACAGCATGTCAGGAAAAGAACTGCCAAAGTTAGCTAGCAGGGAACATTGAGGACATGACTATGTCTTAAATCCTGCTATCTCTAGAGCTTAGGTGCTTTACACGTGGTTACAGGAAGTACCTGCCTCTAGGTGTATATGCTGGGAATATACAACCATAAACCCTCTTCTGGAGGTAATGAGTTCTTGCATCTTTTGCCTCCCATCAATAGTTCTTAATACAGAATACAGAAGTGCAAGGGTTTATAAGAGGGCATATAACTTTTCTTTCTGCTGAAGCTGTCCTACTTTTGACAAAAGAAAAATGTGGGTCAGAGAGAGAGGACAACACCTATGTCACAGTTTTAGTAGTTTATTTAAAAGTAGGACTGTCAATTAATTAGAGTTAACGTGCATGATTAATACAAAAACCAATAAATGGGTTAATTATTTTAGTGCAATAATTGCACATGTGGTTTCAGAGATCACACCCAGGCTCTGCATGCAGGTGTGCAGCTGCAGCATGCACCATGCACATGGCCAGGAATACAGCCCAGCAGCATGTAGAACAGTGCCCAGCGCGTAAGTCTGTAGAAGGAGAGGAGGAGAGGGAAGAAGCAGATGGGCAGATAGAGGCTCCCACAGTGACGGAGGGAGTGGGGCAGGGGCAGGGGCTGAGGTTAATGGGGCTCCAGGGCTGGGGCAGGTTGTGAGATGGAGCCACTGGGTGTGAGGGGGGTGGGTCCTCTGCATACACCCCTGGGAGAGGTATGGGGGGGCATGTGCCCCCCAGATTTCTGTGCAGAGCAGAGGCAGGCTGTCCTTGTGGGGTGGGTCTCTGTGGCCTGCTGCCTTTGCCATGGTAGTTATGCCCTGGCTGCATGTCTCCTAACTGCCTGGCAATGGGAAGCAAATACAGTGTTGCACAGCTCCAGGGACAAAGACAGCAGGACACAAAGCCCCAACCCACAGCAGGCAGCCCACTTCTGCCCCATGCACAAAATCTGGGGGCACATACCCTGCATGACTTCCCTGGGTGCAATGGTGGACAGGCATCCGCTCCACTCCCCTGGATAAGACACCCGTGGTTCCATCCCATGACCCTGACCTTGGGCTCCCATTCACACCTGCCCCAATTCCTGCATCTAACCCACTCCCTCCCTCACCAGGGGGGCCTTGATTTTCCCCATCACTGCTTCCTTTCCCTCCCCTTTGTTACCTTCCCCTTTCCCTCTACAGATTTGCCTGCTGGGTCTTGCTCTACATGCCACTGGGCTGGCTGCATTCCTGTAGGGTTCATATATTTCCAATTTCAAAAATGAGGACACCTGTGGTGGAAGTTTAATATGATTGTGGAAGGACAGTGATATGCCCATGCCCTACCCCTGCCTCTCACTTCCAATCCACAGCCCCTTCAGCCTTGCTGCTGCCCTTCACTTCTGACCCATAGTATGCTGCATCCTGGCAGGACACATGGGGGTTCCCCCTCCCTGGGTCCCAAGCCCTACACACACACCTACAGCCCTCCACACCTTCACAACTCCCTCCTACACACACAATCCACGCACCCCCAACCATACAAAGTACCTGCATAATTTTTGCATAATTTTGAATTGTCCTGTGTATAATTTTGAGTTTTTAGCTGTGCAATTAAAATTGAGATTAATTGTGACTATTTTTTTTTAAACCACGCACCTAATCACAATAACATTTTTAATTGTTTGACAGCCCTATTAAAAGTTTCGGTAAAGCAACAGAATACATTTTTATATAAACTATATAATAATAAAAATAAAATTAAGTAATTTGTGCTTATTAGTGAACACATACAATAATTACATCTGGAGGAAGAAAATCAAGGCAGGAGGAAGGGGCTTTTCATTACACAGTAAGGATATGCATGGTCTTATTTGAGTTTCAAGGTGACATATGCTCTGCTTGCGATTTAACAGATAAAATATCCTCCAAAAGGCAACCGTCATCTCCCTCACCAAATGAATGTTAAAAAAATAAACCATATGTTTCTTCAAGAGTCTAGGAATCAGGATTACAGGAAATTAGAGGAAATTACAGCTGGAAGGGACCTCACAAGGTCATGTATAGAATCATAAAAAATTAGGGTTAGAAGGGACCCTAAACTTCCTTTGCTAAATTTAACTCCTACTCCTGTCCTGTCAGACATTCCCCATACTGCAGCCTGAGTCCATAGCTTCTATTCCTGTCTCCTACAGCTGTAGAAAAAACCCATCTCTATTCTCTCTATAATCACCCTATGTGAAGATTATTATCAAATCCCCCTTCAGCCTTCTCTTCTCTAGACTAAATAACCCTAGTTGTTTCAGACTTAGTCAATGATTAAGCTAATGTTTTGCCCCTTTGGCTATAACATACCAAAAATGTCTATTATCTTTACTTTTTCCCCAAAGTCACCTGTTCTTCTTACAGTCTCATTTGATAATACTTCTTTTTTCTAGCTATTAGATTTTTTATAACTTATTTTAAATTTCTTCATCTGTAGGTAACTGGTACAATCATTTTTAGAATTGCAGTCATGATGAGTGCTTAGGGCACTCATCTGAGAAGTGGGAGTCCCTGTGTCAATGAATCTTTGACCTCATTACACAAATGTGTCATTCTTAGCTTCTTTTTCTGGCCTGATGACTATGTCAAGTGGGACAGCTTCAACAGGAATGTTTAAGTGTAGCAAAACCCCCAGGTTTTTTTCTTTTAAAATGCATTCCCTCCCCTTCCCCAACCATTTCTGATTTTTTTCTCTCCCTCTCTATTCCCTATAGATAAGTATAAGTAAGCTAACACATAGGATAAGCTTTAACATTTTATTTTAGGTAGAAAGTTTAATTTCTCTCCCCTCTGCAAATAAGTGACCTGCTATTTTGATATAGATATGCACTGTTTTATAAG
>NW_017728906.1:114716345-114731773 GCF_001723895.1 Crocodylus porosus | reverse complement strand
TGTAAGTTAGCATAAGTCATGTCAAGTTTTCATTTTGTTTGTCAAGTCTCCAGCCTGTCTCCAGGCCCAGTTGTGTAACCTATGACTCACACCTACCCCACCTATGTAACTTGGTTCCTGAATGAATGGGGATGAATGAAGGTGCTTGAGAGACAATGTCAGCAGATCTAAAAATAGCTGCCTCTGAATGACTGAGCCATCAACACCAATACCTGGAACAAGGACCCAGGCACTGGAACCACTCTCAGCATTCAAGAAATAAAAGATGAGGCAACCCGCCATTGTGCCAAGGCTGCACATGCTCAGTAAGAACATCTGGAACTCTCTGGACAGGACTGACCTTGCTGGGATAGGTCCTCCCCATTGGAGAGCAGAGGCAGTCTGCCCCATAAAAAGGCGTAGTGAAGACTAACTCCTTGGGGATGCCATTTCCATGTGGATTAGACCACCTCTACCTCACATTGCCTATCCACCCCAGAGGTCGTGCCGGTGACTCCCCTTCGGACAATATCAAGCTGAAGGAGACCCCGACTGGCCACTGAGGACCCACTTTCACCCTCGGATAGGTAGATATCACCTGCATAGTTCTTCCTCCAATTTCAACTCTCTCTCTCTCCTCCTGGACTTCATCCCCTTCACCAAACCTCTTTAACTCCTGCTGCCATTGTCTGTGTGTGTGTGTGTGTGTGTGTGTGTGTGTGTGTGTGTGTGTGTGTGTGTGTGTGTGCGCGTGCGTGCGTGCGTGCGCAAAGGAACCAATAAAATATTGTGTCACCATCTTCCCTTTTCAATAAAACCACTATCATTTGTAACCCCAAGTTGGGTTGTGTTTTACTGAGCCCCAGTCCCTTCCCTATCTTAAATTCTAGTCTCTGTCTCTCTCTCTCTCCCTCTCCCTCTTGACTCTTATCCCTGTTCCCACCACTTTTTGCCTCCTTTCTGTCCCTTTTCTGCAGGCTCTCAGCCTCACTCCTGCCACTTTTTGCCTCTTGCCACCTCTTCACAATCCCTATCTCTCTGCCTTCTCTTTCATGGTCTCCCTCTGTGTTCTCCAGCCTCCCCTCCCCCCCCCCCATAGCCCCAATCCCAGTTTTCCTCTCCCCATGTACCTCTCAGCTCCCCTGTAACCTCCTTGCTCTGGCTCCAGCCTCTGGGCTTCTCCCTGACATTGCTGCTTTGCTCTGTCAGCTTTCTGCTTTCAATTTACATCAATTAACCTTAAGTTACTCCAACTTCCCTCCAGTCTGCCAGTTCTAATCCCAGCACCGGCAGCTTTAATCTCTGTCTTCACCAGCAGAAACCTGAAGTAACCCCCAAGCCTCAACTCAGGTCTCTCTAGTTTACTGGTTCTAATCCCAGTCCCAGCAACTTTCACTCTCTCCCTTACCTTAACCTTTCCCCAGGTATCCCAAGTACACCAAGCATGTGCATACCCACCACAACACACAAGTTAGGAACTCACCTGTGTATATGTGTAGGTGAGTGGTATGTATGTGAACTGATACACATGTATGTCACTGTGTGCATGATATATGAATTAGTGATCCATGTATGTGTACTGGGTGTGCAGGTATTGGTAATTGACTCTGGTCTAATTTCTTTTGGTCTGTATAGTATTTGTAGATGCTTGAACTGGTGATAGGTGTGCATTTGCCTAGGCTGGTAATTTTGGATGTGTATGTGCCTGAATTTGTAGTGTGTGTGTGTGTGTGTGTGTGTGTATGTGTGTGCCTGGTGGGGGTGCATGCACCTAGATTGTGTATATGCACCTAGTGTGTGTGTATGCACCTAATTTATTTTGGAGTATGTGCCTGTGCACTTGTCTAACAGCACAATATTTCGGCCCTGAGAGATGGCCTGACCTCACAGGGCTGCATAAGCATCCCTCCAAGAAAGCCTATAGGCTGGTGCTACCCTACCTTTCTAGGGATGGTAGAAAAGGCTTTGAATCCTATCAAGCAGAGGAGATACTTGAACACTCCCATACTCTGGGCAAGTACTGTTAACTCCCATACTCTGGACAAGTACTGTTAACTCCAAACTGCTGGATACATGGAAAAAGAGAAGCACCTCCTTCTGTTTTTCATGTCAGAATACTTAGAACAGATCTTTTGAATTGAGCAGTTTAGGTGATGCATAAAGAGAAACTCATGACCATGGATTTTCCATGATTAAAACAAAACACCACTATATCTGTATCTGTATATTAGTAGTATTTCACTTCAATCATGGAAAAATGTGGATTTTGCGTTATTTTTTAAATTGAACATTAGGAGTGTTTTGGTTTTTTTGATCAGAGAAAACCAGGATCCTTACTCATGAGTTAAAGACCCAGTGGAACAGGTAATGAATACATGAGATACACTGAATTGCTTAAGACTATAAGAACTAACTTTCTTCTAGGCATGAAGAAAAACATAATTTTGGATGGCTGGTGAACTTTAGTATTGAAAATTCAGGCATTAGTTGATTTTAATTGTCTCCATGTATATGTGATCACTGAGCAGAGAATCTGAGGTTATCAGTATTGTACTTAGGTACTCGAAAATAGGAGGTGGATAAGACTTAGGTGCCAAAGGGCCCTTTTACAGGGGCCTGGGGGGCAGCACTTCAATTAGAGCATTTAATAAACTTTAGTTCAAGCACCCCCACCAATATTTTTAAGTGTGGGGACACTGATACATGAAATTCAGGAGGCTGGTGGATAGCTCCTGGCCAGCCCTTTGCTGGGTGGGGAAGGCTTCCTGGGTACTGGGCTGGCTGGCACTGGCATGTCTGGATGTGCATAGGGCAGGAGAGATCTAATAGGTGCAGCAACAGCTGTTTCCCAGCCCATGATACACTTGGGGCCAGGACACAGCTGCTGCTGCATCCAAGTAAGCTTTCCAGGCCCCATGAGTATCAGGGCTGGCCCCATGTCCCCTGCCAGCCCCCACGCTAGCTCCCTGAGGAAACCTAGACCTCCCCCTGGTTGCTGCAGAGAGGAAAGACCTTCTTTCCTGTACAGATCAGTCCTGTACTAGGCTTCTCCCATTGGGACCAGATTTTCTCCCAAGAGTGTGCACATACATTTATCATAAGGAATGGCACCCCAGGTATTTATAGTCAAAACTAGCCAATAAGCAATGGGTATGGAAAATACGATGATACATTTTTCACATATATGTATCCTTACCATAATTCTTTACTGAAATGTATGCATCTTCATGACCATTACCTTTTATTAATATATCAATACTGTGTAGATTGATGCATGTCATTAATGGCTGTATACCTGTGATTGTAAATATGAGGAAGATGAGGAATCCAGCAACCAGCAAAGACTCAGAGATTTTTCAGTCTGGCATACGCCTTCCCTCTTGGGCTTTGTGTTACCATTGTCTGACCTGAATGGTATCTCTTCTTAAGCTTTCTAATAAAACTATTCTCTTAAAAAGGTACAGGTATGTTTTCTTTTTATTCTGATATCCCATCCAACAAAGTGTTCCAATTTGGAGACAGAAAACTTCCCTTCCTTACTTGCTTGCTTTATCCTAGGCTTACTTTTTTCCTGTCTTGGTTTCCCAAAATGCCAAAAGGGGTGTTGGAAAAAAAGCCTGATTCATGCCTGTCTATGGTAAGGCAGCTAGAGTGCCACCCTGGGAAACTAGAGAGATGTAAGTTCAAACCCCTCCATGGGTGATGAAGGCTTTTCATCTGGCTCTCTGGCTCCCTATATGAATGCCTTAAGTGTTCAGCTATCGAAGATAACATATAAGAGATAGCTCTCTCTCCACCCCCATAATGGCTTTGGACAGGAGAAGTCAAAGGAATTACTACTGAACTTGGCCATACAGTCATTCTTAGATTTTGGAGCCTCTGCATGTCCACAAGGGGTGCTTGTATTTAGTTGTGTATGTGCCTGATGCATGCATATACTATAATGCTCATGCTTGGTCTCTGTTTATTCCAACTTACACAGTCATACTGCTGGGAGAAGGAATTGCTACCTGCCTATAAATAGCAAAAATGCCTCTTAAAATACTAAAACACCGTTGAAATGACCACAGGAAAATAGGATTATATCCCAGATGCCTAGATCTGGCTTTAGGATTTAAATCTGGTTGAACACCTAGAGGTTGGGTGTTACAGCACTTAACTTGTAGGCCCTGATGTCCTTGAGTTTTGGATATAAACTAGTGAGACTAGTGGGGGAGTATCACATGTTCATCTTAACACTTACTCCCAGTAAAAACATCTAAAACATGAGCAAATGCATGCCATGTACAAGCAGTTCAGTGTGTGCTAATTGTCATCATGGAGTGCTTGTACATGTGACAGGAGTTTAGTTTGGTTTAGTTCTCCCTACATTGAAATGATGGGTTTTTAAAAATCCACAGTTTCCACCATTTCAATGTAGGGAGAACTAAACCAAACTAAACCCCACCATGTGTACACCACGGTTAGAGCCTACTTACCTCTCCCGCTGTGAGCGGGGAGGGAAGGGGGAATGAGCTGTCAATGGGCTGAGAGGTGCCTGAGCAGCAGGGGACCCCTGTGCTTTCTCACACAGTGGTGGTGTCCCCCAGGTGGCACCCGCCTGCTGGCACCTGGCCCGGGCAGCTCCGGGTGTGCTGTTGCCATGGAGAGAAGCACGGGGCCCTGTGCAGCTCAGGGGCTGGGAAACACAGCAGCAGCCCATGCAGGCAGGCTTGACTGAGGAAAAACAACGTGGCGAGGAGCCTGATCTTTTTATTCCCTCTCCCCGCTCCCCACCTTCTCAGAGCCTTCCTGACTGCCTGAGCTGCGTGGGGGCCCTGTGCTTCTCTACATGGTTATGAATGGAAGAAAAAATTATCTTCAGTATGATTGTCAGATTTTACCTAAATATTACTTTACTTCATTTACTTAAATTGCAAAATGTGTCCTATAACCCTGTCTCAAGATGCAAGTAACTCTAACTTATGTGAGTAATCAGAATCCAAGAAGAGGTTATGAACGCAAAACTCAGTGAAGTTTTGACAGTAATCCATTCTCTCCAAGCAAGTTGAAACCTGCCTATTATTCTTGTTTTCTTCCCTCAGAAATGCTAAATCATAAGGGATCCTGGTTTTCTCTGATAAAAAAAATCCCCAATTTTTGGATTAAAAAAAATAACACAAAATTAACATTTTTCCATGATTAAAATTAAACACCACTAACATATATGTATAGATAGTAGTGTTGCATTTTAATCATGGAAAATATGGATTGAGTGGGAGGGGAGACTAATCCAAAAAGGGGAGATTTTTTTTTGCCAGAGAAAATCGAGCTACCTGTAAATCACTCACAGTGTATTTAAATAAAGGAAACTAGTTGGGAAAGTATACCATTGGACAGTAATATGTACCATTACTCATTTATTTCAAAAGAGTACAGAGTTTGCCATTTTTATTGCTTTCTGTAAATAAATAAGCAACTAGATTTCTTCTTACTAGCTCTCAATGTCAAAATTCCTTTACAGTGTTTTCTTTAGGGTCGAAGGCATTCAGAATTCAAAACTATTCAATAAATGACAATACTATGAAAAAAAAGCCACAAGAAAGTATATTTTAACAGTATTTAATTAATTTAATTATAGATGCACTGGATAGATTATAGGTTAACTATATGTGTAAATAAAACCACATACCCCAGTTCCTACTGCTCCAGGAAAGAAGCTTTCTATATATTCCAGTATTCTTTAATTCATCCCTGAACAATTTATTGTAATTCCTGCCAATGATGGGTATCTCTTGTAATATCAATTAGAATGGATACATTAAATCTAAATCAAGATCTTAAATATTTCAAAGTGCAACTTTTAAATATCGCATGGGTGTTTGGTTCCCAGGGGACAAGTAGCGGTGGCACATCCGTGCCACATGTGCTTTGGCATGCAGCAAGTTACCCTGCGGGTGGTAAGGAAGGACTGGGGCAAGCACTGTGATGGTCCCAACAGCCTTACCTGGGGTCCTGGGGGACTCCCAGGGCTGCAGCTGCAGGTGATCCTGCTGGGTGGAGCCTAGCTGGCAGCTGCAGCATGGCTCCAGGTGGCCCAGCTCCGCTTTTCAGCAGCACATTTCCCCAGTGTGTGCTGCTCCATTTTTTCCCAATGGGTTTTTTGACCCCTGTGTGTGTGTATCTATCTATTGATTGACACACACGTGTGCACACATACACCTCCTTGAAATATACTTCTGTAAGTCTTAGATTTTGAAATAGGATGCATGAATATCCTTATAGTATTGTCTAAGCTTGTGTAGCTGAAAATTATGAATGGTCATTGCTGTTTTGAAGCATGTGGAATGCTTATTTGGTTGGTATTTGTTGCTGTCACTTTTGATATATGGGCTGACGGTGGCTGTGTGTTCTCGGAGGCTGGCAATGTATGCCAGGTCTTCCAGATTCCAAAGGTGACACAGAACACACACCTTCAATCTGTGTTTAGTGGCAGAGACTCAAAAAGGGTTATTGTTTTCAGACAGCATTCTTGTTGGTTTAAGTAACAGTCAGTCCAACTTAATGAAGCTTATCCTGGACAGGTAGAGACACTGTAAGTTATTCATAGTTCCCTATGTCTCTACAACATACAGGTCTATGAAAAACCTATACTTATATTTGTATGCACCCATTTCATGCCACCTCTTATCTCTCTCTTTGTCAAGATGTTTATTTTTACTTTTTTCATTTGCCAAATTTATGCACCTGCACTTGTTACCTGTTTCATTAGTAATTTCTTTCTTTTTACATTTGCCCTCGAGTTTTTAGCTGCTGTTTTTGTACTCCCTTAAGTGTTTTTTTCTCACTATACATTCTTTTTTTGTTTTTTTCTTTTTTACTGAATTATCCAGTGGTCAGGAGGGTCCTTTCTCTCATACTGCTTTTCAGTGCCATTGCTTATGTAAATCTAGCCTAGCACAACAGTCATAAATGTATTTGTTCCTTTTTAAAATTTTGCCACACTAGACTGCTTTTCTTGGTGACCTTCTTTGACAGTGAGTTCTACTCATCAGTTGAACACTATACAGTAAGTCACAGGCCAAATCACTTTGTGCTTTCTATCAATTATATTTCCTACAATATATTCAATCAACTACCTTTCATTTCTAGTCATCTTCATTGCAGTCCTCTTAAACTTCTGAATCAACTTCAAGTCAGTTAATCAAAGCTGAGCAACTATATGTGAGGGACTACCTGCCTCCTTTGAAGATGCTATTAACCATCTATAACATAACTGATTTAATAATATCAAAACATCTCTCTTTAAAGAGCAGTGGAAACTTTATTACTTTAAATGTAACTTTACCCGCCCCCCCAATCATAGAATCATAGAAAATTAGGGTTGGAAGGGACCTCAGGAGTCAACCCCATCTAGTCAACCCCCTTGTTCAAAGCAGGGCCATCACCAACTAGATTATCCCAGCCAGTGATTTGTCTACTTGTCTGTAGTGAGGGGCTCAAAACTAGATACAGGACTCCAGATGTGGCCTCACCAGTGCCAAATAGATAGGAAGAATCATTTCCCCTGCTATGCTAGCAACACTCCTACTAATGCAGCCCAGTATACTGTTAACCTTCTTTGTAACAAGGGCACACTGTTAGCTCAAATTCAGCTTATTGTCCACTGTAACCACCAGATCCTTTCTTGCAGAGCAGCTGCTTAGCCAGTCCCCAGTCTGTATTGGTACATGGGATTATTCTGTCCTAAATGCAGAACTTTGCACTTCTCCTTATTGAACTGCATGAGATTTATTTTTTTTTTTGGTCTAATCCTCCAATTTGTCTAGTTGCTCTGAATCCTAGCCCTACACAGTCTATCGACTACTACAAACTTGCTGAGAGTGAACTCCATCCCATCTTCTGGCAGTAACTGACCTAAAGCACTATATGATCCTCTGTAAGCCTGTATGTTAATGAGCATAGCCTTATCTTAATGTGTGCTTCCTCTACATGTCTGAAGAGTGTTTTCTTATTAAGTGAGAGACTCCAATTCACTGAACTGTACACCAGATCCTTCCATTAACATTCACTGAAGTTGGATAGGGCTCAAAATGTTCAAAAACAAAAAACAGTTAAAACCTTCTTAATTTATAATCAGTTTCCCTTGACTATGAAGCAATGCTTACATTCTAAAGTATATAAAAAGTCTGATGATATAGCAACATACTTTTTTTTCTGAGAGAAAGGGAATATGGATCATAGGACTGGAAAAAGAGTAACTGGGACAGTGAGCACATTCCTTTCTTGTTGAATGCACTGTCATAAAATCCAGTATAAAAGCAGGTAATTTTTGTCTTTGTTACTTTGGTTGTAGGCTATTACAGAGTTTTCTTTCACTGATGCTTAAAGTCTTTCTACTCACCAGATTACATTTATACATGTCAATTTATGCCGATATGTCCCTTTGCCAATATTTTCTCTTAGTTTAAATAGCTCTTCTCCCTTTTTGGCCTTTCTTTTGCTAAACTAAACACACAAAGATGTTTTAGTCTTTTTCATGTAATGGACTCCCTGTTCACCAGAAAATATTGGTTGTTCTTCTTTGTACCTATTTCAGCTTATCTTTCTTTATCACTCCTGGTCAGAGAAGTATATACAACAATGTAACAAGGGATGAGTGATATGACACCACTCTGTGATCCCACTTAGAGATGGGTGAAAGGATTGCAGTCACTACTGGCTAAGTCGTCACTGTTACCCCTGCTACCACTGACACAGGTTGCAGAGCCTGAGAGTTATATCTCTGGGTATAGTGGTCCATTGGGGATCTCACCACTTCCTTGCACAGTAGCACTAATGCGTCCTTCTATCCACAGCAAATACCTCTCTTAATATATTCTAGGCTCACATTTGTCTTTTTCACAACTACATAACCTTGGTGGCAGTGTCCTACCCTTGATGGACTTGTATATCAAGGCTTTTATCCTTCTCAAACATTTGTAATTGGTTAATTTTTAAGTTATACTTGAAGTTGTTCTTATTAGTCCCTACCTGCATGACCTTCCATTTTACTAATACATTTCTTGCCATTTCTATTACTTCAGTACTCTAGGTAATCTAGCTGTACTATTGATGCCTTCCAACTTGGTGTCAGTAGCAAATTTCATTAGCAACCTTGACTTCTTGGACCAAGATCACTAATGAAAAATTTGGTCCCAAGACTAATTCTTGACGAACTCCAATAATTGCTTCTTTTGAGCCTTTGCTTAACCATTGTTGATAGGGAGAAAGTAGACTTTATAAAAAAGTGAACATTTAAAATCAGGTTAAGAACACAGCAGGAGAAAAAAATCCTATCTTAATTTTAATTTTCACCAAGGTCACTTAGCATTGTCCTGGTCATAAATTACAGCTGTGCCTACTTTAAGGCCCCTTAAGAGCAGAGGAGTATAAAGTGCCTTTGGGTATATAAGAATCAATTCCCTTATCTTTTGTAAGTTTCTCTGCATGGGAATCTTTCTGTGTCTCTAATCATTTTCATCACCTGTCTCTAGATAATTAATGACAGAAGAAATAGGAGGGAAAAGGCCTTGCTTTTCATCCTCAGAATATACTTTCTGGTGTCTTTCCTGGAATAATTTATTGAAAGATTTATTAAAATATGCATGTATTCTTATCTGTCTCACCTTCAACCTGAAGAGGTCATTTTATTTGCTTTCTCAATATTTCAAGGGGGAAAAATATTAAAATTCCAACAGTGAATGAGTAAGTGTTGTAGCACACATTCAGATAACCCTCAAAGGCAGTGGTGGCTTTATTCTATATCTCAATGCACCCATTAATTAGGAAGTAATTTTGAGAAGTTGTGTATGTCCCTGCCCAGTCAGGGGATGGCCTAAATCCTGGCTGGACCCCGGGTCTCCAGACCCTTTTGGGGAGTGGAGCAAATCTCCATCACAGTTTCTGGAGAGAAGCCTAGCTCATCCCTCCCAGCCACCTGTCATAGCACTGCCTACTGCCCACCTGCAGCACACCTGGTACCCTGGTGCTTATTTAGTTGAGTGAAGAGCAACAATATGGATCCTTGACCCAGGGGGAGAGGGGCAACACAGGACTTACCCTTGCTACATTGCTATGGGAGTGCCCAGCCAAGTGCTGGGATGGTCCTAAATACCTTTATACCTCATTTTATCAGCCAGAGTTGATACTTTAGTGATGTACATAGGGGGGCAGTATGGGGAAGACACAACTGTAGCCAGGGTGGTGCACAACTGCTAAAGACATGGAAGATATCCAGAGGAGGTGCTGAAAGAACAAGGAAGAAATGCTGAAGGCTTTGGTAGATGCCTCGGAGCATCAGGCACACAGAGATGACTCCTGGTGCTGGGAGCTGAGGTAGTGACATGAAGAGAGACTGCAGATGTGGAGGGGAGCACTAGGTTGGGGGATACCTACACCTGGGCTGCTGAGGTGTAGGAATGGTGGCTTGAGATAGCCACTTAAAGTTTTAAGGAGGCAACACATGCCTTGGCAGAGCTAGCAGATTCCTAGCAGCAGGAAAGGGAGTTCATGCCGGAGTTCTGAGCCACTTTGCAGCCAGTTATGACTCCTCAGACTGGCATCAGTACTACCTCCCACAGAAAACCCATAGTCCTTTAGGGCTAGGTGTCGTAGGAAAGGCTACCACCCAGCCCCATTAGTATTCCATGTCCCACTCTGGGGAGCCTTTTCAAGGAGAATAGAGGTCCTGAGAGAGATCCCTGGATGCCAGGTAGGAAGAATGGTCACTGTCATGACCTGACAGGGAACAAGAAGAGTGGGAGAAGGTAGACCCCAGACAGAAGGAGTGGGATGAAGCCCTGGCACTTCCTCATGACCACAGCCTCCCTCCACCCCCCTAAGAAGTTCTGGGACAGTTTGCAAGTCTGGGGCACCCAACTTCCAGAGAGGGGATGCTTGGTCTCCCCAGCTTGAGCCTCCATATATCACGTGTGCTCAGCATGCCATGGCTGGTTTGTGTGCTGCATCTCCTTGCCCAGGCTTTGCAGAAGGCCTCCCCCCAGTCTCACAGATTTTGTGGAGGACACATGCTGCAACAATGAGGCATAGCAAGTTCTCCTCCACCTCCAGGTGCACATGGAGTGCCCATCAGTTTTCTTTGTGGTGGCACATTCCATAGGCATGCAGCACCTGTTCAGGCACTAGTTAAAGTGCTCCTTTCAGCAGTACAGTTCCCCTGTGTTGGGCTTCATGAGCCAGGGCAGAAGGGGATAGGCTGGGCCACTAATGATGAGGGGTGGGATGATGATGAAATCTATGTCAATACTGGAAGACCAGGAACGTAACATTCATTCTCCACCATCTTGGGAGGTGGGAGTTGTGAGAAGCCTGGGCATTATGGATGCTGCCCTCCCAACTGGCAAAGATGTGGGTGAAGCAGCCACCGTGGTTGACAGTATCATTCAGGACAACAGAGAAGAAGCCTTTGTATTTGCCTAATTCCTGTGCATGTTGGGGCAGACAGAGGATTGGGATCTGAGTGCTGTCCATGGCCCCCACATAGTTAGAGAAGCCCATGCAAGTGACCACCTCTTGTGGGGTGATGAAGTGGATGAAGCAGTTGGCCAGGATGTTCCAGATGGCCAGTCTCCATCCAGAACAGCCTCCCTCATTGTGAGCTTACCCATGACAAATTAGTTAGTGATGGAATGGAGGCTGCCAGATATGGCCAGCTTCCAGATAACAATGACTATCTGGTTCCCCGGAGTGAGGGATGTAGTGATAAGGGTTAGACTTTGGAGACAGCCCCTTGCAAGGGAGTGTCTTATCATGTGAGGAATTTAAACATGATCTCTGGAGAGAAATGAGGAATCAAGATGGAGGCAACCACATGAAGGGATCATTGAAGGTCTGTTTTCTTCCTCATTCATAGTTGTCTTTATTCAAAGCAGGACCTAAATCATTACATGATGTCAGAAGTGGTGAATGGGGAAGTTTGGATGGATCTGCAGCATTATCCCTAGCAGAAAGCTGGTAATTCAGGGGCTGGAAGCTGCACTTAGCAAGGAACAAGTACCTTCTCTTCAAGGCAAAAGTGTAACCAGCTCAGAGACACAGTTAAACATGCATGTGTTACAAGCCCCATCTTGGCTTTCATTGTCAGGCAATATAGCTGACAATTGGAGAAAATTTAGACAGAGGGTTGACTTGTATTTAGCTGCTATAGGAGCAGAAGAAAAAACTGATAAAGTTTAAATCATCCATTTTCCTCCATGTGGTAGGGGAAGAAGTGCTTGAGGTGTACAACAACTTTACATTTGCCCCAGGCCAAAACATGAAGTTAAATGAGATATTGAATAAATTTGAAGAATACTGTGTGCCAGTGAGAGTTTTGAAAGACATACAATTTGCATGCAAAAACCAGATGAAAGCATAGAGCACTAATCACAGAGTTAAAAAGGCTCAGCAAGATCTGTGTTTCTGGGGATGTAACAGGGATAGAATCATTTGTGGTAAGCTGCTATGGGAAGAAGACCTAGCCTTAGAAAAGAACTATACAGATTTGTAAAGTAGCTGAAACTATGAAGGCTCAGGCCAAAGAGCTGAATGCAGCTGAGGGCCTTGTCTATGCAATATATAGTAAAGAGAGACAGAAAAGGCCACTTCAAATGGAGATCACCCCAGCTATCACAATTACCACTAAGGAGCAGATGGAGTATATTCAAGCATGCAGCCGGTGTGGAATGTAGCATGGCTCCAAATGATGTGGTGCATTAGGAAAGCTCTGTTTTAATTGTGGTAAGAATAATCATTTTGCCAAATGTTGCAAAGTGCAAGTCCATAAAGTCCAGGTGCATATAGCTGAAGATACTCCAGAGGGAAAGTATTATATAGATACAGTAGAATCAAGCAGAGCTGCTGAGAAGGACTGGATCTTGCCACTGGAAGTGCATAGGATAATGATTCCATTCAAACTGGATACAGGGGCTCAGGTGAACATTTTACCAGAGCAAGATTATAAAAAGCTGAAACCAAAATTGAGGCCTACAAAAGTAGCCATAACTACCTATTCAGAAGCAAAGATACCAGTCAAGGGAAAGTGCCTAGCCTGCATCAAACATAAAAATACAGTGTACAATCTTGCATTCATTGTAGTACCTAAGGAGGCGACACCTATTTTGGGCCTAGCAGCTTGTGAAAAGCCCAATTTGGTTAAACAGGTGCTTGCATTAGAGCACTGGCTCAGGTTATAAGGAATATCTTACCTTATCTTGGAATATCAAGATTTGTTTTAAGGCCTTGGTTGCTTACCAAGGGACTATACAATTCAGATTAATATACAGGTCCCCCCCGCAGTTATAGACCCTTGCAAAAAGGTGCCTTTTGCATTCCATAATAAACTAAAGGAAGAACTAAAAAGATGGAGGAAGCCCAGGTAGTACAACAGAGTGGGTGAACTCCATAGTTATTATAAAGAAGAATAATGCAGATATGCTTGGATCCAAGGGCTATCAATAAGGCCATAAAGAGAAAACATTTTAAGGTGCCCACCAGACAAGAGATTATGGCACAGTTTGTGAATGTACAGTTATCCAGTAAATTGGATGCTTCTTTGGGATTCTGGCAGCTAAAGTTAACAGAGGAAAGTTCTAAATTATGCACATCAAATACTCCATTTGGAAGATATCGATTTCTGTGTTTACCTTTCAGTATAGCTTCAGCTCCAGAGGTGTAACATAACACTAAACATGATTTATGAGCATATTCCAGGTGTAGATATCTCTATGGATGATATCATCATCTGAGGCGCCACCAAGAAAGAGCATGATTGTAGGCTCTGAGAGGTGTTGGAGGCAACTAGGGCTTCAAATTTGAAACTCAGTAGACAGAAAGGTGTTTTTGGAGCTACAGAATTGACATTTGTGGGAAACAAATATTTACTCCAACTTTTCTTTTACAATGTTTTAAGCTTGGGAAGACATTTTGTGCTGCTGTTACATAAGAGTTTTAACAAAGATGTGGCTTGGGGAGAGAGCAGCAGCAAAAGATTTGAATCCTTATATTAAGCTCTGATTAAGGTCAGTAGTTGTGACAATTGTTCCACAGGAACCACCATGGGGGTTACCTAAGATCCCTGAAGGAAGGAATTGTAATAAAATATGCTTTAACATTTCATTTCAAGATTGGTGAATGTACATAAATAACAAACATAATATTAAAAAAACGTATTTTTTTTTATATATATATATATATATATATCCTTCGGTAGCTGATTTGATTCACAGAAATTGGCCCAGTTCGGCAACCGAGTCTCCAAATTGAATCAGAAGACCCATTAAAAGGTCCAAATTGAATTGGAAGCCTCCAAATTGATTCAGAGAGATTCAGAGAGATTTGAAAATTTGGGAGGCTTACAGCAAACAGAAACTGAGAAGAGGGAGGGGGATGGGGTGATCTTCCATAAAGGCAGTCTTCAACTTACGACAGTTTGAGTTATGACAAACAGCACTTACGACCTCTGTAAATTGCGACCCCGTTTCCAGGTTCGGATGAGGATTTCAACTTTACGATGCTGGACACAGATGCCTTCATCTGGTAAGTCTGTTGTAGTGGGTGGAGGGGGGAGGGAAGGAGCATGGGGGGGCAGATCAATGCCCACAGTGAGGGAGGGATTGGGGCTGGGGCTGGGGCTGGGAAAAGCTGCCCAGCCAAGGTGGAAGGCATGGGACTCAGGGAGGGAGGCTCCCACCACTGCGCACTGTTGCATCCTGCTAGTTTGGGAGTTTCTCTTCTGGTGGCTCCTGTAGCAGCTCTCACCACCACTCCAGAAGGGCATATGCCAGGCTGCATTCCATGGGGCAGGTGGAACCAGGGCTGCACTCTGCAGGATGGGCAGAGCCAGGGCTGTGCTCTGGAAGGCTAGTCCCAGTTGCCAGCCACCAGGCTGCATTCCAGGGGGAGGGCAGAGCCGGGGCTGCATTCCAGGTGGCAAGCCCCCACTGCCGGGCTGCACTCTGCAGGGCAGGCAGAACCAGGGCTGTGCTCTGGGAGGCTAACCTCAGCTGACCGCTGCTGGGCTGTGTTCTGCAGGGTGGGTGAAGCCAGGGATTTCCTCTGGGTGGTTGACCCCAGTCACATCCTGGAGTGCAGCCCTGGCTCCGCCCACCTTGCAGAGTGCAGCCCGGCAGTGGAGTCTTGCTGCCTAGAACACAGCTCTTTTTTCATCCGCCCCACAGAGCACAGCACAGTGGTAAGCAACTGGGGCTAGCCTCCCAGAGCATAGCTCAGCCCAGCCCACCATGCACAGATCTGGGCTCACACACTGACTCCCATGTCTTCGGAGACCAGTGGCAAGAGCTGTTGGAGGAGCCACCAGAACAGCAGCTCCCAGACCAGCAATGTGCAGCAGTGCGCAGTGGCAGGAGCCCCTCCCCCCGAGTCCCATGCCCCCCTCTCCCCCCCAGCTGAGCAGCTTTTCCAAGCCCCAA
>NW_017728906.1:114706644-114716245 GCF_001723895.1 Crocodylus porosus | reverse complement strand
TCTGCCCCCCCCACACCCCTTCGTTCCCCCTCCACCCACCATGACAGACTTACCAGCTGGAGACAGCTGTGCCCATCATTGGTGATGGCTGCCTGTATAGTTTCTGGCCAAATCTCTGAATCAGCACCAAATCTCTAAATCTGAATCAGCTGAATCAAATCGAGACAGTGATTTGAATCAATGAACTGAATCACTGTCCCTCTGAATTGGCCAAATCTGAATATGAAGCAAATAATTGCTGCTTCACACAGGCCTAATATATATATGTCTTAATATAGGTGTGTGTCTACACACACACACACACACACACAGAGGAATGAATTTTTTTTTTTAATCTTAAATGCCTAAAGTTGTGATCCAAAATATTTCATTCAAATGCAGCTTAATCATGGAAGTACCCAAAGTCCATAGGTGCTTCAATTTATGGCTATAAACTCCTTTTCTGTCTCAAAGTTTTACTTTTACATATGAACAGAAGTGTTGAAGTTTTGACAGGGTTTAGCATCTTGGTGCATTACTCATATTTAATCATTTTACAGACCAGAAACTCTGTCCCAAATCCCTGAGGGGATGAGTACATAGGCCTTCCTAGAAAATATCTCACACACAACAGGTTTTGGCTCCTCACAAAATGCTGTGCCTCTTCCTTCCTTTTTCATACAACAGCTAACTCTTTAGAACACTCAGACATATAATGGGGAAGCCAGGTTGAAGCCCTTCCATTTCCTATGGATATTCATATCCACAGCTCCTATATTTCTGGAAAGTTTGCTAACTGTGAGGAAAGAGAAGAGCCCCTGAGAAGTAAAATGGCCCCACCTGTATTGGAAAGAACTCCACAGGGCTCCTTCTTCACCCGGTGTTTCAGGAGGGGAGAGGGAGTCAGTCAGAACTCCAGGATAAAAGGAGATGTGGGGCAGGCAAAAGAAGGACACAGAAAACCAGAAGAGACTGACTCAAGCAGTGAGACAGCAGGGAGAGCCAGAGGCTCTGAGGAAGCAAGGGAGACTGGGCTTAAGGGAAGCAACTCTGTGGAGGGAGCTGCCAGGAAAGAAAGAAGAAAAGGCCTGGAGAGAAACAGAAACTGCCTGGAGGCAACTAGAAGGTTCTGTTAAGACACTAATAACAGGACTGGAAAAAAACAGTACCGCAAAGTTGGGACAGAAGAAGTGCCGGTTTGTTTTTTTGTTCTCCTTTTCGTTAGGGTGAGAGGAAAGTCACTCCCAGATAGTGCATTTACAACTATCAGGACAATAAGCCAGGAAAAAGACTGGCTAGAATTTCTGGCAGGTCTGTGCCAGGTTCCAGCTGGGCAAGGTACAACCAGACCCATCAGTGAGAGTGACTGGCCACACCTAGAGACCCAAGGAGCGTTTTTTTGTACTTCTCAAAGGCAGATCATGGAAATAACTGAATTACCACCTGGTGGAATGGGCAAGGGTGTAGGGATTGGTGGAGCCCTCACTACACTAAAACAAATTGCTAGAGCCAAAGTGTCAAGACCCACACACCCTGGCATTCTATTTTCTCCTGTAATAATAAGTCATGGCAGATGAGATTGCAGACATGTGGGAGGGACCAGCAAGACATTGTGGTGGACTTCGGCTTGTTAGCTGAGGTGCTAGAGCTGTCTTGGTATAGAAAATAGAGTAAGAAAGGAAGAAGACAAACAAAAAAAAGCTGCTCAGACAGGCGATGAGCTCCAGAGATTGACAACACCTAGATCAATAGAGACAAGCCTCTACCACAGATAGGAGCAGGTCTTTTGGGGTAAAAGCCCACCATTGGATATTAACCACCAGGCTATTCTGGAGTTGCAGCAGTTTCCAATCCTCTTGTTGAAACTCTGCAATTTTGCAAAGTGCACCATTGAATTTAAGATTCATTGGACCAGAAAAAATCCCAGGAATAAATATGAAACTGAATTCTAATGAATACAATAAAAAGGAAAAAAGCCAGAATTCAAGTTACTACTTTGAGGACTGTTTCTGTTTTCTGCAGCATTTTGTTTCAACTTCCATTTTGACATTTCAACAGGACAGTGTTTTGTTCCAAGTTTCATTTTGTTTTGAAACCACTGTTCCATTTTGTTTTGTAGAAACTGTTTCGCTGTTTCAACGTTTTGCCCACAGGCTCTAATGGGGAATCATGAAACTGCCTATAACTTTGTCATTTCTTGCCTGATTTGGATGAAACTTGCAGGGGTGGTAGCCCCTCCTACAGCTATGATACCTGCCGAGCTTCAAGGAGATAGGTGCAGGGGTTTCTCAGAAACTGCACTTCAAATCCTTGAAAGCAAAACTCATGTCATGTGTATTTGTAAGGTGAAGTGGAGTGAAAACTGCTGCATGCTAGGCTTTGCTAAGGCCATGGAATCTGCCATCTTTCAAGGAGGTAGATGCAGGTGTTTCTGGGAAACTTCACCTCAGGCTGCTGACAAGTAAAACTCATGACTTGGGTCACACTGTATGTATGTTAAGGCATACTCCCACTGGCACCGGGGCCTCTAAATGACACGGTAGTGTTCTTCATGAGGCTTGTTTGAATTTGCAAACCACTTTTCATAGCCAGGCCTATGAAGTTCACCTTTAGCCTCCAAGGTACAGAAGCTCATGGACTCAATATAGACAGTGGAATTCTGACACACTACAACTTGCCAGACATCTGACTCCCCAGGTACCTCTCCACTTTTACCTGTGCTGCTACATTTCCCTTCCCCTGTCCCCTCCCCCCAAGCATATTCCTTACCCTCTGACACCTCCATTTCCATTTTCACTGACTGGCTTTCTAGTGTGAATTGCATGCCAGCCTCTGGCTTCTTTACTATTCCTTCCATCCAGGAACAGTGGACACACACACCAACTGCAGGTGCTTCCTCAGCCTGACAAAAGATTTTTCAACTTGAAAGCTGGCATCCCATGCAGCTAACCTGAGCTCACCTGGAGCCTCACAACTCCACTGTAACCAGCCAGCCTCAGGCCTGTCAAAGACATGACAGGTCTGGGCTTTCCCCAGCCAGGACCATGTGTATGCATGTGATAGCTGAAGGTTATGGTGCCTCCTACCCACCCTTCACCAGGGGGGTCCTCAGTCCTGGCATTTCCTGGGGCTGCCATACCACCAGCAGTCCCCATCAGGCCTCCCCAACCCTGGCAGAGTTTAGTTTTAGTGGTCATGCCCAGGACCTGGGGCCTCCACCTTCCCCATAGCCAAATCTCAAGCCATTTCCTGATGCCCTTCTTCAGCTGCCTCACCAGTGCTTGGACATCTGGTTATAGCACCTTGCCCCAGCCAGGAACATTGATCCCCTGAAAGCTCTCCACTTGGCTCTCAAGTTCCCTTACTGCAGGAATCACCTGGCTAAGGAGGGCATCGTCAGTACTGAGGGTCTCAGTGGCCTCAAAGAAGGGCTTCAGGATTACCAAGATTTGGGAGATGGTATCCCACTCAGCTCTCTTAAGGGGGAAGCTGATCCCATTCTCCCCGAACAAGGCCATCTCATGGATGGCCTTCTGTTGCTCCACCAGCCTCTTGAGCATTAAGTATGTGGAGTTCCATCAAGTCTCCAGATCCTGCATGATTCCATACCACACTACCCGCTCACTTGATAAACAGTAGGTCTGTGTGAAATTTCACCGGCTGTTTTATTGAGTGTGGGTGAATGTGTGGGTGCTGCAATTTTCCCTCCTCAGCAGGCAGAGGCACAGCAACAGGAGAGGCGGACTCAACTGAGCTGCTTGCCTCCACAACCTCTACCTCAACCTCCTCTGAAGTGCCTTTTGGGGAAGGATACCTGGCTCTTGGGGAAACTTGAGAGGTGTGGAGTACAAAATCAGTTGATTCCCCCTCCTTCCCCAGATTTTCCCTTGCTATGACACTCAGATCAAGATCCAGCTCTTTCTTCGGCACTTGAAGGCTCAGCATGGGAAGTGAAATCAGGGTGGAAGAGACTGTCATGTTAGTGCTGGTGCTGGTGCTGCTTGTTTTCATGGTGGTGGGGGCGGAGAGTTATGTCTGGTGTCCTTGGATGGGGATACAGTCTTAGGCAGAGGCAGTGACACTGGTACTGCTCCCCTCTCCTTGCTGCTTATGGAAGCCTCATCCCTGCTGGTTGTAGGAAAGAGGCTGTGTCTCAGTTTGGCGGTGGGGGGGGAAACTTACACCTTTGTCTGTACCCCCTCTTCCACCTCTCCCTGAAGGCTTGCTAGCTGCCTTTTCACCACAATTCATTGTGTGTTTCATAGTGTTTTGTTTTTATACAAATATATAAATGCATCTGTGTTCCTATATAAATTCTATAAGGTGTGTAGTCTATGCTGCAAGGTATAAATGTATCTCCCTTCTTTTTTTAAATTCTATAATGTGTATGTAATATGCTGCAAGGTATAAAAGTATAGAAATAAAATATAAACATATCTCCCTTCCTATATACATTCTTTAGTGTAATATCCAATATAATTATAAAATTAAAAAGAATAAATCAATGAGGATAACAATAAAGTAAAAGGGTCTAGGAGAAAGAAAATGTTATTGCAGAATCCTACTTGCTAGGCTAGCATGTAGAAAATCATTCAAATCAATGCTAGTAGTTGTCTAATACTCCTGAGCTGCTGGAAGATAGCTCAGTAACTATCAGACCCCAATGCAGAAAGAAGGCCAGTTCAAACAATGCTGCCTTTGATTTTGTTTTTCCATCCATCCCCATGAGCACTGGGATTGAAAGGGACCTCAGGGAAGGATCACAGTCACTGGCCAGCTACACAGTCAATATGAAAGCAGTCCTTCCCCGCTTTTCCTCCCTTTTCCCCATCCCTCTCCTTACTTTCTGTTTCCCTGCAGGCAAGCCCAGCTTAAGCTTCAAAACTCGAAACATTTCAAAACTTTCAAAATGTTTTGACTGCCCTTGTTTCATTTTGAGGTTGTTTCAAAGCCCTCCATTTCATTTCAATTTCACTGTTTTGAGCTTGTAATGAGTTGAAACAGCCTCAAAACGAAATAGCCAGTGAAATTTCACACAGCCCTACTGTTTATCTAGTGTAAAAAATCCACAAGACAGAGTTAGGGGAATAAACTATGGTCTCTTACTTCTTAGGTGATTTCTTTAACCATTAGGTCGTTATATAAAAGTGAGAAATCACCTCCTCCTACTCTTCTGAACACTTAGTATTCAGAGGAAAGTTGTGACCAACCAGATAGATACATTTCTGTTCAGTCTAGAGTGAAGCATCTGGGCAATGGATTTATGGTGTTTGTTCAGCATCCTGTTGATTGGCTCTTGGTACACACACTATACTGACTTTAGCTGCCTCCTTGGTCAAGTTATTAGCTTTTCTGGACCTAATTTTGTGGTGCCTAACTCTCTGTAGTGAGCCTAGCCACTTATAGAAGATCTAAGTCCTGCCTTGAGGGCCATGCAATTAAAAGTAAGGTAGCTAGGGAAACAAGTTTCCTACAAGACTTTCCAATGAATTTTTCATAGATTTCATAGAAATTAGGGATAGAAGGGACCTCAGAAGATCATTGAGTACAGCCCCCTGCCCAAAGGGCAGGAAGTCAGCTGGGGTCATAGGATCCCAGCAAGATAATCATCCAATTTATTCTTGAAGGTGTTCAATGTAGGTGCTTGAACCACCTCTGATGGCAGGCTGTTCCAGACCTTGGAGGCGTGGACAGTAAAGAAATTCTTCCTTATGTCCAGCCTGAAATGGTCTTGCAGGAGTTTATGACCATTCGACCTTGTCATCCCTTGGGGTGCTCTGGTGAACAAATGTTCCCCCAGATACTGGTGGTCACCCCTGATAAACTTATAGGTGGCCATCAGATCACCCCTGAGCCTGCACTTTTCCAGGCTAAAGAGCCCCATGGCTCTCAGCCTGTTGTCGTAAGGTCTGTTTTCCTGACCTCTGATCATGCGTGTGGCTCTTCTCTGGACTCTCTCAAGCTTCTCCACATCCTTTTTGAATTGTGGAGCCCAAAACTGGATGCAGTACTCCAGCTGCAGCCTCACCAAGATTGACTACAAGGGGTGAATGACATCCTGGAATTTGCTCGAAAAGCATCTATGGATGCAAGCCAGCATTTTGCTCACTTTACTAGCCACAGCATCACATTGCAGGCTCATGTTCATCTTGTGGTCAACGATGACCCCCAAGTCTCTTTCTTCCATAGTGTTAGCCATCATAGCATTGCTGAGCCTGTAAGGGTGCTGCAGGTTTTGACTCCCAAGGTGGAGAACCTTGCATTTTTTAGTGTTAAACACCATCAGGTTCTCATCCACTCACTTGCTGAGCCTGTCCAGGTCAGCCTGGATCACCCTCCTGTCTTCTCGTGTGGATGCTTTGCCCCAAAGTTTGGTGTTATCAGCAAACTTGGCCAGTTGACTTCTGACTCCAATGTCCACATTATTAATGAAGCTGTTGAACGATATGGGTCCAAGGACAGGAAATGAGATTGGTCAAGCAAGACCTACCCGCAACAAACCCATGCTGGCTATTCCTCAGGATGTTGGCATCGGCCAGTCCATTAAGGACTCTTTAACAAACTTTTCTAAGACCTTCCGCAGGATAGAAGTCAGGCTGATGGGCCTATAGTTAGCTGGATGCACTTTCCTCCCCTTCTTGGAGATCGGCACCACATTGGCCTTCTTCCAGTCTTTGGGTACTACACCCAAGCACCAGTTTTCAAAGATCCATGGCAGAGGGTAGGCTATGTTGTTCGTAACCACAGAAAATTAGGGAGATCAAGGTATGATGTTGCTCACTACACTGCATTTGTTGTTCAGGATTGTTACCTAAAGACTAGGGATGTTTAGGGACTACTGACAAAGTCTATTTAGACCTTTTCGGCACCTATACACATGATGGACCTCTGTTCCAAAGCATGCTAATTAACGTGTCATAGCATACTTGATTAATTGAGTCTGCTGCAAGCCTGCTGGAGCATGCTAATTAGCGTACTCCAGCAGCCTCTACATCACATTTATTCAGCATCCCTGCATTTCAAAATGGTTTTGGGGGACCTTTAACTAAAGCTTATCAAATGATCTTTAGTTAAAGTGCCCCTGCTGCCATTTTCAACCACAGGATGCTAAATACATGTGACGCTGAAGGTACTTTAATTAGAATGGCTCTCAGAGCCACTTTAATTAAAGTGACCTCCTCCTGCAACTCCAGAGCACATGTATAGATACCCTGTGATTTCTTCTTCACTGTAGGACCTGTATCTTTCACTACTTAACAGCAGAGGAGCAATGCTGGTGTCAGTCAAAAGGGCAACAAGATGTTTTATTTTAAACACAGTCCACATTTCTCTATAAATGGTCAATGGAATCATGAATTAATAAGTCACAGGAAACATTGTCTGTGGTTTCATACTGTTAAAACTTTAATACTTCTCAGCCAGCAGCTCTGGCTGAGAATTCTCAATTATAATTTATTTCAGGGAATCTTCAACACTTCAAAATTAGTGATACTTAGAGTGACTCTGATAGTAAGTGTTGGAACCTTAAGACCATTCAGGGAGTCATTTTTTCACTGAAGTTTCCCTGCCCCCCCCACTCCTAAGAACAAATTAATGATTTATGGCAACGTCTGTAAAACAGTTCCTAAAATGCAAAATAAGGTGTTATAACAACTGTTTTGTGTATTGTTATGCATGATTTATTATTTATTGAGGTCCTAAGCCTATGCCTAAATGAAGTCCCATCAAATCAAACTGATTGAGGAGTTGTGTCTATATGTAAAATATAAATTAAAACTGTGACTGACTGCATGTCTACACATGCATTAATGCACCATTGTTACTGAATAACAGTAATACCAGGTGCTAACTCAATGCACAGTAGCCAGCACTACTACACTTGTGCATGATCTTTTAGTGGCACAGTGCACTAATTCTACTGTGCATTAGCAAAGCTTCTGCTGTAACATGCTAAAGCACAGTAGAATTAATCTACTGCACATTTAGTATCTTGTATAAACGTGCCCTGAAATTCTCAAATCAAACAGTTCAATTAAAATTATATTAAACCAATGAGCCACTCCACCAAGCAAAACCACTAGGTTTTCTTTTTTTCTTTTAAAATTCATTCCCTCCCCTTCCCCAACCATTTCTTTCCCTCTCTATTCCCTATAGCTAAATATAAGTGAGCCAAGACATAGGATAAGTTTCAGCATTTTATTTTGGTAGGAAGTTGTATTTGCTTTTTTTTCTCCTTCTTTATATTGTATTATTATTATGTTTATATTGATTTTTACTGTTCCATATTACTGTTTTACTGGTATTATATGATTTAGGCCTACATGTGTAAGTTAGCATAAGTCATGTCAAGTTTTCATTTTGTTTGTCAAGTCTCCAGCCTGTCTCCAGGCCCAGTTGTGTAACCTATGACTCACACCTACCCCACCTATGTAACTTGGTTCCTGAATGAATGGGGATGAAAGAGGGTGCTTGAGAGACAATACCGGTAGGTCTAAAAATAGCTCCCTCTGAATGACTGAACCATCAACACCAATACCTGGACCAATGACCCAGCCCTTAGAACCACCCTCAGCATTCAAGAAACAAAAGATGAGGCAATCCACCATTGTGCCAAAGCTGCACATGCTCAGTAAGAACACCTGGAGCCCTCTGGAATAGGACTGACCTTGCCTCCCCATAGGAGGTTAGAGGTAGTCTGCCCCATAAAAGGGTTGGTGAAGACTGACTCTGTGGGACGCCCTCTCCATCTGGACCAGCAGCATGCCACACTACCTATCCACCCAGAGGCCCTGATGGCAGCCCCCCTCTGGACAACACCTATTGGACAAGAACCCCTTTCCAGCCTGGATAGGTAGCTGTCACCCCCCACCCCATCTTCAGCCAAGGACTTGGACTTTGCTTCTCTTCCCTACCTGGACTCCAACCCTTCCACTGAGTCTCTTTCTCCTGCTACCATTTTGAGTGCTTGTGTGGGTGTGAACCAATAACTTCATGGGGCTGTGTAGCATGTGGTCTGTTTAATAAAACTGTTATTTGGACCCCTAAGTTGGGTTTTACTTTACTATGGCTTGGCTCTGCTCCAATCTCTGCTCCTCACCCCTCTAACTTCTGTCTCATTTCTCCCTCTCCTGTTTCTGGCTCACTGCCACCTCCAAAACCTGTCCTGAGCTCCTCTCTGCCTTCAGCCCCCCTGATTCTTTGCCACTGTCTTATCCTCACTGCCTTTTCCTTTTCCCCTGAGCAACCAGGTTTCTACCTCAGTTTCTTTCCTGGCTGTCTCTTCCTTGCCACCACTTATCTGCCCCCCCTCCCAATATCTCAGTTGTCTGCCTCAGTTCCCAGCCCCAGTCTACCTTAAGTAAACCCAAGCCTCAATTCTTCGGACAGCTTCTCTGTAGCCCACCAGTTCCAATCCTGGTTCTGGCAACTTTCCCTCCCTAAACTTTAACTCTCTCTCTCTCTCACTTGAACCTTCCCCCAGGTACCCCAAGCACACACATACACACTGTGCCATCCAATTTAGGAACTTACCTGTGTGTATGTATAGGTAGGTTGTATGTGTGTGAACTGGTGTGTGTGTGTGTGTATACACACACACACATATATATATATATATATATAT
>NW_017728906.1:114688775-114706544 GCF_001723895.1 Crocodylus porosus | reverse complement strand
TGCTGGTTTGGATGTGTATATGCCTGACCTGGTAGTGTGTGTGGGTATGTGTGTGTATGTACCTAATTGATTTGTGTGTTTGTATACATGCAGTTGTGTCACACCCTCCTGTCTAACAGCACAATTTTGAGATCCTGAGAGTTGGCCTGAATTATATTCTCCTCTAAAATGGACAGTTAATCAGGTTCAAATGTTTAGTGCAGGCCAGTAGTTTAGAAGCTTTTCTCACTTTGATTTTTATCATTATTGAGGTTATGTATGCCAAAACAGAATTTTCAGACATCAAAACAAAACAAAATTTCCAAACAAGTCAGTCAGCAGTAACTGCACAGCTGTGCAAGTATTCATTTTGCTCTTGGAAATAATATAAACAGGTGTCATTTTGTTGTTGTTTCTCTATTCTACTAAATCAAAAAATGTGATATACCTTAGATCTGGATGAATATGACTTTTGGCTATTTATAGATACATGAATGGCTTCCCTCAATTGTTTCGCTAAGCTCAGGCATCCTAAGTTAACTGAAAATATCTATTATTTTATTTACTGCTGAAATTAACCTCTGCCTCCAGGCACATTTTTTATGATGCATAGTCTCCAATGGGACTGTTGGTGTCACTGGGCATAACCCTGGGTAACTCAGAGGGATGGAAGACCACGAGTGTCGAGAAAGTCCTTCTGCTCCAGGCTCAGACGAGCCAACCCCCCCCCCCTTGCCCAACCTTTGTAACCCTTTCTATGATGCCTGCAATCTCCTGTCCTTCTGGAAAGCAGGCGAGCTAAAACTGTTATCTGTGAAATGCAAGGGCACCGCTCGGAGAGAGAAAGGAGAAGGGAAAGGGGAGGAAGAGGCGGGCCGGCTGGTGGAAAATCACTGACAGTGAAACTGACTGGAGTATAAAGATCCCGCTGTTGCAGGGTTAAGTGCGCAGGATTTGAGACAATACAGTCTCCCTGTGCCTTTTACTTGAGCTCCAATAAACTCTGACTACTTCTCCCCGCAGTGTGTTTATTTGGCGCGACGCACACTGGGTAACGAACCCAATTGTTGCCTCCCTCGGGCACCTTGTACCGGCAACAGGACAACAAACAGTACAGGGATCCATGCCAGCAGATGCTAATAATCAGGGATCCTGGTTTTTCTCTGATGAACACCCCCCCCCGCAATTTTTGGATTTAAAAAAGTAACCCAAAATATGCCTTTTTCTGTGATTACAAAGAAGTGTCACAAATATATGTGTATGTATATACACATTTCATATACCTCTCAAAACAAGTGGGTTTAATAAAAGTAACCCAAATTCCAACATTTTTCTGATCAAAATGAAACATCACTAAACACACACACACACACACACACACACTTAATTTTGTATGACATTTAATTTTAATCATGGAAAAATGTTGATTTGGGGTAATTTTTTTTAATCCAAAAATTGAGGATTTTATTTTTTTATCAGAGAAAACCAGGATTCCTGCTAATAAGGGAATGCTAACAAGGTTAAAGTGATTTTTTTCACTATTTCTCCTATGACATTATATTCTTTGCTAATGTCTCATATTTACTGAATATAGAGTATAGCATGGGCATAGAGCTGTACAGTTAGGTGTCATAAAGCAGCTAGAACTATGGAGAAGTAAATATACTATATGCACAATGAGCAAATATTGTATTATATCCTTCCTTTCCTCTTTTATTTTTCTATATTTTGTATTTCAGAGAATAATAAATCAGTGAGTCACAGGAGCCTGACATTAAGTAATGCAGAAAACAAACTCAGCATATAGATTGATTCTCTATTGTTAACTCAATCTATTATACTGATATATTTTTCCTAAATTTTTTTCCTATTTTCAAGAAGGGGAGGAAGGAAGAACCTGGTAACTACAGGCCAGTCAACCTCACTTCTAAATTTTCTGGGTGCTGCACTTCAAGAGGGACATGGAGAACCTGGAGAGGGTCCAGAGGAAGGCCACTCATATGGTTGGAGGCCTCCATAGCCAGCCCTATGAGAAGAGGCTGAGGGACCTGAATCTCTTGAGTCTCCGCAAGAGGAGACTGAGGGGTGATCTTGTGGCTGCCTACAACCTTATCAGGGGCTGCCATCAAGGACTTGGGGAAAGTCTGTTCACCAGGGCCCCCCTTGGAGTCAGCAGGAACCATGGCCACAAGCTGAGGGAGGATAGGTTTAGGTTAGATATTAGGAAGAACTACTTCACTGTAAGGGTGGCCAGAGCCTGGAATAGGCTCCCCAGAGAGGTAGTGCTATCACCTTCCCTGGAGATCTTCAAGAGGAGACTGGATAGGCACCTGACCAGGGTCT
The DNA here is from genome assembly GCF_001723895.1 of Crocodylus porosus. Taxonomy (NCBI): domain Eukaryota; kingdom Metazoa; phylum Chordata; order Crocodylia; family Crocodylidae; genus Crocodylus; species Crocodylus porosus. The sequence goes on along the minus strand of NW_017728906.1, from coordinate 114,704,222 downwards.
TATGACCCTTGCCACCCCCATGCTCATTCCTGCCCATGGCAGGGGGTTGGTCTAGAAGATCTGTCTAGGTCCCTTTGGACTCATTGATTCAATGATTCTATGATAAATATATTTCCAAGCAGTATAACTTGTACTTATTTTTAGATTTCTTTATATTTGTGAGATAGTCTAATTTATATTATTTCCCATCCTTTTTACACTAATGATGAGTGTGGATATAAACATTAATTTTAATAATGCCAATTCTGATGTATTCTATTTAAAAAAAAGAAAGATCAAAAATATTTTAATGCATGATTTAGTGGAGGAGGTACAGCTATAGAATAATTCCTATAATTCCCCTTCACTTTGTCTTGCATTTCATACAGTACTGAATTGCTGGGTTTTTTGTCTTGTTTATTCCCCTTCTCCACCCCCTTTAGTATATTACTAGGGAAAAAATAGCAATTCAGTAATATTTTCCCCAGTGCCAGCCTTTCCAATGTCATCTAATGGCTTTTGTCTCACTGCTGGTGTTATAACAAATCTAGTGGGAAGATATATTAAAATACAATTTCCTTCCCAATTTATACTAACTGATCAACTGGAGGGGGTGGACTAAGACTAATGTGTATGTGAATTAAAAGGAAAGCTGAATTGCATTTAGACAACTAAATGCATGTCAAATTTTGTGGGAGTAGATATTGGTAGGCGTATCTGAATATTTGACTAAGCTCAGACAGCAGTCATTTGCAAAGACTGAAAGCTACATAAAACAAGATATATATCTTGATCGTTATAATAAACATATTATGCAACATTTAGGAACAACTTAATTCTGGCATTTATACAGTACACTTTAAAATTCACTTATTTTTACATTCTTTCTGTCCTAGTCTTTTTGTTTACTACATTTTTCAGAATAATAGAACAATGGAAACGTGATCTTGAACATTCACCATTTAAATCAATGGGAGCTTTTCTTATAGCTTGAATGAAAGTAGGATCAGATGCTATTTGAAGTACAGTTTGGAGGAAGTTTATCCCAATTACAATGAGTCAGATGTCTTATATTCTGTCTTATCTGTATGAAAAAACTTGTATGTCTGAACAGTGCTACATGTATGCAATAGTTCCTTCCCATACTGTGAAAGAATAAGTGTGGATACAGTGAAAAAGCCCGGTGAATGCCGCTTCTGGAGCCAATACCATATTAGGATAGAAGCTACGAGATCAGAGCAAAGGGAAAAACTGTGCACTTCAATAAGAAAAGGAGCTGACAAAAAGTTAAAAAAAGAGGAAGAAAGAGGATCCCCAGGGAATCAGAAGCTTACCTTAAGACTCCTTGCAGCACTTGGGGAAAACAGAGCTCCGAGGGCGAGAGGCAGATCCCTGGGGAGATAAACCATGGGACACGTTGGACACCGCAGACCTGCAAAAAACAAACAAAGAAAAGAAGTTTAAACTAATCTCTTAGCCTGGGAGATGGTGTCCGATTATACATCAAGAGAATTCATGACATCAGTCGAGCCCAAGGTAAAAGGTAGACCTATTTATCACCCTGACAAAGAGACAATGAATAGCGAGGTTTGAAGACAGAAACCCACAATGAAAAATAGAAAAATGGACTGACAAGATAGAAGGAGGCTGTGCTCATTAATATTAGATTCTGTTTAGCCTAGTTGATAGTTATTGCATAAGGACTTTATAGAAGTAGAGTTACCAGAGTTGATATTAGAGGCAAGGGTAAAGAAAAAAAAAAAAAGGATGTGAAAGACCATTTCTGCCTGAAAGTAAAGAAAAATTGTAGAGTTATAAAATATAAAAATAAAGACAAGTTTTGATCTGAATCCAACTGTAATTACCTATATTTTCAAGCACACATGAATATCCGGAGAAGTGAGTGAGCTGATTTACCCATAGTGGCCATGAACCCCTAGTAGAGACATAATTAGAATGAACAATTGACCAGAAAAAAAGATAAGGCATAGCAACCCTCCTGACTAGTGACATCAAGATATCTGAATATAATTATAACATCCAAAACGTGGCAGGCAGGAAAGTCAAGACACCGATGGTCTGTTAGGTAATTATAAAGGGGTATGTGGTTACATCCTAAGCACGACCACTACACATACCAACAACACTGCTTGATTTTAAAGATTAATTTATACACAAAAACAGGCTAAAAATTTCCCCTGAAATTTATCTTTCTTGCACCTAGATTATAGTTAAACCATCTTTGGATCAGCACAGAGTGGCGTTCTCATTCTTAGATACTGGTTGTTTAAATGCTTATTCTTTGGCTGTATACATGACATTTCTGTCTGGCTTACGTGATCAGAGTAATTCTGCTACTGGACATGTAGCCCATCATGTGTGGATGACTATATATAACTGTATGCACAGTAGCAGGCAGGTCAATACATATGTCACATGTGTACCCCTTGCTAATGCTTAGCAGCTTTAGATGACCAAAAGCCATGACTACCAGACTTAGATGCTGGAATTTGGTGAGGTAGGAAAGGGTCCTCCTGACTTTTTTTCATCCAATAGCTGAACAGCTAAGGCACTCACTTGGGAGGCTAGGAGATTTGGGTTCTAGGCCCCCACTCAGCTCAGGGAAGGGAATTGAAGCTGGGTCTCTCTGTCTTGCCAGCACAGCACTCTAATCATCAGGTCAGAAATCAGGCATTACCTGTTTTCTTCTTCAGCGTTCCTTTTGAAGCTTTCCTCCTAGGAAGTCACAAAATGGAGGTGTATGGGAGACATATGAGGATGGGAAAGAAGTAAGTCACAGGGTGTGTGGTTTAATGACATGGCTGTAGATCTGAAAGTCACGGAATCTTGGATTCTAGTTCGGGCCCTTATTCTTAGTTGGTGCATCTACACGAGGCATTTTAAGGTGCATTAGCCTGAATTTAAGGCTCATTAGGTCACTTGTCTACATGTGCACATCCTTAATGCACTTAAAAATGGTGAATTTAAGCTGTTTGTGCCCAAATTTGATACAGGCATGAATAGTTAAAGCACATTAATGAACATGTAGATGCATTAAAGTGCATTAACGCTGTGTGTGTGGACTGACTTAGGACAAAATTTAGTCCCAAGTCAGTCCACACACAGTGTTAATGTGTTTTAACAGGTCCACATGTAGATAGCTGCCTAAACCCATTTAAAGTGCATTAAGCTAATGTATGTTAAATTTAGATGTGCTTAGACACATCCAGTGAGGCAGAAGTGCCTCCCTGTTGCAGTCCCCTCCGTCTGTTGGTGCCAGTGACTATATTAATGGATCAACTTCTAAAGGAGAAGAAGGGTAAAGCCTGAATATTAGCACTTGTGATGTGGCAGTAAAAGCACTGGGCTAGAAAATCAGAATAACCCAAATTCAAACCTCCTCTGGACAAGTGGGAACTAGAAACAAGGTCCCCTGCTTCTCAGGCAAGTGCCCTAGCTTCTTGACTTTTTGGGGGAAAGGTAAATTTCCCTCTCTCTTTCTCTCCTGCCATCCTTCCAGTGTACACATCTAAGTAGTCATCTATACATATGGGCCTACATATCCAGGAATAAAATTCCTTTGGGTATTCAAGTGCCAAAAATTCCATGTAGAGGACTAAGAAAAGAAATAATGCTGCTATTTGACAAAATAATAATTTAAACTAATGAATAACAACCAAAGTGCAACTTGCAGCCAACCCCATTACCTGAATAGCATAGAGGATCTATTACCTCCTCTTTATGTGTAACTGCTCTCATTATAGGATAGCAGTTCTATACATATTCCTATTCCATATTCCTTATGCACCCGGAAGGGATAATAGAATAACTCCTTCGTTTTAGTTAAGTGACTCAGAGTTGGTCACAAGCTGCACTTCACTCATTTCTAGGTTAAATAGAATTCTATTTTTAATGCACCCAAAAAGTGGGATATCACCACCACTACTACTGCCAAACCTGATACAAACAATGGATATTATTATTGGTGTTTCACAGCCTTTGAAAATAAACTAAACAAAACAAGGCAAAAAAGACAGTCTTAATTCAAAGGACAACCTAAAACTGCTTGACTAGTACTAAAGCCTTTCTTCGCTACTTTCTCTTCTGTAGGAAAAACTAAAAGGGGGATGGGCAATGATTCTGCACATACCTTCTTCTGGCTAACACAACAAGCCAGAAATGCACTACGTGTAGTGCTGAAGAAAGATCTGTTACAGGATTTTTTGCTGATACATAGAGGTGTGGCACTCTGTACCATGTGTACTCCTCAGCGGTTACTCATCTATATAATAATGCATAGGTCAGAATCTAGCACTTAATATCTTTGTCTTGTCTTTCTTTGCATTGTTTTTTTCATCATTTTGTGGCACTCAATCATTGGTATAATTTGAGATGAGAGACAGGCAGATAAAGCCTCTGGCATCCTCTTGGCACAATTAGGAAATAAGGTTCAGTACAGCTGAGCAATTGCCATTCTACACAGATAGCATGTAAACTGTGTGGATCAGAAGTTCTTAGACTGTCTAGTACAATAGAGGTCAGAAGAGCAATCTATAGCACTGGTTTACACAGTTTGTTCTGCATTACAGACAACTGACAAGTGTACCAGTTACAGCTGCTTCTGTACCCTCTCATTCTCCTCACAATGATTGCATAACCTGTCACAGCTGCCCTGCATCTGACATAGTATCTATTGCACATCAGATGCAGAGGAGGCACGGCATGTTTTCAATTGTGGTTGTCAGAAATGGCATAAGGGAATGGGAGCAGTACTCAGGCAGCAAGCAATTTTCATTTTATTTGTGATTTTTTAAAAAATTGTTCCATGTGGCTATGAAAGTGTTGCAAAAGGAACCAGTCATACCCATCCAAATCATCCAGTTTAAAAGAAAACCCTGACGGATGAAGCTTTTTTAAAGGATGCTGCCTTTTTATCAATTAATTTTATGTATTCTATTTTGACTTTTAATATGCTGGCAGGGACAGCTGTCTTCTGCAAGGAGTGTTGCCAAACTGATTTCATTAGAAAAAATGCAAATGCTGCTTTATCTATGGGTTGTCTTACAGACAAAGCAGTTTGCTTTCTTTAAAGTGACTCACATCCACTATGTTAGTGGGAAGGGAACCTAAGTGTTCATAAATCTAGATTATTTAGCACTGCAGAAATGTACTTATGTTCTGCCAGAACGCTTTAGTCCAGTCTCGGATGTAATAGAAGGGATGGATGTGGGGTTATTCTGACCCAAATCCTGTTTTCTTCTAACAAGTGCCCCATCTAAAATACAGTTTTGCTGAACACAGAGCTCAAATATTTTGGAAGGGGTTGATACAGCCCTACACAATGGCTCTTTGATGGCAGACAGCCAGGACTGCTGCATCCAACATTGAACAGAACTAGTGGTTATTGACCCTGTGCAATAGGATTGTGTTCAAAGACTACTGAAGACCCTGATAAATGAGATAGAAACGTTGCTTAAGGAGGGTCTCTGTTTCTTCTAAGTGGTTCGACATGAGGAATAGCTCCTGAGCAACCACAGAAGTTCCAAATGCCTGGTCTAGCAATTAGGAACAGATTATAACTAATTACCATTAATACACTCCTGTGTGTTTGTGTTTAAAACACAGACTAGAAAACTAAATTAGTGTTCTGTCTTTTTTTTTTTTTACTTTGTGTTATAGTTTTTTGAATTACCTATGTATTGCAACATTATGGTAAATATCTTTGAGGTGCTATTGATGTCCACATTTTTAAATATATCATTTTAATATACAAGTGAAACAGTAATGTTATGATGTATAATGTTTAATTATTGTCTACTTTACCAAAACCTTGCTACAGGAATGTAAGTAGATCCCATGTTACAAAGGGGTATAGCAAGAGTATCATTACAAGAGTAGCCCCACCAAAATAAATTAAATATGTCTATACTGCTTCCACCGCACAACTAAAAGTGCTGCCAATATGAGTGCCCCACATATTCACTCCTGCTTCACATCTATCAAACCCAGAAATCATAGAAAAAATAGGGCTGGAAAGGACCAGATGTCAGATATCCCTATCCAAACCATCCCATATAAGTCCCTATCTAACCTGTTTCTGAAAATACAGTAAACCCTACTGTACAACTTCAAGGCATATTACCCAAAAACATCAGGAGCACCCTAACCTGCCACAGTTAAAACAGATGATGAGGGCTGTCAGTGTCTTGCTGCTACAAGTGTTGTTAAAATGTGCTTGAGAGATCCAAAGAGAACAATGCCTTCCTTTACAAAGGAAAGCAAAAACCTCCGCAGTGGACATGTCTACACATGAATATTAATGTGACCCAATAAACTCCATCACAGTTTGCACCAGAGTTTATTTCTCCCCAGCACTGTATTACACATATGTCTGGGACCACCACACATTAAGCCAGGGCAGCACAGCTCCAGATGGCAGGAGGCCCTAGGGGTCAGCCTGCCAGCCTGGGGCTGCTCCTGCCTGGCTCAACGTGCTGTGGAGGGGCTGGCTGGGGCCATACTGTAGCACCTTTGTGCCCCAGCCAGTAAGTAACCCCACCTTAGAATAGTATTAGTGTTGAGCAGTACTATCCTACAGCAGAGTTAATTATTTTACTCCAGCCTAATAGTACCACTCATGCAAACGGTGACTCTTACTGCATTGTTAATTAGACAACTCCTCAGTAAGCATCTGTGTAGATGTATCCAGTCTATACCACTATGACCATGGGGTACAATTCCTTTTTGATCCCAAATTTGGTGATAGGTCAAAGTCTGGATGGAAGGACATTGGCAACCCAGTCAAGATGGGTGCTTGGCTATAGCCAAATGTTGAAGTGAAGCTACCCAAGGGGCTGTCATCAATCTCTCAGTCTATGGTGTTCTTAAAAATACCAGCCAGAGTAGGAGGGGATGGAGAGAGAAACCCTCAGGGTACCTTCACTACCTATTTTCTGGCATTGATGCATGTGGGTAGAACATATTTTTCAATGGTGCTCTTAAGAGTGATGCAGAAGTGGTATAGTGCTGCCAAAATGGTCCCATGGTCTCTAAGAGACATTCTTTTCATTAATAACTCCTCCCTTGCCAAATACTTTTCCCAGAAATGCATTAGAATTACAGCGTTCACTATTCATCACCCTGTTTTCCAGCTTATTTTTACTTGTTGTAATCAGGGACCAGTTATTCTACTTGAGCAGGCAAGGGTGATTTTTACTTACATAAAATAATCGTAAACCTTGTATCATTAACACCTGACTGCATTGTAATGTATTGCAGGCTTTTCAATTATGCTAATTTTATTTATAATATTTTTCAGATTATTTATAATTTCATGTTCCCATAATGGTGCTTAAACAGATTTAATGAGATTATCAGTGCACTGGAATGGAAAAATCTTGATATTTTAATTGTATTAACAAAAGTTCTAATTCTTTTGGAAAATTTAAGTTTATAAATTTGAAGTTTTTTACCATTTCAAGGAAATTTCTAGTCCTAGTTAAAGATATTTAAAAATAATCAGTTATCTTTTATTTTTATCTTTTATGTCTTAATTTTTTGGATGCCAAGTTTAAGAATCTTTCAGGGATCTGATCTTCATAAATGATCTTTTTGTCTGGTGGTTCTACAGTTTGTTTAAAGAAAAGAGAATTTGACTCATTTAGTGTCTATAAATTATATATACAAGTATTGCATGCATATTATTTTTTATTTATACATAATTTATGATCAGATGCCCACTTGAACTTGGCAAATACACACACGTGTGTATATGTGTATGCAGTGTGTTGTAGGTGTTTATGTACTTCTCTGCATATGTAATCGCTTATATAAATTAAACATGAATAGTACTGCTGCTACTATTATTGTATTGGGGTGCACAGGTTTGAAATAAATATTCTGAAGACATAGCACTTTAATGACAGAATTTGGGCATTTGTAATCGAAGAGACAGTTATTAGAATATGAATTAATTATTCCATATGAGAGAATTGCTTTATTTTAGGCCTGCATTATTAGCACTTTTAACAGAATCTTGTTTTGTTTTCTTTTCATACAATTTTGTTCAATAGCTAATCAGTTGTTTTCCATAGTAATTATTTTTGAGCTTTCAAACATTTTGTAAGTGGTTCAGAATAACAAATGTAGAGGCACTGAGGAGTTGCTATCTAAGGCTGCAGTCCTGCAAATACTTAATCGTAAGCAGAATTACTTTACTCATATCAGTAGTCATATCAGGTTATGTGGACCTTTCTAAGTTATATTACATTTCCTTCACTTCCAGAATTAGAGCCTAAATTTGCCATGACAAAGCAAGTAACATCAAATAACAAAGTAAAGGGGAAGGATATCATCTTGGGTTTACTCTGTAAGATATACACAGTGCAGTGCTGGTACTTGAGAGGCCTGAGTTGTTTTTGACTCTGCAGTTTACCTTCTGAGTGACCTTGGAGTGACTGTTTCTGTGTATTTGAGGTTATATTTCCATCCTTTTCTCTCTCACCTTTTCAGATAAAAATCTCTTCAGGATGAGTACTAAGTGCTGTGCTGTGTTTTTACAGGAACTACCACAGTAAAGTATTATTCTGAATTGATTTATCTTAATTTATTGATTAATTCATTGATTAACCTTAATCTTAATTCAAATGAACATGCTACTGTAACATATATGATCTATTATGAAATATATGATAATTAATGAATACACAATCTACATGTTGAGTTTTTTCTTTTATCATGATTACTTTTCTTCCAAGCTTATTTTCACAGGTTAAGCAGAAACAAAGGGATTCAGTTTAAAAATGCATATAACTGAAGCATTAGTAGATTCATTTTAAGGCACACATCCCTTGTGGTGAACAATTTATCTAAAATCAGAATTCACATCTACATTGTTCTTTCCTAAGCAATAAAGATTATTTTTCCCAGATCTGTTCACTCTGCTGCTCCTGCTCTCTCCCAGGGTTTTTGTGTGTCCATTGTTTAAATCGTGCAGCTGACATTCTAACTGAGACAAATTTGTGCAGTTGGAAAAAGTAATCCATCTCCTTTTATCTGTGTTTTTGTGTTTCATAATTAAAGATCCTGAACTGCTCCCACCAATGGATATTTCCCTTTTTTTTTCTAATGCAAAGGGTATTAACTGATCATCGGAGCAAAAGGAAGACTCATAACAGATTTTACACTAGCCTCTAACCTAGCTCCCTTTGCAGCTCTCCCCCCACCACTTTACACACAGATCCTGACCGACCCCTTGATAGAAGGAAGCTATTTCAATACAGCAAATGCATAACTGTTAGGTTTATGCATGTACATAGCCAGTTAATATAAAGAGTGCCATCTACTGGGAAACACAATATCTACTATTTGATAACAAGTGCCATGTCAACCAGATCCAGGATGCAAAACAAAAGAGAGAGAAATGTTTCAGAGGTGTAGGTTGTAGCCATGTTGATCTAAGGACATAGGCAGACAAGGATCTTTGGGTAAATGGGCATTTGTTCTATAGCATTTTCCCTTTTTCCATTTCTTAACTCTCCCTAAGCTGGTGTCCAGTGGTTTGAATCTGTCTGGTAGGTAACGCAGGCCACAACATGCAACATCATTCCATTGTTTCATCTCTTCCTCTTCTCTCACTGTGTTAGTTGGTGATTTTCCCTACAAGCTAATACTGTCTATCCTGTTTCACAGATTGATACCTTCCACCACGTGGCAATCCATTCTATGTCTTTCTGGGGCCAGTGGTGAAGCCCTAGAAAGTCATGTTGCTAGGAGGCTGTCTGGCAACAAAGGGCATCTGAGTTAAGACACGGGGCTCCATAGGCCTGTGCTGATTTGTGAACATCAAAAGTTCTGGTGAACTGCCAACCCTCTATGAATCCTCTTTTGATTCTCTCAGTTTCACCACCTTGACAGAAGTTTTAGCAAAAACTGCAAGCTAAAGCTGGTCAAATTTACTGTCTTCTGTGTCTTCCCTCCCTCCCCTCCCCCATGTAAATGATTATCAGAATCTATGACATACATTCAAAAAAGGTGTTGTTTCATTACATAAGGTTCCCGCACTAATACATTAAGTATGGTATTAGAAAGAAATGACTTAAATGATGTAGGACTTAAATGACGTTTTAGTGACAGCAATACATTATGCATTGTCTACAAGTGTCATGCTGACAAAAGTATACGTGCTGAACGTATCAGTGGGAAAGGGATGTTTTCTAACAGAGCATTCAGGAATATTTGGTTAAAGCTCCTCATCACCCTTGCTACCCCACGAGAAAATCCTTCATGATTAAAACTGTCTGAAGAAACAGCAGTGTCAATGACATTTTCTTCAGGAAAGGGTTCTCAAGTTAGGGATGGAGTGTTTGGTTAAAGCAAAAGTTAACCATGGCATAGTGATTAGGGTGCCAAGCCTGCAAAACCCAGATTAAAGCGGACAGAATATGAACTGAAACCACCCAAGCAGCAATTATGTGCATCAAACCTTGATCTACTCCTGGCTATCCCAGATGGGATTGGCAGACTTTTTTTTATTTTTTTTTTCCGGAAGGAGGGAAGGCAAGCAGGCAGCCAAGCAGGAGGGCAGATTTTTTTTTTTTCACTTTTAAAGTAAAAGACATAACAGACAAACAAACAAACAAAAACCTTCCACATTTTTTTCTGTTCATAAATAGACAGTCTGCAAATACATAGATAGCTGGCAACCCTGGCCCCTCCCTATTGCCTTGCATGTGGATACACATTTCAGACTAACTGTCTGTCTTTCATCTTTCACACTGCCCCCTCCATAGCCTAGCATTGCACAGACTGGTTCACAACTTATTGCAAAATGAAGTGTTGAAACTCAAATAACACGTGTGCCCAGACCAAGAAATGAAAAAAGTTGGAAGGTACTGTCAAAGCCAGGCATCTGAGGCTTTTCAAGGTCATCATCTTGGCACAGTCTAGAAGGAAAAAAAGGAGAACCCCCCCCCCCCGCACTTTTTGACTGTTTAAACCTCTATTGTACAAACATTAAAAACAAAGAGGTAAAAATATGAAAGTGTGTAGTCTTTTGAAGCACCAACCATGAAATGCTTGTCAGCAACAAAAGCACCATATCACCAGAGACTGAAACCTCATACTTCCTTCAGCACCCTCTTCGTCACACTAGACTTGGATTTCTGTGAAATTTTGTACATTTTCTCTCCTATACCATGTGGTTGAGGGGCTGTGATCTTTCTGTCAGTATCCTGCTGGACCAAGCCAAGATGGTGATTCTGAAAAGCCGCAGAAACCATCTTGTAGGGTCTGGCTTAGTGTGACATAACGTGGTCCAAATTTTGTTGCCAAGTGAAGTGTCCAAACTCAAATGAGAGGTGCACCCAGACCAAAAAATTGAAAGGTTGTAGGGCACCATTGGAGCCAACTGCTGCAAGACAGTTGCTGTGGTTTTTCAGGGTCACCATATTTCTGGAAAAACAGAAAGTTCAAACCAACTTCTTGTGTTGTAGAAATGCACAAATATTGAACGCCAATTTTTTATGTTTTGTTTTGTTTTGTTTTTAGCTGGCCTTATATCAGATTAAAAGCTAGAAAATGAACAAAGGAAACTAAAGCAAAAAGCAGAGAGGATTCATACATTTTATATTTTAAAGTCATTTAGTTTAGGGGGGGAAAACAAACAAACAATGTACCCAGCCAAAATCCAAAGAACCCAAAGAGCACTGCAAAAAGTTTCTGCATCATGCAAATAAAAACATGCAGATGAATGCAGTTATTGAAAATTCCTGCAAGCGTAAGAGAAACAAGGCTTAAAACAAATTTTAAACAGTTAAAATGGTATAATATGTGGAACCAGGCCAAATGAAGGCATAAAGCAAAGTTAAGAAATGCACAATTCCCACATCTCATTAGTGCATGACCACCTGCTAGCACTGCTGCCAAGGATTTTCAACCTTTGACTGTTTACTATAATTTGCATGAATAGCCTAGGACTGTCCCCAAGCTGAAGGGGGTCTCCTCATCACTGGGCTATGGTGACAGGCTTCCATTTATTTAATGTCCTTCTAGCTACATGACTCTGACTCATTCAGATATGGATGGTGTCTTTATCTAGACTGTTTTGGGAGGTGTAATTTGTGTTTGTTCATACTAAAGAGATCATAATAAAGGCTTTTACTTCTTGGGCAAGTGCTATAACCACTAGGATAATGTACAAAAGATGCACATCAGCACCATCACCACCCTCTGTGTTCTTGCATGAATGGAGCCACGTGATGCTGTAGGTTGAACTGAACTTTGTTGTAGATATGAATTAGGTGTCTGTACTTCTGGTGCTCTGGATCTTCAGCGGGGGGAGATACCTAAAGCTAGATTTTAGTGCACTCTGAGTGAGTGATACAGGGCAACTAATAGGGCCGTTTGTAAGAAGTTTGCAAGTCAGTTCTTTGAAGGGGAGCCTTTAAGGTAAGTCCTTTCTTTAATTAAGAATAACTACCCTATGTATAGTTAGTGTAAGTAGCTAACACTCAGCCATTAGACCAGTACTTAAGCCCCTTGTTTAACTAGAGTCCAGAGCTAGCAGGAGTTCACTAGGGAGTTTCTCTGGAAACTCTCTCACCTTTTGGAAAGAAGGAGCAGCAAACCAACCATTTTACAGGGGAGTTTGCTAGGAATAGTCTGCTCTGGGATAGGGGCAGGAAATCTCATGAGGTTCAATAAAGAGAAGTGAAAAGTCCTGCACTTAGGACAGAACAATCCCATGTACCAGCACAGGGTGGGGACCAACTGGCTAAGCAGCAGCTCTGCAAAAAAGGACCTAGGGGTCACTGGACAATAAGCTGAATATGAGCTAAAACTGTGTCCTTGTTGCAAAAAAGGCTAACGAGATACTGGGCTGCATTAGTAGGAGCATTGCCAGAAGATCAAAGAAAGTGATTATTCCCCTGTATTTGGCACTGGTACAGCCACATCTGCAGTACTATATCCAGTTTTGGACTCCTGCTACAGAAAGGAGGTAGACAAATTGGAGACAGTCCAGCAGAGGGCAATGACAATGGTTAGAGGGCTGGGCAGCATCAGTTATGAGGGGAAGCTAATGGAACTGGGCTTACTGGGCACATTTACATGAGATGCTAACCTAATAATACTGCACAGTAGCGCATCACAGCACAAACGGTCTGTGCTGTACAGTCTGTCTGTGTGGTAGTAACACTACCGCACAGTATTATTAGGCTATTGTGCAGTAGTGTCACTAAAAAGGTATGTGCTGGCATTACTCCATAGTAGCATCAGTTACTGTGCATTAATTTAGTAGTAGTACTTGATCATAATAGTACTAAACTTAATTTGCAGTAACTACAGCACATTGATGAACATGTAGCCCGTTTAGAGAAAAGAAGACTGAAGAAGGATTTAATAACAGCCTTCAACTATCTGAAGGGTGGTTTCAAAGAGGATGGAGCTAGACTATTTTCAGTGGTGGCAAATAACAGAACAAGGAGCAATGGTCTCAAGCTGCAACAAAGGCAGTTTAGGTTAGATATCAGGAGGGTAGTAAAACACTGGAATATGTTACCCAGAGAAGTGTTGGAATCTCAATCCTTGGAGGTTTTTAAGACCCTGCTAAATAAAGCCATGGCTGTCATGATCTAATTGGGGATGGTCCTGTTTTAAGCAGAGGGTTGGACTAGATAACCTCCTGAGATCCCTTCTAAATTTGATTTTCTATGATTATGCAATTCTGTTATTGATTGACTAGAGGTAGATGTCTAATATAATCTTATCCTACCCTGCCTGAGTGCCTGAAAAGTTGTTAATACAATTTCTAGCCCAGGCTTCCTCCTCCCTTGTGATTTAGGTTTAATGCTAAGAAGATAACGTCACAAATATTGATACATAAATGGATTTCCAGGGCCTTGTGCAGGGTGAAATAGAATGACACTTCGAGTTCTGTACCCACTTATGTTCCTAATTGGTGGAATGAATCTAGCCTTTAATATCCAGTCCTGAGTCAGGCACCTAAGCCATGAAGAATGGTGAGAATTTAGACACAATTTTCTGTCTGATAGTTCCAATGAGCTAGTTTTGGGTGCCACCCTGCTCAGTAGCTACGCACAATGAAGGGTAGCATCCCTGTTAGGGATGTGTAGTTTTCCCCACTCAGGACCTTTGACATGTTCTTGTTTTATAGGTATTGTAATGAATGCCTATGCTGAGGGAACTGTTTTGATATCACTCCAAATCTATTCAAGAAACCATAGCTGATGTGCAGGCAGCCACTTAATAGTGCCCCATTAGAGGAGAACTCCAATGAATAATGGATGGGAATACCCAAGCTTCATTTGGGGTTTTGCATTCCTCTTAGAATTTCTTTGCTGTGGTGATTATCTTGTGAGACTTGTAAAGTCAGGTAGAGAAATACTCAGATGTACTCCCTTCATTTTCTAGTCTGTATTTGCTGTTACTGTTGTTCAGGCTCTCACTAAATGGATTTTTTTCTGTTTCTCCTCGGTAAGCTTCTTTATAACCTTTCAAGCAGAATGCAAAACTGGTAATAGACTCATAGACATTAGGTCTGGAAGGGACCTTGGAGTATCAAGTCCAGGCCCCACTCCAGGGTCAGGAAGTCATCAGAAATCATAGGATCCCTGGAAGATTAACATCCAAATGTCTCTTGAAGGGGTTCAAAGTAGGTGCTTGAACCTCCTCCGGCGGCAGTCTATTCTATCTTGAATTGTTATTATGATTATCATTAACTTGTTAAGTAATAATAATATGCTCAATAGAAGACACAAAGATCCCCAGGAGGTCTAAATTACTATCATTCTTGCCTTCAGTAGACAATAGATCAGGCTCTGAAAGGAAAGTGGTGACATAACTGTTATCTGTGGTTCTTTGTAAAGCAAAGTGAAAAATGCTTCATGCTATGGAAAATATTAAGCATCACTGATTCAACTAGCTGAAACATTCAGACATGAAACTGATGATGTCAGAAGTCTCAAGCCTACTGTATTATTCAGTATCTATAGCATTAGAATCAAGTCAGGCCTCTTGTTTTACAGCACTGCATGTGCAGCTATAGCCCATAAAACACAAGATGTTGGCCCACTGGTGCAGAGAGGAGATACCTGTTTGGTAGTTATTTTGCCCATTTTCTGTGATTCTATCCACTCACCTTGTTTCTAAAGATCAAAGAAATTCCTGGAAAGGAAGAAGGAATGCTGCCAAGCTGAACCTGACAGTGATTTTCTAGGGGAGGTGCAGTCTATTACTAGAGCAGGGAAACCAGTCTTCATTAATTGCAGAGTAAGGATTTAAATCTCCATTAAGTGGCTGCCAGGATGGGGCACATGTAACAAGCTTTCTCACATTAACCTGAATAGATTGAAGAACTGCTTTGTTTCACAGATAGAATCCAGTCTTATAACCAGGTTTTATATTTAAAACCATACATATATGTTTATATATATATATATATATATATAT
>NW_017728906.1:114671948-114688675 GCF_001723895.1 Crocodylus porosus | reverse complement strand
ATATATGTTTATATATATATATATATATATATATATGTTTATATATATATATTGTCAAGCATTTCTATGACTTGTGGCACCCTGACTGCCTGCAGTCACACAAGAAAACATATATAAATTCTTAAAAGAAATTCTGCAAAAAATTTCCCTAATGGCATGTCAAAGATGATTAAAAAGTTGGGACTTTTTGTAAGATACGTATAGCATAATGGAGTATAATGCCTTATAAAATTTCAGCTATGCTTCTAGATTAGTATATCTTTCCTTCTTTCTGTGACAGATATCCACCTAGAAATCTACCCTGAGGCAAAATCAGTATGATGATCAGCTTATATTGTAATAGTTTTTCTAAGTAGGCTGAAAGTTTTCTGGATAAGGGAAGTGGCTCTCACAGCAAATCATACAACCAGTAATTTTGAATAGAAAAACTGTAATGAGAAAAAAAATAGGCTTCTTGTTTAAAGGTCCTTTACATGTCAGTAAACACTAAGATGCTTTCTCTAATAAGATGATGATACCTGTGATTTTCAAAGTTTTAATAAAGCACAGGTGTCTTCAAATTTGTTGAATTTTTTGGCATTTAACCTTGAAATAACTATGTCAATTTTTTTCTAAAATTTCCTAAGATATGCTACTGTACGTAGGAGCCTTGCCAATTTTTTACTGTGACATGGTATTCAGCTTGAATTGGGCTATTCCCTTGGACTTTCCTTGTATTCTTTAATGCCAGGCAACCATGAAATCATCTTTCAAGGTTGCAAAACAAAAATGAAATGACAGTTCAGGTAAGCTTGAGTGTGCAAATTTGTAATTATTTCTGTTAAAGTTACTTATTCTTTTCTCATAACCCCTTGCTCCATAACAAACACAATGAAATTATATTAATTGGAAACTCACTACAAAGCTGTTCTTACTACTTTCATTTGGTTATCTGTTCTAAGTCATCCTTTTCCAAATACCTGAACCACTCCTATCATATGGCAAGTGTTTAGTCTCATCACATTCTCCATTCAGTAGAGTTTCTAGGCTGATGAAAATAAATGTTAAAAGGGTAAGTGATTTTACCTACAGATTTAAATAGAATAAATTCCTTATGTGCAGGGATCCTGGTCTTCTCTGATAAAAAAAAAATCCCTAATTTTTGGTTTTACAGAAGTAACCCCATATCTATATATATTAGTGGTGTTTCATTTTAATCATGGAAAAAAGTGGATTTGGGGTTACTTTTTTAAGTAAAAAAATTGGGGATTTTTGTGAGGAGGGCATGAACCCTTGGCACTAAGGTGCTGGAATGGATGCATCTATACCAACTGTGGGCAAAGTCTGGGCCACAGGCCAGATCCAGCTGGCAGTGAACTCCATTTTCCAGCAGCCCCTACCCAAGTAGCTGGGGCCAGTTTCCATGGAGACCTCAGCAGCAGCCACACTGTGATGGGCAGGGCTGGGGTTTCTGTGGAGAGTGACCCCAGCACCACTGGCTGACAGTAATGGCACCAGCCTCTTCCTGGTGGGAGGGATAAGGGAGGACTGAGTGGGGGCTGTGCTGCAGGTGGAAGTGGGATGGGCTTAGCTGCTGCCAGCTGTACAGGGCAGGCAATGGCAGTGGTGGTAGTGGCACCACTGGAAAGGGTGGCTAAGCGGGGCTACAGAAAAATTTAGGGTGTGTATCGCCCCCCCTACCCCCACCAGTTCTGCCCTGGCTATGGATGACACTGTCAATGCCACAAGATTCTAGCTGGGCTCCAGAAGAAGGAACATGGCAGGGCACATGGCAGGGCAGGGAGCTGCTCTGGACCCCAGCTGAGATCTTCCAGCATTGACAGTGTCATCCAGAGCCAGAGCAGAACTGCAATCTGCAGCCCGCATACTCCAGGCAGAGGTGTGCAGGCAGTGGATCATGGCTCTGCCCTGGCTCTGGGCCATGCTGTCAGCACCGGTGTTCCCTCTAAGCTGTGCAGTGTATGCAATGTGCTCATGCCATGCTGCCACAGTTGTACATGCTGTGCAACTTAGAAGGAATGCTGGTCACCATTGCAAGAAGCCAGGACAGAGCTGTGATCTACTGCCTTCCCATGGCATGCAGGCTGCAGAGTGTGACTCTACTCTGGCTCTGTACCATGCAGTCACCACCACAAGTACCCAGATGGGCTTCGGAGCAGCTCTGCACCCTTTTGCATGCCCTGCCAGCGCTGCTGAGGCCATCCTCTACTGAAACCACAGCCTCATGCTATCACAGTGCAGCTACTGCTGGGGTCTCTATGGAAACTGGCTCCAGCCATGCAGACAGGGGCTGCTGGGAAATTGGTCTTGCCACCAGATGGATTCACCATTTTGCCAACCCCTGGTCTATATTGTGGCTTGAGGTGTATGGAGTAGGTCCAGGGAGACTGTAAGATCCTGGCAGCTAAGCACAGGTGGAAGAGGAGACAAGAAGCAGGTGGTGAAGATGTTGACACTCGTACATCTGTCAAGAAGTGGCCATCCAACATCTTGACAAATGGAAGGAAATAGGGTGAAGACAAACATTCAATGGTGCTTGGCAGTGGTGTGGGAGAAGAACCCAGTGCATGAGTGGCAAGCCTTTTCACAGTGGCTACAGGTTCACTCATCAGATGGAGGTTGAAGCACACTCTTCCTGGCTCACCTGCTTCCTGGCTCACCTGTAGACCTCAGCCTGGAGTCTCTGATGGCTCCCTGGGGTGACTGCACCAGCTTTGACCTGGGTTCTCCAGACTGAACAGTAGTGGGAAGGATTCTCCCAGTTGTTAGTAGGAATGCTGAAAACCTGATACCTTCCATGACCTTCTTGCTGCATCAGAGCTTTGGCCTTCTTCTACTTAGTGGGTGGTTCTTGAGATGGTCATAGAGCACAGCATTTGGCAGACCATCTTGAGGCATGTGCTTAATATGTCCCAGCTAGCAAAGCCTGTGAACTTCCAACATAGTCTGCATAGACTGTAAACTGGCCCTCTCAAGGATATAGTTGTTAGCGATCCATTGGTCCCAAATGGTTCGAAGGATTTTTCTGAGACAGTGCAGGTGAAACCTGTTCAGTCTTCACTCCTGTTTCTGCTTAGAGTATATGACCCATCTTTCACAGCCATAAATGAGGGTACTGAGGACACAAGCCTGATAGATGGATGCCTTTGTGTTCAGGGTTAACAGTTTGTTGTTCCAGACACATGAGGTAAGTTTGCCAAAGACGTGAGAGGCTTTGAGAATTCTTTTATCAAGTTCTCTATCAAGGTTAAGTGAGCTGATAAGAGTTGAGCTGAGATAGCAGAAGTGGTCTACCCTGTCCAGAGCTTCATTCTTAACATAGATTTTGGGTGGGATGTTGGTGGTCTGGGACATGACAGCCATTTTCTTGATAATGATTGCCATGCTAAACTTGATGCATGCATCAGAGAACTTGTTCATCATGATCTGCAGTTCAGCAAGTGAGTTAGAGATGAATACACATCATCTGCGAAGAGCAGATCCTGAACAGTGAGGTGGGTGGCATGCCTTTTGCTCTGAAATCATCTGAAATCAAATAAGTTGCCATCTGTCCTTGATTCAATTAGTATGCCTGATTGATCATTTCCAAAAGTGTACTTAAGATTAATAGAGAAGAAGATGCCAAAGCCAGTAGGTGCTGAAATACAGCTTTACTTCAGGCCAGTATCAATGCTACTCTCAGATGATATTTCATTTTCAGACTGGATGGTTGTCTTCATTCCCTCATGGAACTCCATGTCACAATGATGATGGTGACACTTGGCCTACTGCTAAATTAAGAGTCTTCATTCAGTATGGCATTCAGTGGCACCTGCATGGGGCAGGTAAGAGGCATAACACCTCAGTTGGTGAAAATCCCTCTCAATTGCAGTTGGAAAACTATTGAAAGTGTTTCTTTTGCATTTGTTTCAAAACTGTGAAATTATTATTTATTAATACTTATAAAATGTTAAATATCAATGTCAAGGATCAAAAAGGCTTTGAAAAGGATTTGGTCATGTCAGCAACATTTGACATAAAAAAACAATGGAGATTCTTCACCAAAATATATGGCAGGACAGAGTTCATCACAGAGTACAATAGATACACTCCCTACTAGAAAACCACTGATTCTATGTCAAACTATGTCAGAAACAGAGTGGATGATGAAAAAAATTAAATGACCCATGATAAGGGAATGATTATGATAAGGTTGTTGTTTTAAGCCTCTGTTATTGTTTGCAAACTTTTAGGCACTATCACCCTTCTTCAGGCATAGGGAAAGCTTGCTGGCATTTTGTGTGCTTTCCTGGGTAGAATAGAAGACAATATGCAAAAAGCAGGTCTGTGAAAATGGAAATGTGTGGCAGTGAGAATCAGAGAGAATGGGAGACAATAGGTGTGAGACAGGTAGGTGGGATGGGGAATGGTGAATCTTGAACTGGTGATAGAATGTAGCTGGTAAAATGCAGACAGGTTACCTGGGGTTATCAGATGGCAGGCAGGCAATAATGTGTCATAAATCCAATGTCTTATTTAGTCTGTTATTTTTTGTATCCAGTAGATTTCTGAAGTGAAGTATGATCTTCTATGAAAGGTGTTTTGTAAATTTCCTTTTGAGGATTAGAACTGAGAGATTGGAGAGAAAGTAGTTGTCTTGTGAGAAGTGTGCAACCACAAGTAATTGGGTATTTTTTACTATGATAGGTGTACTTGCACTTATTATATTTAGAATGTCCACGAGTAACCAGTTCATCTCCACACAAGAACATTTATCTATACAGATAGATGCATTACCAAGGACTTTGTCCAAAGCAAAGCTAGGTTAACATCAGCCTTCCCTGGACTCTCTAACTGGTACACTAAAACCCAATTATATGTCAACTTGGATAAAATGTAATGGAGTCTTTTTCACCTCTGGAATTGCAAAGCTAATAAACAACTGAATGTATCCTGGAAGGGGTATAACTCAGCCACTGCTAAAATCCAGTCTAACCAAAAGTGAAAATCATAGTATCATAGTATCATAGTGCTTAGGGTTGGAAGGGACCTGAAAAGATCATCAGGTCCAACTCCCTGCCCCAAGCAGAAATGGGTGCTAGGGTCATATCACCCTGGCCGAATATCTGTCCAGCTTCCTCCTGAAGACCCCCAAGGTAGGAGAGAATACCACTTCACTTGGGACCCCATTCCAGAGCCTGGCAGCACTAACTGTAAAGTAATGTCTCCTGATGTCCAGCCTGAATCTTTTCTCTAACAATTTGTGGCCATTATTCCTAGTAATCCTGGGTGGTGCCCAGGGGAACAGAACCTCCCCCATTTCCCTCTGCCCCCCCCTGCTCCCAGTGAGTTTGTAAATGGCCACCAGATCCCTTCTCAGCCTTCTCTTGTTGAGGCTGAATAGGTTCAGGCCCATTAGCCTCTCTTTGTAGGGCCTGCCCCGCTGCCCCTTGACCATGCGAGTGGCTCTCCTCTGGACCTTTTCAATGCTAGCCACATCCCTCTTGAAGTGCAGCACCCAGAACTGGATGCAGTACTGCAACTGTAGCCTGACCTATGCCACATAGAGGGGAAAGATCACCATTCTGGACCTGCATGTGATGCATCTGTAGATGCACAACAAGGTGCAGTTAGTCATATTGACCACTTCCTTAAAATGGCGGCTCATGTTTATCCTGGAGTCAACAATGATTCCAAGGTCCCTTTCTGCCACCATGATGACAAGAAGGATGATCCCAAGCCTATAAGTGTGTTGCTGGTTCCTTCTCCCTAGATCCAGTACCTTGCACTTGTCTGCATTGAACTCCATCCTATTCTCATCCGCTCATCACTGTAATTTGTCTAGATCTAACTGGATTCTGTTTCTCCACCCCAGTGTGCCCACCTTGCCCCACAACTTGGTGTCATCAGTGAATTTGGACAGTGTGCATTCCACACGCACATCCAGATCACTGATAAAGAAGTTGACCAAGCCCTGAGGGACTCCACTGCCCATATCCCTCCAGGTTGAAACAACCCGTCAACCACCACTTTCTAGGTGCGGCCATCTAGCCAATTTGCCACCCATCTGATTGTGTAGGTATCAAAGCCGCAGTCACCTAGTTTTTTTTAAGAGAATGTGGTGGGAAACTGTCAAAGGCCTTCTTAAAGTCCAGGAAGATGACGTCCACCCTGACACCCTCGTCCAGGGACTCTGTGACCTGATCATAAAAAGAAACCAAGTTATCAGACAGGACCTGCCCTCAATGAACCCATGTTGGTTTTCCCTGAGCATTACCTCCCCTGCTGGGCCTTTGCAGATGTGCTCCTTAATAATTTTCTCAAAGGTCTTTCCAAGGACCGAGGTAAGACTGACTGGTCTATAATTGCCAGGGTCCTCCTTTCTCCTCTTCTTGTAAATGGGGACCACACTGGCCCTTTTCCAATGCTCTGGTACCTGGCCAGTGTCCCACAAGTGCTCATACAGCTGTGCCAGAGGCCCTGCTATAACCCCCACCAATTCCTTCAGAACACTTGGGTGAAGAGCATCTGGATTTACTGATTTAAACACACCCAGTCCCTCCAAGAGTTCACTAACTAGGTCATTCCTGACCCTAGGCATGGTGGTGCCTCCCTTGGGTGCAGCCACAGTTCTAGTGAGGGAGAAGTTCTGATCCCTGTTCAGGAATATGGGGGCAAAGAATTCATTAAAGTGAATTTACCCTGAGGTAACTTGTCCAACTTGCTAGCCTGTCTAGGTCTGCCTGTATCTGCATCCTATTTTCAAGCATAATCATGCTCCCATGTTTGTCTGCAAACTTTCCCAGTGAGCTCTTCACCCCCACCTCCTAATCATTGATAAAGATGTTGAAAAGCAGTGGAGCAAGTCTGGACCCCTGAGGCACACCACCAGCCAGCAGACCTCTGTGAACAGGCAACTATTTGATTTGGATTTGAATTTTGTTGATTTGGATTCAGCCAATTTGATTCAAAGATCTGAATCTCTTCTCTGATGTCACCTATGTCATGAGTTTTGCTTGTCAGCAGTTTGAGGTGCAGTTTTCCAGAAACCTCTATACCTGTATTCTTGAAACTTGGCAGGATTTGTGGCCTGTGTAAAACCCACCGTCCCTGCAGTGTTCACACTGCTGTGGCTTAACAAACACACGTGACATGGGTTTTGCTTTCAGGATCTGAGGTGCAGTTTCCCAGAAACCCCTGTACCTATCACCTTGAAACTTGTCAGACTTCATGCCCTCAGCAGAATCCACTATTCTTGAAAGGTTTATTTGAATCATTCAAAAAACAACAAAGTTATAGATATTTCATTGATTCCCCATTAATGCTCTATGGCTGAATCGCCGAATCTTTTCCAAATATTTTCTGAATTGATTCAGAAGCTCCAAATTGAATTGGAAAGCCTCAAGCTTCTAGTTATTCAGTTCAGTTTCCTAGATTAAGCCTCCAAATTATACAAATCATCTCCAAATCTGAATCATGATCCAAAGCCTTGCACAGCCCTACGGGCCACTTGTCACCAGGATGACACAGATCTGTTCATTAGAGCTCTTTGGGTCCCACCCTGCAGCCAGCTTCCTACCCACCTACCTGTCAAGCAATTAAGCCTGCAATCCTCCAATTTTCCTGTGAGAACATCATGGGATACCAGATCAAATGCCTTTTAGAAGGATAGGTATATGTTGAACTCTGCTCTCTTATCCAGGTGGTGAGTTACCTGGTCATAGAAATAGATGAGATTGTTAAGACAAAACCTGCCTGCAATGAAGCTATGCTGGCTATCATTCATAATACTACCTTCTGCAAGAGTATCACACACAGACTCCATGATGATTTTTTTCAGGATTTTGCCTGGGGTAGAAGTTAGGCTAATTTGCCTATAGCTGCCTGGGTCCTCTCTCCTCCCTTTCTTGAAGATGAGCACAACATTGACCCTCTTCCAGACTTCAGGGACCTCCTCTGAGTGCCACAACCTTTGGAAGAGTTTTGCCAGAGGTTCCACAATGACTTTGGTGAGCTCCTTCAGCACTTTTCTAACTGATCATGCACCAGCTCAACATCAACATTAGGAAGGAGGTCATTCCCACCATGTCCATTCTGTTCCTTATCTAATATCTAATTTTCCCCTTAGTTCAGTGAAATACCAAAGCAAAATAGTCATTCAGGAGTTCAGTTTT
Organism: Crocodylus porosus; assembly: GCF_001723895.1. NCBI lineage: Eukaryota > Metazoa > Chordata > Crocodylia > Crocodylidae > Crocodylus > Crocodylus porosus. Next base: position 114,680,522 of record NW_017728906.1, on the reverse strand, counting down.
CTCCTGAGGGTTGGTAACCAGCTGTCTTAAGTTGTTAAGCAATGACCCCAAGCTTCATTTATTTTCCTCCTGTTCCTACATACCTAACGATGGACTTCCTATTGTCCTTGATTTCTGCTGCTAGTTTAAATTCAGTCACAGCCTTATTCTTTCTAAACTTCTGCCTACAAGTGCAGGCCATTGTTTTATAGTCCTTCTTGGGGACTGTCCTAAGCTTTCATTGTTTGTCTTCCTCTTTCTTCTTTTTCAAGAGGACCTTGATATCCTTATTAAGACAACAGGGCTTACCAACCCTTCTGCTACCTTTCCTCCACATGGGAATGGACTTATTTTGTGCTTCAAGGATTGTGATCTTGAGAAACAAACACTCTTCATGCATTTCTTTCACCTTTGGTCCCTGGTCCCACAACACTTCCCCTATATTGCCCTGGGCCTGTTGAAATTCACTTTTTTGAAGTCCAAAACTTCAACCCTGATAGCTGATTTGCCTGCCTTGCAACAGTGAGTGAATGTGATGGTTTGGTGGTCACTGTTGCCCAGGCTAGCTTCTATATTCAACTCACTCACCAGATCATCTCCTATGGCCAAGACCAAGTCTAGGAGAGCTTTACCTCTGGTTGGCCTGTGTAATTCCTGAGTCAGGTAGAGCTCTTCAATACAGGCCATAAAACAATGTGACCAATCTGACTTAGCCGAGTATTCCTCTAAAGAGATGTCTGGGTAATTGAAGTTACTGATGATGACTGTCCCATGCACTCGTGGCCTCTGCCAGTTCTTGAGAGAACTCCAGATTGAGCTCCTCCCCCTGATTTGGTGGTCTGTAGTATAAAACTACAGTTAGGTATATCTCACTGCATCCACCCCATAGTTTGACCCAGAGGGTTTTGAGCTGCTCTTCTTTGGATTCAATGTTGACCTCCAAGGAGGTGTACTGCTCCCTCACATAAAGAACTACACCTCCACCTTTTTCCCTACTCAGTCCTTTCTGTGCACTGTGTAGCCCTCTATGGATGCAGTCCAATCATGTCAGGAGCCTCACCAGGTCTCCATAATCCATAATAGATCATAATGCCCACTGGACAGTAGGAGGGCTAGCTCCTACTTGTTCCCCATGCTTCTGGGATTAGTGTACAGGCACCTGAGTCCTCCAAATGACACCCTGGATTTTCTGTCACACTGAAGGAGAACCATTCCCTCAGCTCTTACAAGAGTAGTGATCCTAGTGTCCACAACTTCAGAGCTTTCTTGTGTGCCGGTCCCTGGACATGATCCAGTCTGTGTTTCCCTGTCCCCCAGTGCTCTTAGTTTAAAGCCCTATCTAGAAGGTCAGCCATCCTGGGCTGAGATTGGTCAAGAACAGGGACTTACTTCTCCACATGAGGTGGATGCCATCCCTTCCCAGGAGTCCTCTCTCCCTGAAGTGTGTGCTATGATCAAAGAAACTGAAGCCTTCTCGGTAGCACCACCACCAGAGTCGTTGGTTCACTTCTTTGATGCATCCCTCTCTCCTAGGTCTTGCCCCATAACCAGGAGCGCAAAGGAAAACACTACCTGAACCTCCACCTCCTTGAGCCCAGCCCCCAGAGCTCTGTAGTCGCTCATGACCTGGTCCAGATTACTCCTGGCCATGTCATTCATGCCCACATGGATGAGAAGCATGGGGTAGTGGTTCTTTAAGGTCACGTCATATGCTGTTACCTTGATTCATGTCATAACTCAGAAATATATAGTATAACAGGATACATGGTGTTATCTAAAATAATTCTCTGTGACAAAGTGTTTGAAGAAAAGTGTCATTGGGCATAAAATATGCATTTGAAGATTAGGATGGCACAATGACTGAACTTTTTGTTTTAATTTTTGGTGCAGTCCAAAAAAGATTGAAACATGGCTGTGAAGTGAATCCTTTAGAGACCTCTAACTTTTCAGTAAAATAAGTGCTAAGTATTAAGCAGACACCTACTAATACCAGCTGTGTTGCACAGGATTGGTTAGTCATCTCCTTTTATCTTGAGAAGTATAAAAAAGTAAAGATAGGAAAAAAATCAATTTAAAGAAGTCAGGAAAATGTCCTATATAATTATAATTGCTATATGGTAAAATATTGTGATCATCTGAGAAATGGATTCATGTAAGACTTTTCACTGGCGAACAAGACAAGACATAAAAATGAACATTTAGTGTTCCAGCTAATTATAATTTAAGAACAATTCATTTTTCAGCTCATTAAAATAATCCTTGATAAATTTTGGTTAAGAACAAACTTTTAAGCTGAAAATGATATTTTCTAAAACTTTGCTGTATAAACTCATTGCCACTTTAAGTAGGGTAATTTCTCAGATAAACTATTTCATTAAAGAGGGTTCACTATCTTTGCTTCAGGTAAGTCATATTTTCACAAATTTGCATTGCCTGTAGCTTTTCATTGAATATGGTAATGGACCAATCTAACATTTCTGAAGTTAAAGGGGGTTGATTCCACTTTCCAATTTAACTGTTGTGATTACATCTGATTTACACTGGTAGAAAAGACAGACAAGATTATATTTGAAGTCCAAACTACTAAATGTGGAATAGGGAGGAAAGTTTTCAAGATGTAGAGCTTTACAAAGGTTCAGAAAATAAAATAAAATGGATATTGTTTTCTTCTCCCATACCTTAATTAAGAAAACAGGCCATGATCTCCTTAAATTGAAATATATTGTTTTATGGCTTGATATCTTCCCAACATAGACTCTCTTCCATTCTGAAACTGAGAATGTAATAAATAGAACTGATCATGTGAAAGCTCCTGTGATTTTCTTTGTCATCCTATGTTCAGCGTATCCATTTACATTCACAAAGTGTATAAAACTATGTCAGCCCCACTATAAAAACGCATTGTTTATGTGCATATCAGTTGAGTACATAAACAACTTACATGCATGACACCTTTCTGCCATACTGTTTACTTCATAACATAACTGTACTCTATTTAACCACACAAAACTGATGAAAGGAAAGCTTCTACCAAAGGGTGGCTGTCAGAATCTTTGAAAGTGAGCCAGTGAGATTCAAGTTTTCTATTTCCCATAATTTTCAAGGCATCTTGTAGAAACCCTGAAACTAACTATTATAAGCTTTGAAAGTTTATTTAGTTCTAGGACTCTTTATACCATAGCATTTATAAAACTGTGTACTTTAATGAAGATTGGATAAGTGTATATTTTGGGTAAGCTAATAGACTTTTTTCAGTCCTGAGGCTATTCATTCAAATAGAATATACTAGAATTAAACAGATTTCAGCACTGAACGATCTAGGACTGAGCTGAACCCTGTTTTACCTTCATGGAATTAAAAAGCACTTACATAGTTACATAACAGCAATGTTTGGCACTTATGCACAATTTGGATTGCAACAACATGGCCGCACTCTTGCTCCTCCCCACTGAATGCAGACTGCATAGATACCCATGGAGGAATAGAATTGTTTGGGCATACAGCAAATGCAGCTAATACTATGCAGCTAAAGACAGCTAATGCCATGCATCTAATGCCAGGTTAGTCCCTAAAATTTAGTCTAAAAAACAACTAAACCAAACCAAACCAAACAAAAACCCAAGAGAAGGATAAGGATCCCCTCTTGCACATTGCTCTGTCCCTTACCCAGCACATACAAGGTTACTTTCCATTTCTCCCAGGCAAATGTTGGTCCTGCAGATACTGCTACTAACTTAGCATCAGTAGTGTCTGCCTCAGCATCAACTTGAGTGTATTTTGGGACTTGGCTGTATTACTCTGCTTAAGACACATATCCAGTTTTCACAATTCTCCATCTTAGCTTGTGGTTTCCAGGAAAAATGGTTCATGTTAAATGTGAGAAAATACAATATTATTTCTTCAGTGTTTAAGAATCCCACTGCCATTTTTTCTGCTACCCTCTGGAATGATTCAACAGAAAGACTATCATCAACTTTAGTGAGTTTTGGGTCAGATACCTGGAGTCAGGTCTTGATCTTACATGAATATAATGTGTGGTTAACTGTTAAATTCAGTGGGGAGCAGTTAACTTCTGGTCTTATTTCTTCAGTACATTACCTGCCCAGTCTGTATAGGTTTGTAAAGCAGATCATGTTCTAAAATAAAATGTTAAACATTTGTCAGACTTACTACTATTAAGAACACAAGAAGGACCCTGCTGCAAGTCTGCTTGGAATATTTTGGAGGTAAGGGCAGGAGGTGTAGGGGATGGTTTGGAGGCTACTGGTCCTAGGAATGAACTAAAACTGTACCCTGCTAGGAGTGGGTGGCCTGGTGGGGCTCCCAATGGTGCAGGAGCCCCCAGGAATTAACAGCCAGTTACCACCCTGGTGAAAAGCGGGTTGGGGCACCTTTATAATCCCAGCTCCCACAACTGTTTGGGTTACCCACAAGTAGTGGCCAGAAAGTGGACCCAGTAGAGAGGGTGGGGCTACAAGCTTAGAGACCTGATGTAGAGTATTGACTGGTCAATGATGGGGCCAGGATCAGAATGGTCAAAAGACCCAGGGGCCCGCGAGTGATACCCAGAGCTGAGGGCCTGGGGTTCTGACTGGCCTTGGACGTGAGGCCAGGGTCTGTGTGGCCAAAGGTCTTGGGGGGACTATGCTCAAGAAGGAAAATAGTTCCAAGGAGCTAGGCAGCCCAGAATGAGGGCGGGGTAGGCCACCTGAATGTAGGGATCTTAGAGGGGTCTTTATTGGAGGATTCTGGGGCCCAGTATGGGGCCTGGGAGACTAACATCTGTGGATGCCATCTATGAGGCTTGGGCTGTGGTGTAGGGGAGGAACAGAGCTGTAGATAGCGCCCCCTGGAATCTTAATTAGATAACAACGAGGCATGGAAGGTTAGCCCTGAACAGGTGGGCAGATCTATTGGTAGACTGGTGCTGAGGAAGACCCTCTGTGTTACAGACCTCTAGAAAACCAGAGTGAGTGGTGGTATCAGCATCAGAAACCCTGATCTACTGGTCCATAATAAAAGATTTTCTTTATGTGGCCAAGTTTTTCATGGCATCACAGACAAAAAGATACCATAATTTTTACTGTATGTCACACCACAAGTAAGATGTGTTGTGGGCTTGCTGCTTTGTTTGGCATGCTGGGCTTGGAGAAGGGCAATGCTGATTGGTGGAGTATCTTCACCAATCAGGTGATAGTGGGAGAGGCTTGCCCTGCCCCTGACCAGAGGCGGATGGGACAAAGAGCCCTGGGCCTGATGGAGAACTTTACCTTGCAGGTCCAGCAGACTTTGGGGGCAGAGCCTCTGGAGAGAATAAAAGGACAGTGTGCTCCGCATGCAGGGGAGATGCTGAGGGGCTAAAGAAGAGTGGGGGCCAGAAGAGCTGGGGAAGAGCTGCCCAGCAGGTGATCACCCAGAAGAACCCCTGAAGACACCACTTGGAGACTCAAGCAATGGGAAGCTCCCGCAGTGCGCAACCTGGTACTTGGATCCTTGGTCCTGGGAGTGGATCGAGACTGCTCAGGCCACCTCAGAGTGCACGGACAAGTGCACAGAGCCTTGGCTGTCAGAGCCACGTAAGGCAGTTTGGGCCTGGGATCCCAGAGTCAGGACAGGCAGCCAGAGCTGGCAGCATGGCTTGGCATATCTAAAAGAGCCCTCACTTATTCTCATATGTCACATATATTTTTATATTTATATTATGAATCAATAAACTGTATATAGTTAAGTAGCATTTGCCTGGCCTGGCTATAGGATAGAGGGATCTGAACCCAGGTGACAGCCTCCCTCTCATAGCACTATTGCCTGTCCACGTATCCCATCCAGTTGAGGATGGGGCACACCCTTTCGTGTACTTGGGCTAGAGATATACATCTTGGTTTTGGAATCCAGAATATAGATTTTTTTTTTCCAGAGCCATGGCTGACTATAGAGCAAGTCCTTCTGGAAACAGTGTCCAGGAAGCATGGCATCCCAGAAGATAGTCTAGGTAAGGCAGTAGGAACTGGTGTGTCATAAAAGCAACAAAGCTCTGGGAAGGGCCGTAGTAAGACTGTTACTACTTTACTGTAAATAGTTCTTTATATAAGTTCCTGTAAACAACAAAGTGTTTCCACACCACGGCCCTCATCAAGATTTTAGAAAATACATGAAGAAGTTCACTTACCCTTAGGCAAATCAGTGATTCTTCAACCAAAAGCTACTGCCTTCCCAGTGACTATGAGAGGGTGAACACTGGACTCAAACCCTCTTGCTTGATGCCTCAGGGAGAAATGGAAGCCATTTGGCAACCAGTTTTGTACAATGTTTGCTTGCTTCTTTTCTTCCCTGTTTCTAATCCAGGAAAGAAAATGCAGCTTCTATGTTTAAGATATGCACCCTGATTTTGGAATACTAATTTTTTTGGAAAAGGTTGTGTGGCAGTTTGCAAATAAATGTGGTATAAACTAACATAATTCATTCATTAATATTAAGACAGATTTTTTGCTGTTGTTGTTCTTGGGCAATAGGCTAGACTTTTGGAATGTCATAATCTTCTGATATACTAGGAAAAGTGATACATTTAGCACAGTTATATAGTAGAGCTGGGTAACATTCAATGATAATGCTATAGGTGTTGGTCTTAAATTAAAATCTTTAAAGGAGGAATAACACATAAAGTTAAGCACCTCCTCCCCTTTTTAGAGTACTAGAGGGAACTCTGTTGCTGGTTACTTCTTGCAGATGGCAAGTCATGTATGATAGCACCACTTCAGAGCATCTTTTATAGCAAGATTTTACAGTTGAAAAGTTAATGGTTGCATTACGGTTATTTTTTATGCATCTTTCATCTCAGTGCCTTGCAATATTAGTTTTTAATTTGGGGATATGGCAAGGAGCAAAATGAGAGATTAATATCAACTTCTTTCTATAAAAAGGAATAGTGGACACATAGGTATTTTAAATTGGGATCAATATTGTAGTTAGAATATAAACTAACTTGTTTTGTTGATGGTTTAATGAAACTTTGTAAGTAAAAGGGAAAATTGATGCATTACTTGGGTATTTTTTAATAATTAGATATTTATACATAGTGATTTCTGTATCTCTTGTGTTTTAATTAGTTTCTCAGCCATTACTTGAGAGTCTTTAATAAGATTCTGAGTTTCTTGGCACTTCTGCTAAAAGTGACTTTGTAATTAATTGTTATTAAGCAAAAAAAAACCCAAAACCATAAACAAAAAGACATAAATGAACCTTGCCTTCTGAATGTTGACGTTTATTTTAAAGAACTATGATTTTAGTAATGGTGTCAGAATACATCATGAAACTGTAGCACTTTAATATTAAAATTTGCATGTTCAAAATGTTGCTAACATGTTAGTACTCTATTGGGTACATCTAGCAGGAATTCATATTTTCATAGAGGATATTGTTCAAATAGGCTGCTAATTCAACTCCCTGTTTTGCAAACTCTTGTATCTATCAAGCTAATAAAAAAAACCCTTGTGTTTCCTCTTGTTCAGCTTGGAGACGTGTATCTAATATATAGGGTAGCGCTCAGCCACACTAAGTTGAATGTTGTGAAGAGTATGATGAACAGGGAAATGCGGGTATGAAACTAATAAGACAGTTTCAGTACTGTGTCTTGCAGTAACACTTGTCTATAACTGCATGCCATTAAAGTTGAGTGAGTTAAACTGCCAAATAATGGAGCAACAATCATAAGAAGCTTATTTTAGATGATTTCACTGGTCAATCAGAAAAAAGAATACTAGTTTGAGTTTAAAAGAATATTTTAAAGCTAGGGCCTATAGTAAACAAGTATAAGTGTATAAGTGATATGGGCATTTTGTCAAAATTTCAAAGAGAATCAAGGATAAAGAAAAGAGTTTCCCTAAACTACAACAGTATTATATTGTCTCTGGAAGAAAAAATGGGTGGGTCTACATGAGATGCTAACTGCATAGTAGCCTAACAATGCTGCACTGTAGCATGCTGGGCAAAACCTGTGCTAAAATAGTAAGATACTAGAGTGCAGTAGTATTAAGCTACTGTTTAGTTAGCAAACAAAAAAACCCTAAACCCATGCACTGGCACTACTGCCCAGTATCCCTAGTTATTGTGCACTGATTTAGTACTTGGTTATCCAAGTGTTAAACTTAATGTGCAGTAACAAAGGTGCATTAATAAATGTGTAGAGAATCATACACAGTAAGACAACTGTTCTCATCCATGCTAAAAGAATGAATATTTGTAGTAACCTTTTATGATAATTTTTAACACCTTTCAATCCCATAGGGTAACAGCTATACGGCAACATTGTGAGTGGCTCTAAAGCCAACAGATTAACATAATATAGGTATAAAAAGCACATGCATCAGGTGATCAGCACAAAGCAGGGAACAGAATGGTCATTTCTGTTCCACGCCCAGACCCCACACTCTCAGTGTGAGTGAGGATCAGTCCTGCAGTGAGCAAACCAGGAAAGCCAACGCTGCAACTGAACTCCAACTAGCTTCAGGCATCAAGGACAACAAAAAGTCCTTTTTCAGATATGTGGGGAGCCGGACGAAAAGCAAGGGCAATGTTGGACCCCTGCTAAACCAGATGGGG
>NW_017728906.1:114662148-114671848 GCF_001723895.1 Crocodylus porosus | reverse complement strand
TGGGCAGGGGGCTGGACTCGATGATCTCCCGAGGTCCCTTCCAGCCCTAATGTCTATGAAATCTATGAAATCTATGAAAGAGCTAATAGTAAATAATAACAACAAATATATCAATTCTGATGCAGGCCAACTGCGCACTGCGAAGGTATTAGCAACTGGGCTTTTCAAAACAACAGATAGACAGACATGTGTTGGCAACTTATCAATAGTCCCTCAATGTCAGTTATACATCAAGTGATTCCAGCTAAGTCAGGAGTCCCCTATCCACACTGTCAAAGGTCCCTTGATCAGGATCCGATCCTCACTCACACTGGGAGTCTGGGGTCTGGGCGTGGAACACAAATGACCATTCTGTTCCCTCCTTTCTGATGATCACCTGATGCATGTGCTTTTTATACCTAGTCTTATGTTAATCTGTTGGCTTTAGAGCCACTCACAATGTTGCCCTATAGCTGTTACCCTATGGGATTGAAAGGTGTTAAAAATTATCATAAAAGGTTACTACCCAAACTCGGGTTTATCCAATAAGCAAATTATGATGCAAGAACTTTAGATTTGAAATTGACATTGCTCCGCCTAAACCCCAACTCCTTTAAGTTTCATTTGAATATGCTTTCTTGGGATGTGCTTTCCTGGAACGTGTTGGGTGTGCCAGGCAGTTAGATCCAGTTTTAGCATCAAGGCTGAACCCTGAACAAAAAACCATTAGGTCTCCTAATCTCACAGCTACAGCTTTGCCTATGGGCCCCAGTCAATTCCACAAACAGTTAATTTATCATTTTGGTTACCTATGACAGACAAGTTGCATTTGCAGTTTACAAACTTACAAGCTTTATATTAACTAATATTACCTGTTTAGGCAAAATACCAAATGCCTCTAAGAAGCACATATTTATTGCTTATTAATCCCTTTGGCTCTGGCTGTCACAATATGTGCCTGAGTTGGTAGTGTTTGTGTGTGTGTGTGTGTGTGTGTGTATGCGTGTAATTGATTTTTGTGTGTGTATATGTGCAGTTGTCACACCCTCCCATCTAACAGCACAATTTTGAGATCCTGAGAGTTGGCCTGGCCCCACAGGACAACATATTGAGCTTTTTCTGTTTAGTAGTTTGACTTGACTTTCAAGAAGGAAGGCTATCTCATTAAGCTTTCAGGACAGTGTAATATTTTGCTCCATTTACTAAGTGAACCTATTTTTTTTAACTGTATTCATCACTTTATAGAATTGTTGACAAGTTCCCAAAGGGTAGAGCTATAGGCACCTATTCAGATCAGCAGAGTAATAAACATGATGGGCATAAATATTTTATTCAGATCCTAATCTAAGGGAGAATTGTGAATTCAACTCCAGAGCAGTTCAGGGTTTGAGGCCTTACACCCTTAGGAGTACACTGAGAGAGAAAGAGAACAGAAAGTAATGTGCTATGATGCCTTTTGCTTCACAAACCAAGTATTGGACTGGAGATCTCCAGGACTAAAATAAATTGCTGCATACTAGGCATAAGAGCTATGCTGAGGATCTGTAATGCTTTCATTCTCTATGAATTCTCAGAGAGGCCTGCAGCACATGCCCATCACTGAATTATATAGGCAGCCTTGTAACTATGGTAGTGCTAAGCATATCTAGTTGTTTGTGCTAACACCAAGTGAAGAAGAGGTATCATCTTGCCTTAAGATGTTTGATTATATGCCCTCCTGACGTCCCTTTTAACCCTGTAATTATATAACATATTGCAGTATTTTGTAAAGCACAAAATACATTTTAAAAAGTAACAGCAGCTTTCACTTGATGTTGTAATTTGATCGTTAATGTCCGGAGTCCTGCCTTTTTATTTAAGTTTTTAATGAAAATATTTTGTTCAGGTAATTCCTGAAGTGTCTGATAAGCCTGAGAATCCTTGGACCCATGGCAATATGAGGTAATAGCCAAGGTACATCATGTGGCATTTTCTGGTTGGATTGGTTGTCCAACCCCTAACCCCAGTTGTTTTCTTGCCTAGAGCAGGGGGGGCTGACCTGATGATCTGCCACATCCCTTTCAGCCTTTAACAATCTATTAATTTATTAATCTATTGTTGATGGTGTTTCTCTGGTGATGGAGTGTGGAACTGTATTTCAAAATTAATGTTACTTTATTTTAGGTGCCTTAATTGCTGTTGATCATGTGCTTGTTATTTACATTCAAACCACATCATGGATGTATATGTTTCAGAAGTTCCATTCTTTTCTGGTTAAGCATTTCAAAGTTTTGATACATGACACTTTTCAGTTACATTTTTAGAGGGCGTTCTCCTATTTGTTCTGCATATGGACCCTGCTCTCTGCAGATTATACACATTTGTATATTTCCATATTGCCTAATCTAATCAAAATAGTCAACTACTTTGCTTAATGATTACAAAAGGCGAGGGATTGGGTGAAATATGCTCACTGAAATTCATTTGAAGTGATTTGTTAGCTGGTTGTTTGAAGAAAAAACTGCAAACATAAGACCTGTTCTGATTGAAGACATTTACCTTCAAATTATAGTACAGGTGATTAATTCCTAGGCGCTATTACATGATCAATTAAGTGCTATAATCAAGTTATCTTTTTTCAGATGCAAACACACAGCTGACTTCCATATATTTTTAAATTTCTTATGACAGTGCTACAGTGGATTCTGCACATAGTTACATCTTTGCACTGTTTTAAAATAGAAGCTTCAGGACAATTTATCAGGATCATTTATTATTATTTTTGTGAAAGCATTTACACAGCAAATATGCCCTATGCCAGTGCCATTGTATCTGCAACCATCTACTGCTAAGTACTTGATGACATTTAAATTACTCAAATCATATGGTCTGTTACCCATTCCATACTTCCATGTTTAAGACCAGCAGATATTCTTGAGTGAGGACCCATCTGTAGACAAGAGAAAGTATCTTTTAAGTTATTAAACTGAAGATACTTTAGTAAATTGTTATTCCAGTTACAAATGTGCAATTTATAAAAATTATAAACCAGTATCCAAGTTTTTTTTCTAGATAATTACTGTAGTATGGTAAATGAGGTTAACCTACTTAGGTAACCAAGAGATTTAGCTAATTTTACTTCAAGGTAGTTTATGGTTCATTGGTTGGCTTTGTTACCCAGATACTTCTGTGCACATATCTTCATTTTGTTCAAAGTTTTAAGCTTTTCTCTTACCCCCCATCCACAACTAACTTCCTCCTATTTATAATATTCTCTGTAATTGGTCTCAATATGATATATGCTCATAGATTTAAAAATTAGAACTTAATCACGAGTAAAGCAGCATATTTAAAAAACTACTGAACATTTAACACCTGCCATCTCATCAGTGCTTGGTCTACTTCTCTGCAAATTACTACATACATCATTCCTGACATGTAAAGTGATATGGAGATTAAAACACAGCTTTCAAGTGAACCAAGTTGCAAAAGGAAGACCTGTGTCTTGCTGAGTAACCTTCCTGGAAAAGAAATTAATTTTAAAGAAAACAATTCATTATACGTGTAAAATCTAACTATGGGCTGCCTTAAACCTACTCATATTCCATTTTCTTGTAAAGATGTCAAATGATTCTTTCCTTGATTTGTTGATTTAGAGATAATAAAGCAATATCATAAATGATGTTGAAATTCCTACCACATAGCAAATGATTTAGTTCCAGTTTTATACAATACAGAATTAGATGTGTTCAGAATGACTTGATAGGACTTTAAAACTGATTATTACAGAAAATCTCCACCTACTTTCCCACTCTTAATTACATTGCACAAACTGCTAATGTACAAGGGTGTCAGGCTCAGAAAGCCCTGTGGGCCAGATGAGTGGTGAAGAACTGGTTCATAGGCTAGATTGGACCCACAAGCTGACCCCACATGATGGGTCCAGCACATGTTCTGGAGCAGCCAGAATGGACACTATGCTATATGCACCAGTCACTCTGTTGCTATGAGGCTATACAGAATACAGCTGCCGCTCTGCCATTTCTGGGCTGTACTGAGTGCAACAGCTGCTCCATGACAGGTTGCTGGATACAGTGTAGAGCCATGTGCATTTGCAGTAGCAATGGAATATGCAGTGCCATATGCAGCACTATCCCAGAGTGGCTGAAACAGGCTTCATGTGTAGCTCGTGGGGTCATCTGAAACATTCTACATGCTGTGTGTGGTTGAGCTCTAAGGCCAACAGGAAGCACCGAGAGCCAGGTGGTGGGGATCCATGAGCTAGATGTCATCCATGGGCTGTATACTTGACACCTTGCACTAGTAAACCTTTATCTTCAATGAGACATACGCATATGCATTATATATCCCCAGTAATGGCTGTCATGTCGGGGACCCTGTTGTACATGACCGTGGATAGGGACAGCTTGGAGGTGGGGGAGACAACAGTGGGGGTCACCAACCTCTCACCTGTCTCCCAGTTGCTGGAGTCGTGTGGCAGTAAAAGTGACACAAAATGCCTCTCGTCTGGAGGCCTGACCCAGAAGGCGGCAAAGGAGTCTACTAACCTCTTGGTCGCATCCCAGCCTACTGAGTTGGATGAGAAAGCTAGTGAAATGGAGATCTAGCTTTCTGAGTGTCACAAGCAACCTTGAGAGCAGGATGGCCTCTCTCCACACAAGAAGGCAGGGATCGCTCTCTTGGAGCCAGTCTTTGACCTGGACAATGAGAGGAGGTCGATGTGTCTAGACACTGAGGGTGTAAACACTGCATTTGTGGGTGAACTCCCACCTGGGGTGCAGCCTCACCGTGCAAAAAAATGTCCAGCTCACCTGGCTCAACCTTGACTATTAGGGTCTCCTGGCCTTTTTGAAGCAGACCAAAGGATAGAAGAACATAGCAGGGTGCATCACCCAGTGATGCACAGATCCTAAACTCTTTGTCAAGGCTTCCAAAGCTGTGGCCAAACTTATGCAACAGGATCTAGGCACTTGGCAGATGGTTTGCCATCTGGAGAAACTCGCACAGTGGGTGAGAAATGAGTGGGGCCTGGGGGGCCATTGGCAATTTTAACATCAGTGACTGCTGAGATCCAGTGAAACAGGATGCTGTCTTAGAACTCCTGTGCCAGAAGTGGCTGGCCATTGCCTTCCTCCAGGAGGTACGTTCCAATGGGCTCAACCAGGTGGCTTGGCATGCTGCCTGGTAAGGCCATTTGTTCCTGAGCTATGGTAACAACCTTAGCACTGGAGTTGCGACTCTTCTATCACCACAACTACAGCACTATACGCTCGTGGGGCAGGAGGTCATCCCCACCCACCTGCTGACTGTCTGCATCACCCTAGCACAATACCACCTGCCACTTGTCAATGTCCATGCACCCACTGATGGCCAGGAGAGTGTTACTTTCTTCAAGACCTTGGCCGCCTTCCTGCATGCCCTCCTGCACAATGATGACCTGTTCCTCATAGGTGGGAACTTTAAATGCACCACTGACACCTCACTAGACTGCAAAGGACCGGAGCCTCACTTGCTCTCAGCCCAAAACAAGGATCCAGCCTGCCCCGGAGACTGCAGGCCTCACTGACATCTGGTGAGTCCTGCATCCTGATGTGCGCCAGTACATCTGGGCCAGGATGAATGCCGGTGGTCTCACCATAGCCTGCCTTAACTGCATTTATGTCACTAGGCACCATCTGCCACTCCTGCGCAGTGGCCACATTGTTCCCTCAGGCCTGTCAGATCATGGCCTGGCCTGCTGTGAACTAAGCCTCCCAGGGAGATCCTGCATGTAGGTGCCCTATTGATGCTTCAATGTTAGCCTGCTTCAAGACTCCTACTTCTGGGACTGCTTTGCACACTTTTAGTGGGGCTGGGAGGCTGCAAGACTAAGCTACTCCTCCTGGAAGCTATGGTGGAACATGAGCAAGGTACAGATCCAGGCCTTTTGCCAGCAGTACACCCAGCTGGCCACAAATGAAATGCGCCACTGTATCCAAGAGCTGGAGGAAGATGTGGCAGAGCTCAAGGCCACCCTGCTAGCTGCCAACAATGCTTCAGTACTGCGTGAGAGCCTCTGATTCTGCAGAAAATGCCTGCATGACTTGGTGGAGAGTGTGCCCCGTGAAGTGAGGATTCATGCCCGCTGCCAAGAGCTGGAAGAAACTGATGCTCCAACCCACTTCTTCAACCTGGTGTGGCAGAGGGCAGCAAGCAAAGTCTTAGATCACCTCAAGACCCCTGAGGTCTAGGATGCCCACTGTCAGGCATGCTCTATGCCCTGGCCATTGAACCACTGCTGCATGTGCTGCAGTGCCACTTGCATGATGTAGCCTTGCCATCAGCCATGGGCCAATCCATTGGCTGTCTGCTCTGGCTGTCGGCATATGCAGATGACCTGACCATCTTCCTTAACACCCAGGAAGATGTGTGGGTCCTGACAGACTGCCAGTGAGCCTGTGAACACACTTCCATGGCCTGTATCAACTGGGCCAAAAGTGATACCCTGGTGCTTGGCATGTGGATCAGTGTGACCACCCCCAGATTTGCCAGGGAACCTCACCTGGTGTGGCAAGGGCCTCAAGGTCCTGGGCATGATCCTGGGGCCACTGACCTTCATGGCATGCACCTGGGACGGCCTTGAGGAAGGGGTGGAGGCCCACCTATAATGGTGGCACTGGCACCTCCCCAGCCTCTCCTACTGTGGACATGTCCTCATTGCCAACAAGCTGGTGGGGGCAACCCTATGGCACTGGTGTGCCATACTTGACCTGCCACAGGGCCTACTTGAGAGACTCCAGCAACTCCTGGTAGTTTTTTTCTGGGATGGGCTCCATTGGCTCCCACAAGCTGTCCTATACCTACCTGTCACTGAGGAGGGCCAGAGTCTGGTTGACCTGGTGAGCAAGGTGGCTGCCTTCTGCCTGCAAGCCCTTCAGCAATTTCTCTATGGTGAGGAGTACCTACCCTGGCAACAACTGATGTGCTGGTTCCTGCAGAAGGTGGAGGTCCTCGGTTTCAACCAGGAGCTCTTCTTGCTGGACCTCATGCTCCTGAACTTGGGGGTGCTTCTGGCATTCTACTGCAGAATGGTACAAACCTGGCAAGCCACCTTGTGCCTCCAGCCCCAGGCCCAGCACCTGCAGTTCCTGCAGCTGCTGAGGGAGCTCCTGGTGCACAACCCAGCCCTGAGGAGCCCTGTGCTGAATCTGGCCTCTGCCATCCTCACAGCCACTTTCATCCAGACATGTGTCCTCCACCTGAGCCATCTCCTTGACCCTGCTCAGTCAGTCTGACTCTCACTTGAGGCCCTGACCACCCAGCTAAGCATGCGCTTCATCCGCAGGGCAGGCCATATGCTGCCCTCTCACCAGAGGCAGCAGCCACCCTGGATAACCATCTCTGGGCATGCCAGATACCCTGCACTGTGGATGCCCCAAACAAGGCTTTTCCCATGCACCTAGTCACCCTGAAGATGGATGGCAAGCTGGCTGGCAGGCCTAACACCTTGCTGTTGCTCCCATTGCCTCCTGACAGTGACAGAGGTTGCCCCTTTACTTTCCTGTTCCATAGAAGTCTATATGTCTGGGTGGTTCATATCCGCCCTGCCCAGGTGCTGGTAGACCAACCAAATACACTGTGGTGACAGTGCCTTGTGCTGCCAGATTCCCCACACTGCCCCGGCTTGGTGCACAATGTATAAGCCGCTAGGCACTGAGAAGACTAGTGGCCTGCAGTAGTAGTTGCTGCATGGCATCCTAGCTACTGGCATATTTGCATCCCACATTGACCCAGCCACTTCCATGGCCTGTCCCTTTTGCCCTGGGGCCATTGAGGAGAACCTCTTTCATGCTTTCCTTGCTGTCCCCACCAGTGGCCACTCTTTGTTGCCCTCAAGCCACTGCTGCAGGTGCTAGGCAGGAACCTCTTGGAAACCACCTACATATGCTCCTACCTGTACCAGGTGGCTGAGTGGGGTGCCATCTGCCTTGCCAAATTTCTACTGGGTCAGGCCAAGATGGCCATGTTCAAGAGCCATCACAACCAGCTTGCTGGGACCAGTTCAGATGACATAAATCCCCAATTTTCAGATTAAAAATGTAACTGAAAATCCACATTTTCCATGATTAAAATGAAACACCACTAATATATAGTGTTGTTTAATCATGAAAAAATATGGATTTGGGGTTATTTTTTTTAACCCAGATTTTTTTTTTCTTTTTTGTCTGAGAAAACCAGGATCCCTGTGGTTCCAATAGAGCATAAGGCATTTCTATTGACAGGTCTTCTGTGGGGTTCCTCCTCCTCCTAAACCCCATCCCTCTCCACTTGGATATTTGTGATCAGCCTGGATGACACTCAGATGCAGTGATGGGGCCTTCTGCTCCAGTGCTGGGGTCCAGTGAGGATGATGCAGAGGGTCTTACTGCTGCTGTCCCATATGCTCTGAAAATTACAATATAACTGAAAATCCAACTTAAATAGCTCAGATGGTGAGGTGGGTAGAGCAATATTGTCCTCATACTTGGCACTTCCCTTATATGCATGGGTGCTTCAGTGCTTGGTGCATCCTCCACTCACCCATCTTTAGGTTCATGATGCCTCCTAGTGGGCTGGTTTTCTGGTCCAGATTCTGCCCATCCTGCCACCCAGCAAGTACGGTAACACTCTGGGGTGCACCCTGCCATGACTCTCACATGAAGCTCACAGTACCATCTATCTTCCACTGCGCAACCTGGGTCCATTGATGCTCGGCCTTCATGTGCAATGCCAGAGGGACTCCATGCTGGGTTTTCCCTTCAGATGATATCTACAGTACTCACATTTCTAATTTTTGTTCATTGTGTTATTATCAGGAATCCTGGTTTTCTCTTATAAAAAAAATCCCCAATTTTTGAATTTTAAAATGTAACCCCAAATCAGGTTCACACCTCTTGCAGCCCCAGTAGAGCCTGCTCAGTTGCTGGCTCCCGCAGGCAACCCAGCCTAAACCACAGCTACTGCCCCAGCTCTCCCCAAGACAAAATGAAAGGTGTTTCTTGTGGGAGACTCCATCCTGCGGGGGACTGAGGGGGCAATATGCCTCCCCGACCCCTTAGCCCGGGAAGTCTGCTGCTTCCCGGAGGCCCACATCCGAGACATTGCGGAGAGGATCGCAGAGCTCCTCCGGCCCACAGTCCACAGTCCCATGCTCCTTATTCACGTGGGCACCAATGACATGGCTCGGAGCACCCCCAGCCAGGTCATGAGGCACTACAGGGGCCTAGGGGCCTAGGGGTCTGGGAGCTCAAGTGGTGTTTTCATCTTATGGGCTGATGAGGGAGAGGAGGATCCACGTAGTGAACCAAAGACTGCAGAGTTGGTGTCATCGGGAAGGCTTTGGCTTCCATGACCACAGCCCGCTCTTTGGCGAGAAAGGCAGAGAGCAGCTGGGAAGAGATGGCCTCCACCTCTCCCCCCTGGGCAGAAGGCTCTTCTCAGCCAGGCTGGCTGACCTGCTCCACCGGGCTTTAAACTAAACACGCTGGGGGATGGGGGACTACTGTCACTGCTGGCCCACTGAGCAACCCTTGCAAAGCCAGCAGACCAAGGCACTTAAGGGAGCCCACCCCTGCCCCAGCCCTGGCACAATCTGTAGGCAAGGCAAGACTTGCCTACCTGTACACTAATGCCAGGAGCCTGGGCAACAAGCAGGAGGAGCTCATCCTCCTGCTCAGTGCAAAGAATTATGACGTAATTGGGA
>NW_017728906.1:114630417-114662137 GCF_001723895.1 Crocodylus porosus | reverse complement strand
CTGACTTCCTGCCCTTTGGGCAGGGGGCTGGACTCGATGATCTCCCGAGGTCCCTTCCAGCCCTGATGTCTATGAAATCTATGAAATCCACATTTTTCCATAATTAAAATGAAACACCACTATATATAGATTTGGCATCAAAGTTGCAAAGGACATGAAGGACACCTCCTGAGGTGACTGGTACCATGATTGGATAAAGCTTGAGACATTTATAAATGTATGCCAAAGTTATAATTGCTAAGTGCATCTGTTGGTTGGAGAAATGATTGATGTAGTCCCTAACAGCAGAAATGTGGTGTGACTGAAAGTTATAAAAGGGACCAGATCCAAGGGGTCTGTGTCTCCTGAAGAATGAGTGTTCCTTGCACATGGGTGCTGGTGAGTATGTGTTTGGAGAGCCTGAGGCTGGAGGGCCTGGGAGGCCATAGGCCAGTATGGGCTAGTGCATGATTGCACCTTATATGCTTGGTGAGAGAGTGGCAAGAGATCATAGGCTGATTCAGCCAAAGTGAGAGACCACCCCACAGGAGTGTAAATGAGAGCCTGGGAGACCAAATTCTTCAACATGTGTTTCAGGTTGTATATGCAGAGTGAGGGTCCAGCGGACAAATTTCTGTGTAGTGTATGGATTTGCGTGAGTGGTGCTGTCTGCAGTCAATGTTTTCTGTTAGTGAAAGCTGGCTATTGCTCTCTAAAACTATCTTTTGGATCTAGCATTGGCATTGTTTGTTATTGTTCATATTTGGATTGTTATTGTTGTTTATATCATTGTGGTTGTTGAATATATTGCTTTTGTGAAGGCTTACCATTAGTGAGGGTTGAGGCTCCACCCCTTTCACAGAGGGATCCTGAATTGGGATTAACAACCCAGTTGCAGAATTAAGTATTTTTCATCCAGCAGTGTAAACAACAAGTCATGGTGGGTGAATAGACTCAGGTATGGCATCGCTCAAGGGGCGTTTGTTGGCTGCTATGGTGGTTGTGAGCCAGTCACAACCCCCCAAAAAACAAAAATGGTTGTGCTATCTCAGTTGAAATCATATTGCACCTAATAAGGAAGGAGTAATTTGTCCCTAGACTAAAATTATTTTATAAAACATTCATTGAGCATCTTAAGTGGCCAGACATGGTCTACAAATTCCTTATAGAATACATTTTCTGCTAATTGTTTCTTTCTTAAACATGACTAAGTTATTCAAAAATGTATTATGTACATTTTCTCCACTATTTGCATCATTAGTTACTTCATGTTATACATTGGGCATGTCCTAGCCGCCAGTTCACATGAGTATTTGTATGAGTAAACCATAATGATAATTCATATGGCTATTTCAGCTAGGTAGCCGGGTGAAAATGTGATCCTACTGATACCCTATACACAAACTTCTTTACAGCCTTTCTGTGAACTCTGCTTATCTGCACAAAACTTATGCCTGAAGTATGTTCAATTTTCCACGTAGCTCCCTCATTTCTTATGTAAATATAAAAATGTCATTTCAACAAAAGTTACAGCCTCCAGTATAGTTTCATACCTTCTATAGTCTAGTCATCTAATAAGTATACTGGGTATCCTTGTTCTACTGCTGAGCCAAGCATAATTTCAAACACATCTCACTTGCTTTTCAAGTCTATTTGCAGCCTGAACCTAGTAATCATGCTGCACATCAGGAAGTCACTATCCTTTAAATGACAGATCTTATAGGTCTTTTTGTTGCATAATAGTATATTTCAGGAATGGAAGAATGACGAAAATATGTCAGTAGTAACTGGAAAAAGGACTGGATTCTCTCTTGCAGCTAAGTGCCCTAACCACTAGAAACAGTTATACTCATTGCTCTGTGTTTTTCTCTCTGTTCCAGTTATTCAGTTATTCCAAAAAATACCAACTGGAATAGCTTCAACAAAAGCTATTGAAACATCAACCACCTAAAACACTTCCTAGTCTGAACATTTGTGCAGAAGATACAAACTCATCCAGTACCCAGTCAGAAGAGGGAACTGAACCTAGTTCTTCTACATTTTAAAGTGAGTGCTATTACCACAGGATTGCTGGATAAAAACGGGGATTTCCTGAAATAACCAGGTAATCATAACTTCAATTCTGTCTCACCTACAAGTTTAGTCATTAATGGCATGATAAAATGAGGAATTAGCTAAAAGGATATTCCACAAAAACTGAGTAACAACTCTGTGCCTTATTCCTATCATGCCATTAACTGAATGTGTGGCTAAATACTCCCGCAGCAATGGGAGTCCACAACTGATGGGGCTTGCTGCTACAGGGTTTCCCCATGTGATCTCATGGCTGGGAATCCCATTGGATAAGGGTGTCCCCTGCTGTGGGCTTCCAGCCATGAGAGTGTATGGGGCACCCTTGTGGCTGTGAGCCCTGTAGGCTGCTAGTCCTAGGAGTGCATTTCACTTAAAAAGTAACCCCAAATCCACATTTTCCTGTGAAAATATCTATCTATCTAGATATAGATAGATATCTATATGTATATATTAGTGGTGTTTCATTTTAGTCATGGGAAAATGTGGATCTGGGGTTACTTTTTTAAAACTAGAAATTGGGGATTTTTTTTTAAATCAGAGACAACCAGGATCCCTGCACATAATTCCACAATTATACGTTCTGCTGTCCATGTGTGGCATGGCAGGATGCATGATTATGTGGATTGTACATCAGATCCTATCATGCCTCTACCTGAACATGTGGCAGGAGCCTAAGACAAAGCTGGTGACAGAATGTACATCAAGGTGGGAATTCTTGCTTTGAATAAAATGTCCTAACACCAAAAAGGGGAGGGATGTAAGACAAATCCTTGACATTTCCTATTGGATAGTTTATTTAAAGATAATGGTCCTTTAAGAGGTATGGTACTAACATAACTATGTTGGTTGAAAACAACTGGTTTTGAACAGTGTTTTAGGAACAGGGGCTCTTAGTAGTTGTACAATAGAGTTTTATCCCAGTTATATACCTCTCCTTTTATTTATTGTATTAAGAAAGTATATCATCTGTACCAGAAAAAAATTTACTGTGGCACTTGTGTCAAATCTTCATATAATGCAGTTTAACCAGTTTAACTCACTGGGCTGTTTTTTATGGATCTTGTTCTTAAGCACTTAGCTCTCCCTAAACACTGGATAATCTCCAAAAATGAGGCTGTGAATTTTGCAATGGTATTCAAAGCAGTATGATGCCTTTGAATGTATCTGTCTTGGTGGTTCTTAACATTTTAGACACACCATAACTGGATTGAATTGAGTAGCATCCTGTGACAAAACTTCAGTGAAACAGCACCCAGCTTCAAAAACTAATTCATTTATTACAGTTCTTACCTTGTTGCAGAAGAGGTGCATAGTGGGAGTGGAGGACCACCTGGACTAGGGAGGAGAGCCTGAGTCTGCCCTTATCTGCTTATCTTCTCACAGTTCCTGTCAAACCCTCCAAAGATCTTGCAGTATATTACAGTGCCCTAGGGTCCTGGTTAAAAATCAGTGATCTACGTAATGAAATTAAGGTGTGATTATAGTGTGTTTTAGCATACTGTGCCAATCTAATTTAGACAGCATAGGTACCAGTAGTAGTGGAACTCAGCAGAATACCTGTTAGTAATTAATAGAGAAACTGGTTTGTCCTCTGGTTGCGGTCAGCCATATGTTCATTACTATTTGCAAGCATATCTTCACTAGTATTGTTGATCATATGTATGCCACAATCTCAACTTCTTTTTGTTGTGTAGACATATTCTAATCTGTTTTGTAATCTGTCTTCAATTTAATGCATATACCAAAGAGTCTAAAATCACAAATGACAAAAGTTCAAAAACAGAAAGAAGAAAAACACTGTGATATAATATGCTTCAAGCAGGGATGAAGAGAATTTGACTCTCATTTGCAGAATTTGAATGTCATTTTACATCATACATATTAACATGATGGGTGCCTAAAGAATATAACATTTCTTAAAATAGCCTAGGCTTTTTCCATTTTTAACACATAAGATCCAGAAAGACCACTGATAAAAAGAAACTATAACCTAGGATATCTTCCTCCCTGGGCTATGCAGTAACACTCTTGCTTGCTTTCACTTCTTCTGACCTCCATTCTTCCTGCTCAGTGGCCAGGCTTCAATACCATGTATGACCTATATCTTTAACTTTCTTAGACCTAATGATCACCAGGGATTCTGGTTTTCTCTGATTTAAAAAAAATCCCAAATTTTCAGTTAAAAAAAAGTAACCACTAATCTATAGATAGATAGATAGATATTAGTGGTGTTTCATTTCAGTCATGGAACAATTTGAATTTGGGGTTACTCTGGCTTAACCAAAAATTGGAGATTTTTTTTTTTTTTAATTAGAGAAAATCAGGATCAAATCAGAGGCACTTGTCAGAGAGAGCTAGATTCCAACAGTATGCATCTTCTTTAGGTTACTTGGATTTCTTTGGATCTAGACATGATAGAAGTGCATTAAGCTACCCTATGAAAGCATTGAAGAAATATTTATCTCCCTATGTGCAATAGGATTTTTCCATAGGAATACACTAAGCTGCTCATCAAGAAAATGGGAGGCCAAAGTACTTTAGATATGGAACAGGATCAGTCTTTTGAGCCAGAATTCATACATTTGAGTAACTCCTGGTCACCATAGAAGCTTAGATGACACAGTGAAAAAGATATAGAATGTGGACATATAAGCATGGTGGCAGAGGTATAGCATGCCTTTGTAATTTTATTGCCCTGGTGCTTCAGAAGTACCTGGACCTTTGGAATTAGGTCTACAACTGTTGTTGCTATATCAAATTTTCTTTTCTCCAATTTTTCATGTTACACTAGGTTTACTGTTGACTAGTCCAAAGAATTTTGGTCTAGATTCAAATCAAAAGTTTTTCTTCTGTTCTTCCTCTGACAGCTCTTCAATATATTATAAAGCAAAACAAATCTCTGAGGAAATAAAAAACGCTTCAAAACATTGACCCACTTTTCTTTTGACTTTGACAATTATGCTTTCTTGCTCCTCCTGATTGATCTCTGGTAGATCACACACACACTATTTAAAGACAACAGTATTCATCCTTACACAGGCAAAATATATATATATATGTATATACACAAGCAAGCACACAGAACTAAGATGAGCACAAAGGTATAGCACAAGCATAGATAAAAAGGCTTAGGTACCAGATAAGTTACAACCACGAATGGATTTAAACAATGTGGAGAGGGCTGAAAAATTCAATGCCTTCTAACTTTTAGTGGATGTGCCTATATGTGCAAATACCACAGGATCAGTTTACTCTAGAGTAAACTACTCTAGAATCAACTGTCCACAGCACACATCTACACATGCAGTGACACAGAAGCACATTTGCTTCTCTTAGCAACAGACTGATTCCACTCCCTGCAGCCCTGGTCTGGGGCCCTGCAGCAGCTCAGTGCAGAGAGTATGGGTCCAGAAGACAGCCATCTCATGGCAGGGGGTGTGATATTGCTCTCTTCCCCCAGGAGCTGCCTGGTGCTAAGGCAGGCTCCACCACCAGAGTCCAGGTGGGAACAACATCTCCCTGCCCTGGCAGCAAGAAGCTCCCAGCCTCTACTGCCCTATCACAACTGGGGTGCAGGAGCTGAGAGATTCTTACGCCTGAGGCAGAACAAGAAACTCAGGACCCTGATTGGGATTGGAAAGTAGGGGCTGGGAGCTCCCTGTTGCAAAGGCAGGGAGACATTGCAGATCCCATCCTGGAAGCAGGCAGCTTCCAGGGGCAAGGAGTAATTTCCCATTCCCTGCTGTCCAGCTGACTGGCCATCTACATGTGCCACACTGCATAGTAAGTAACTGAGATAAATTTACCACTTGTATTTACCGGTAGCAAATTTACTCATGATTAAAGCAAATTACTGCACAGTGAGCATCTGCACATGTAGACTGTAACACTTACTGCACAGTAATTAGCTCTAATCTTGAGTAAAGCATCTCATGCAGCATGGCCAGCCCTTACAATAACTTACCTGTGACCAGATATATAATTTTATTAATTTTGACAAGGAGATATATGTACAGGTCAGAAAAGGCAGCATTCAGGTTAAAGAACATTTATGTAAGTCACAGGCTTGATTTGATTCCACCTATTTGATCTCTGAGTAGAATTAGGCTCCTAAATCCATTTGTATTCCACTCTGTTGAAGTTCATGAAAAATCCATGTTGCATCTAAATTTGTAACATATCATGTGTCCCTTAATATTGACTCACAAAGAAGTAGAGTAGGACAAGTATCCTACCTACCTATCATATCAACAATTTTTAAGGAACTCACAATGGAATAGAATTGCACTGAGGCACCTAAGTCCACTTACATGCTAACAGGTAGAATAGAATCTGGTCCTAGGTGCCTAACCAGGTGAGTAGTATTGGTGGTCTAAGGCAAGGATCCCACATGTAAGGCACTATTGTGCCCAAGAAGAATCAACTTAGAGGTTGATTGGGATCTGACCCAAAGTCTTTAACTGGTTCCAAACCCTCAGGATATAAGGTACTAATTATGGGATGCAGAAGAATTAATGTAGCCCCTGGCTACCCCTGTACTTTGATTTTAAGATAACGATATTTTCATATAAATGATTTCAGGTGTAAATACTGAAGCTCTGTTCACAGAGTATCATTAAGTGAAATTAAAAGAAGTACTGTAACACTGAGAGCTGACAAATGTTTATCTGTATTTTGCTCAGATGGATTCTAGACTTTAGCTTGCACCAGTGTAACATTCTTGTTATTTAAGGCATGAACAGTGGCTTACTCAGTGACTCATGAGTAACTTACTTATGGCTGTCATCTGCAAGACTTTTAAAAACAACTTCAATCACATCATGTTTATGTAACTGTTTCCAACACTGACTACAAGCAAATATCATCTTTTTATGCCTCAATGCATGCCTATTATCTTCACTTTTCTACATGTCACACTCTTTCTTCACTGGATTATGTAGTATGTATAAATAATATAAATTCAATAGTTTTTTCTGCATTTATGAATAAATGCATCTCTATTGCCTACAGACTTTGAAAGAGAGAGAGAGAGATGGAGAGAGAAAAAACCTATCCCTACTTTTTTCATATTTTTTACATTTTCTTTGCTTATTCAGCAACTTCTTACAGAAGCAAAAAAGAGGTCTGTTTTATTTCATTTTTCCTCCTCTAAGTGAATTTTACTGTTTGTGAAAGGTGATAATCTGACAGCTCTGGAGAATGAAAGTAGCAGACGGCTAAGCCTCATCACACTACACTGTAATGTACATGACACTCAAGTCTAAGCTAGAAGTAACAAGAAATGTTCTATCTTCATAGCCATTCAAATCTTTGACATTTCACTGAAATGGCCAAAAGGACTGCAATATTTTTGGTCAGGATTATGATACGAACATTGTTCACTTTAGGAACTTGATTGGGACCATTATTTTAGGCAATGCTGCCAGTTTTAAGACTTAACTAACATGGAATGGCTCCCTTTCACTGATAGGTTCTTATTCCACTAAGCTAATGATCTGTTGCTAGGCAAATCAAAAACAAATTATTCTGATACTTTGCTTAATTGTTTACTATAAAGTGTCCTTCATCAATTTAAGACTTGTTCATGAAGATAAATGTATGTAAAAGTTTTATCAAATAGGTATTTTTTCATATTTCTGAAATTTGGACAAAAGGGAAGTGGGTTATTTGTTGGGGCGGAGGTTATGTTTACAAATTTTCAGGCATTTTTCATCGGAACCATGCATGTATTAATGAATAAGTTGAGAGCTTTTCTATGCAGTTCTAGCTGCTATCATTATTAAATTACTAAAACATTTATATGATTTGAGTTATTTAAAAAAATACAAAGGCACATCTGAAACATACATTAAGTAAAGTGCAGGTTGAAATCCAAAGGACAGGCACAGAATGTTACATATATAGTAGAAGCCCTTAGGCTAATAACACACACATAGACATTGTCTCTGGTGAGTATCTCCTAAATATAGTTACATATTCTCAACTTGTTTAACTGGGGTTTAAACAGGTATAATTTCCACATCAAAGAAATGGGGAAGAAGTTGGACATGAAACCACCCCTTTAAAGTATACTATCCCTATTCTTTTTCCTCTTCTGAGTTCAATGGAGTCAATTTATGATCTTGTAACTTTGAGATCCTTTCACTTTCTTTATCACTCTTGTGGGAATAGATCTCCCCTGTCTGAACCAGTGTGTGCTCTCTTAACTGGGGCTTCTGATGGCAAAAAGGATAGACTCTCATAACTGATATTATGAAGGCCCCAACCTCTAACACCTTTGCAGAGCTGCATTGGAGCTCCCACTTGTAATATTAGAATAATGCAGATAATTCCTCCATTCCAAGAGGTTTATTATTATAAACTTCACTATAGCATAGTAAACCCTTGACATTTTAAAAGATTTTTAACAATGATTGTAGTTTGACTTGAAAAAAAGCTTTTGGTTTCAAACAAATTATTAACAACTGTTTTAAAATTCTTAGCTTGACTTACTATGAAGGTTAAGACATGAATATATGAACTATAAGACATGTAAGAATTCCCTGAATCCCTTAGAGCAATTCAAATTCTTGCTGAACTTTTCTCAAAAACCTGACGTTGGATACCCCTGCTTATGTTAATATGTGATCTCATGAGTTTCAGTGAGGTCACTTGAGTGGTAATCTATTCAATATGAATAAGAATACTGCAAGATGACTCTAATTCAGTAGTGTTTCATTATGATGTATTCACTGTAGAGATTCTAAATAATGACCTACTGCTTACCATTATTCTGGATGCAGAAAAATGAGGGCATAACTTTAAAAGCAATTTTCCACATGAGATTTTCCTTCCTTCACTTGGAGTCAGCTATTAGCAAAATTTAATAATTTCTCTTGAGAATGATGTGAATTTTGCAGGCAGAAATGATATGATTAGAGGAACTTTTAATAAAACATATTTTTAAATTGCTACTTTTAAACATATTTTTCATAAATGGTAAGCCTCAAATGTAACACTTTATAGGCATTTATTCATCTCCATATATTTATGTAAATTATTTTTTTAAAGTTCCAGGATAAAAATTCATTAAGCATCTGTTCTAAAATAATTCTTTTTCTTTTGAAGTTTTCATTACTTCTTTGCTCTTCCCTCCCATCTTTCCTTTTCTTTATTCCCTGATTTTCTCTGTTAGTCACGTTCCTGGCACACTAGGTTTTCAGCAATGTAGTTTATCTCCAGCAGGAGATCCCTCTGAAATTCCCCTGACAAATTACCACTGCACACTGCAGACTAAGTTGAAGAGAATTTGATTTTCTGCCAACTTTATAACTCTTCTCTGCTAGTACAAGGAGACTTTGTATACATTCTCCTTCACATAACTCTTGTATTTCTTTGCTTGACATTTCATTTTAGACTTAAAAACAGTTGATATTTAGCTTTCCACTATAGTATTTTTAAGTGTTTTGGTTTACTAGATTTACCTTTATGATAGATAATATTTACAGGAATTTAAAGCCCGTATTTCAAACTGAAGAGAGGTTGAAGAAAATAAAGTGTGTATAGAAAAATGATCAATTTAACTAGTATTTCCAAAAGAGTAAAATGTTTTTGACCAAAAAACCGTTTGTACTTGTGCACATCAAAATAAAAGGAAATATATATACATGAAGATAGACAGATAGATAGATAAATGAAGCATTCCTAAATGACTGGTAGTGTCATCTAGACTTCATTAACTAGAAAATTAGAGTTGTCAGTTTTGTTTTCCCTTTTTTAATTTAAATTTGTACTAAAATTAAAAGAATAGAGCAACAGTCCATAGCTGTCTACCCTCCATTCTTATAAATCTATAGAACTCTTATTAACCCAAGATCAAAACAAGCATCCCAGTGAGTACATCAAAATAACTGAGACTAACTGCTTACTCACAAAACAGCTACGTCATCACTTCTGATTCCTACATCATTCCCATTTCTTCAGAGGGAAGGGGAAAAAAAACAAACCTGTTCACTATGACTAGGATGCTAAAAAACTCAAGCAGCCATGGACATAGTAAAAACGGGTATGTTTACATGTCACTGTATGGTGATATTGTATGCTGTACAAAGCATGGTGCAGTATGGGCAGTTACTGCATTGTGATCATGGCACATGATTATATTTTTCTGCTATGTCACTATAGGGGTGCGCTATACCAGGAACACGTGCTACTACAGCAATGTTGCTGCTGAACACATGTAGACCCACATGATCACTGTATCACGGTAGCATGCTGTACTGTGATGTAGTGCATTGCTATGTCACCTTAGGGTGACGTGTAGATGCGCTCAAAGAGAACAATGTTTTGGACCTAGTGCAGCTGTGTTCTAGCACCCCTCCTACTCCCTCGAAACATACAAGGATAATTTAAAATCACCATTATCATAGCTTTTTTAGAAAATAAATTTTCTCTTCACACATCTCCTTACTCATGTGGTTTGTTGCGGGGTATAGAGTTGCATTACTGTGAAGTGTCAGATGCTGTTTTGTAATCTTTATTCTAATTCGTAATGACTAATCCTGTATTCCACAGAATTTCCTGATTCACTCTGATATTATTATTAATACCCATAGTGTAATCTTATTTAATAGGTTAATAGGTGGCCAGCTACCAATTTTTCTTGGAAATATTTGGGGTGATAAATGAACCAGCTCAAGAACACCTTATTGGAGGCACAGCATAAATGTATATCACAAATCAGAAAAAATGTAAAGTGGAGCAAAAGAAAGTTGGCTGTAGGCCTTATTGGAACATTGATAAATATACACTGCTCAAAGAAAGGCATTGGCCACTGTAGGCCTGACCAGCAAACTTGACCAATGCACAAACTCTTTATGTAAGCAAAACTTGGTATGTGGGCCAGATGGGCACTCCTGCCAGAAGATGGGAGGGGGAAATGGCTTTACAAGGTGTGGGATAGTTCAATGCCTGCATGATAAGACTAGAACAGGAATGCTCAGGTCAAGGTGTAAAATGAGCCACGGCACAGACAGCTTGAGACATTCAAGATGGAACATAATACGTAATCTGTTTGGATCACTGTATACAAGAAAGGTTGGAAAGTATGAATACTTTGCATTAGGTTAGGAGACACTGGATGGTGTTGTGCCAACTACTTTGTCAGAGGTACTGATGAATTAACTCTTGGTGTAACATACTTTTTAGGTCAAAATGTGTTAGGGCTGTGCTTGTGGATAATACCCAATGACACTGATAACACCCAAAGACACCAGCCTGATTTGATGGCAGAATTGCAGAGGAGGCAATAAGCAGAAAAAAGGCTTCTTTCAAAATGTGAAGTCAAATCCTAATTAGGAAAATACAAAAAAGCTTAAACTCTGGCAAATCAAATATAAAACCTCAATAGGACAAGCTAAGAAAGAATTTGAGGAAAAAATTGTTAGAGACACAAAAGGTAACAATAAAAATGTTCTTAAGTACATTAAAAATTAAAGACCTGTCATGGAATCAGTTAGTATGATCAGGATGTAAAAGCGATGCTAAAGGATGACAGGGCCATTGCCAAGATATTAATGCATTCTTTGCATGTCCTCACTGTACAAGATGGTGGGGAAATTCTCTCATCACATACAATCCTCTTTAAGGAGGTCAATGGAGTTGATCTGATGTTTCAGTAGATGTGGCCATAGAGGAAAATGACAGTAGCAAAAGATTAACAAATCAGCAGGATCTGATGACATCCATCCTGTGGTCCTGAAGGAGCTCTGATCAGAAATTGCTGAGCTCTTAACTTAATATGTAAGCTATTATTAAAAATCAGGCTTGATACCAGAGACCTGGAAGGTTATGTGTATGACTACAATATTTAAAAAACAGGCTTTAGAGGGGATGCAAGGAACTACTGACCAGTGAGCCTAACTTTTCTTCCTGGAAAACTGGTAGAGACAATGATAAAGAAGAACAAAGAAATGTTCAATACATAGCTGTACATCACTTGTTGAGCACGAATCAATATGGCTTTGTCAAAGGAAAACCATGTTTCACCAGCGTATTAGAGTTCCTTTAGGGTGTCAATAAGCAGGTGGATTGGGGTTATCCTTTGACATAGTATATCTGGACTTCAAAAAAGCCTTTGACAAGGTCCCCCATCAAAGGCCTTTATTTGGAAAATGGAGTGACTAACATGGTAGCTAAATTTGTAGATAACACAAAATTATTCAAAGTGATAAAGACCAAGGGGAACTGTGAGGAACTACAGGAGGATCTGGGATGATTAAGCAAATGGGCAACAAAATGATAGATGTAATTCAATGTGTAAAATGATGAAGCTAGGCAAAAATAACCCAAACCTATATCTAACATATGATGGGCTGTACACTAGCTGTCACTACACAGGGAAGAGATTTGAGAGTCATTGTGGATAGTTAACTCCAAAAAAAAAAAATCAGCCCACTGCTCAATGGCCCTCAAAAAAGGCAAACAAAATGTTAGGGATTATTAAGACGGGGACTGTAAGCAAAACGGAAAGTATTATCATGCCCTTTTATGTATCCATGACACATCTTCATCTTGAATACTGTACCCAGTTATGGTCC
Source organism: Crocodylus porosus (assembly GCF_001723895.1). Classification (NCBI taxonomy): domain Eukaryota; kingdom Metazoa; phylum Chordata; order Crocodylia; family Crocodylidae; genus Crocodylus; species Crocodylus porosus. Next base: position 114,649,508 of record NW_017728906.1, on the reverse strand, counting down.
CCACACTTCCAAAAGGATTTAGGAGAACTAGAAAAAGTACAGAAACAGGCAACAGGGATGATTAGTATGGAGAAGCTTCCACGTAAGGAAAGACTAAAGAGGGTAAGCCTGTTCAGTTTAGAAAAGAGATACTTAAGGTGAAATATGAATAAGGTTTACAAATGGTGAAGAGAAAGTAAATAGGGATTTATTATTTACACTTTCTCACAATACAAGACTAAGGTTTACAAAATGTAAAACTAACAAAAGGAAGTTCTCTGTCCTGCAGTATGTAATTGAAATGTGGAACTCATTGCCCCCAGATGCTGTGGAAGCTGACAGTTTAGCCAGATTCAAAAAGGGACTGGACAAATTCCTGAAGGAAAGAGACATCAATACTTATTGAGCATGGGAGGTAGGATATAGACTCTGAATTAAACCTTCCTATACCTTAAATACTGGAAGCTGCAAGTGACAGAGGAACAGTGGGAAAAACCCAATCATACCCAGTTCATTCTCCTTTTCAGCATCCACTTTCTGTCACTGTGTGACAGGATATTTGGCAAGATGGACTGATTGTATTACCCAGTAAATGGCAAGTTTTATAGTCTTGTGTTCAACTTCTGATCATTTTTTTGGAAGCCGGTTGTTGTGGGTTTGGGGGCATTTTTTGGGGGGGAGGGGTTGTGAATTTCTTAAGGACATTAATCAGGACAGGCAGCAATTGACATGGGTTTACAAACCTGGGGCACACCAGGTGGAACTAGGAAACTAGGAAAATTAACACATGCTGAAAATTCAACGTAATATGGAACATAGATCCTTCATTTTTCATACTGTTGTATAGTTTATTAATAGCTACTATAATCATTATCTGTTCAAAGTTTTCTTATAAAAATCAACATTTAAATATTTTTATGTGTCTTCAAATGATTAGATTTATTTCATAACCGCATATAATACCACATTTTTTTCTTTAATTCTTCAGGAAGCTGAGGATCTAAGAAATATGATTTTTCCTTGGCTGCATTCCTATTATATATGAAATACTCCATTTCAGCATTGACACAAAGATTAAAAAGCTATTGTGTAACATTTTTCTTATAAAAGTTAAATCCAATTATTATAATGCCATCGACTTTTGAATTAGTCCTTTGTGATCTTAGTTACTGAGTAAATGTACGGAAGGAAGCTATCTGTCTTCCATGGTAGTCAGGGAAATTTTCATTTGTTCTTAAAATACCACAATTTCAGAGTCAAAGTTTACACTATAGCTTTAAAAACATGGTGTGTATATCTAGATCTAGATCTATCACTGGCGTTAGCATTCATTGTTTTTCTGACCAAATTTCACAGACCCTTTTCATAGACTTCTGAGAACTTTCTCACCTAGACATTGCATGTTACCATGTTGGCTACCCCTTCTGATCAGCAGGAATCCTGGTATTCTCTGATTTTTAAAAAATCCCCAATTTTTGGATTTAAAAAAGTAACCCACAATCTACATTTTTCCACAATTAAAATCAAACACTGCTTTACATATATATATTAGTGGTGTTTCAGTTTACTCATGGAAAAATATGGATTTTGAATTACTTTTTTAAATCTGAAAATTGGGGATTTTTTTAATAATCAGAGAATACCAGGATCCCTGCCAATCACAGAACAGAACTGATTGGACAGGGATTGTTTCTTTTGTGGTGGTTGACAGGAAGCTGGGAACTAGAAACAAAGGACATATTTCACCTAGTTGAAGACTAAGTGGACACAGCTTGCAACCAACTCTAAGTTACCTAAGGAAAGTGTAGGAGTGATTCTTATAGGGAAATCTTATTCCTGTAATAAGGACATTTAGGCATCCATAGAGAGCAATGGGATGTCTCATAAACTTTAGCAGGTAATTCAAGGTGGGGGGCATAGTTGGCTAGGGTACAGGGGTGTGGGGTTAAATAAAAAAAACAAAACGTGACTAATGGGTGTGGCTTGGAACATATGTATTCTGTGAATTTTCACTAAAGCATTCCAGGAGTGGGCAATTATTTCAGCTGGAGGGCTACTTTGTGACTTTTGGTAAGCTGTCAAAGGCCACAAAGGTAGCCCCACCTCTTGACAGGTGTCCTGCTCCCGATCACCACCCTGGAACCAGAAGACCCACCCCTAACCCCTGACCCTTGCCATCAGAAGTCTCCCCACCTTGCCCCTGAATATACTCCTTTTGGGAGAGGGGGTTTACCATCTTGGAACTGAACCCCCCCCCGCCACCAAATCCAATACTAAAAATCAAACATCCACTATAACATATTTTTTATTTAAAAGAAAATGTTCTGATTTACTTGTGTTTGCATAGTGTATATAGAGGTGATTGCATAATAGCTCAAATCAAGTCTTACTCCTGTATATTGTGTGTGGGGGTGGGATGCATGTTTAATTTATGGAGTGTTTATATGTGGGGCTTCTGAAAGGGTATGGGGTTTTTGCAGGGGCTGTGAAGGAGTGTGGGGAGTTTGGGGTTGTGGGGTGTGGGGTTTGTGGGTGGGTGTCGGGATTGTAGGTGGGTGTAGCCCCCTTGCCACATGTCCGCCTCAAGGCATATAGCCCCCACCACTGGCAGCAGCAGCAGCAGTTGTCAGATTATGCAGTTGGTGTGGCAGGGCCTGGGAGCACTCCTGGCCCATGGCAGACAGAGCCCCCTGGTGGCATGTGGCTCTTGCTGAATCCTGGGAACTGTATGTTGAGGCACAGAGACAGCCTGGCCCAGCTCGCTGGCATGCCTTTAAGCCAGACTGGGATGGCTCCATGCCAGGGCATGGAGCTTCCAGCAATTCAAACAGGAATCATGCACCATTGGGCTAGGCAAGTTCTGTGCCTCCACATGGGTTTCAAGTATTCCAGTGGGGAGCCATACTTGGAGGCATGGAGCCCTCCTGGCTCCACGGCATGTGGACAGGGAGCTGTGGTGAGTCACACGCCATCGGGCCAGGTGGACTCCATGCTTCCACTTGCTGCTCCCTGCTGGAGTGCTGGAAGTCCCATGTGGAGGCATGGAGCTGGTCCAGCCTGGTTTGGTCCAGCCAAGTGGGTTTGTAGGTGGGTGTGGCCCCCTTGCCACATGCCCCCCTCAAGGCATATGGAGTCCCCCTAACCTCCCGCCCCCTGCCACAAAGCACATAGGCAAGTGGGAGACAGTGCAGAACTTTATAGAGTGAATTTGTTTCAGGTAGGCATTTACATATGCACTACTGCATGTTAACTATTCCACAGTTAATTTGTGATCTGCATTTGCAGGTAGAAAATTAACACAGGAATAGATCACATTACTGTGCAGTAAGCATCTGCACATGTAGACAGTGACACTTACTGCACAGTAATTTGATCTATTGTGCAGTAAAGTGTCTCATGTAGATGTGCCCACTGACATGAATTCTTCATGAATGATTCCGCCTTTGTCCTATTTTCTTGCCCCCATTGTTCTTCTGTAACCAGATTATATACAGAAAGTTTGCTGCCATCTGGTGAATTCCATTATAGATCACACACTACAATTATGAAGACCTATAGGAAGGTAATTGAACAATATTATTTTTCTGCTGGTAATCTGATTGGGAATCTATCCAGACTGGGAAAGACAATACAGCAGAGTTTTATCTGACTCTGGCTTCAAATCCCTACCACCAACCACCTTATCTTAGAGGGAACTCCAAGATTCTAAGGGTGAAAAGGATTGTGCTACTTAAATAACAACCCCACTTCAAAATTCGTATAACAAACTATGTTTATTTCAGGTGCTTCTGGTACTAATGTGAAAGGGATGATACTTCTCTTAGGGATTAATGGTCAGAGTTTCACAAGGGCCAAAAGTGCTAGTAATAAATAAGCAAATAGTGTTTTTCATTGAATGTTCACTCCCAGATGTCATATATTTTTAAACATCTCTATGACTGAACATCTACAACATTCATTGATGTCAATTTGGGCTTCATGGGAACATCACTTATGCATCATGCCCACTTCTTAAAAAGAAAACACTGAAAACTGTTTTTCTTATATAATCATGAAATGACAAGGAACAAATATCCATGGTAAGAGTAGTAACAATTACAAGTAATTGTATATTTTCCTACTATTATACACATCACACATTTTCACTTTGGAATGTTTATATTGTTTTTATGAAGCATGATTCAAAGACAACTGTATTCATACACTCTGTTTCAAAGTCTATTTTCCTTTAAAAATAATCCTGCAGCATTGAACTAGGATGAAAAGAAAAGTGGGAAAGAAATAGCTTCGGTTTGTACAAGTCAGAGTTTGTAAACAGCAGTGAAGAAAAAACAATTTGAAACATGAGAAATATGCTACAGGTCCTCTTTTCATTTTAAAATGGCATGAATCAGAAGAGCTTTGCAAGTGAAAAGTCGAATTTACAACAGGAGTTATTCCTTACAATCTTACACTGCATGTAATTTTCAGTAGGTGAAATTATATTCTGGCAGGCAAATGCAATGCAGAGGAAAAGATGGGAATTCATAGATTTCATAAACACATAATAAAATAACTCGAATGGTTCATGGGGTGTTGAACACTTCATTCTTTTGAGAATAGCTATTAGAAAGCTATTAACAATAATGAGATTAATGTCACCAAATCATTATGCATCATATTAAAAATATGTCCTAAAATACTTCCTAGAGTGTTGTGGTTTTTAAATAACATAAGCAAAACATCCAAGAAAAAAAAAAAATTTCAGACTATTGAAGCTGCCCTACTGAGCAGCTGAGAATCAGAACTCATGGGAGCAAAAAGAGAGCAAATATGAAGGAGTTTGATTCTATGGCCTAGTGTTATGTTATTCCCATGATAAGGGAGAATTGTGTCTTGTTACTAGGCCCTTTGAATTTTTATAACAGCCATTGCTTAAAAGATAGAAATAATAAACTGAACAGTCTGTCCTTCAAGGGATTGCCTCCCTATCTTGTCTACAGAGTTATTTTTTTTGCTTTCCTTCTAGCCCTTTACTCCAGAGCTAATGTAATACTTTCATGATGTCCTTCGGGGGGGAAGGGGGGAAGAATATGCTACTGTCAGAATATCTTTGTAATAACGAACAGCCTATTGCAGGTATATAAAGCAATCCTTAGACCCAGGTCTTCAAAGCCATTTTCCCTGACTCTACTCCCTGCCATGAATTACAGGTTCAGGGATAGCTAACACATTATATCACTTCCCTTTGGCTTCCTGCCTGCTTCAGCAAATATACAGAGCCTTTATTGGAGATATACCACAGAAATTGGTGTTCATAAAGTGGCAGAATACATTGGACCAACAGCATCAGCATTTCCCAGCTGCAAATACTATGACAGGCTGGCATGTCAAGGCAAGGTAAAGGAGGATAGAGGCAATATTTTTGGAGCCATGGTTAGAAACGGTGAGAACAGGGAGCCTAAGAGCACAGACAAAGAAAACATTTTTCAGTGAGATACAGAAAGCATGAACTAATAAAAGCAAAACAAAACTGATTAATGCCCCCCGCCCAATATATCTATATATTAGTGGTGTTTCATTTTGATCATGGAAAAAAAATGTAGATTTTGGGTTATTTTCTCAAGTCATCAGTGACTTGGATGTGGGTGTGAAGTGTACTCTGTCCAAGTTTGCAGACAATACTAAATTGTGGGGTGAAGTGTACACTTCAGAGTGTGGGCAACAAATGCAGGCAGACCTGGACAGATTAGAAAAGTGGGCAGTACACAATAGGATGCAGTACAACAAGGACAGGTAAAGAGTGGTGCACCTAGGGTGCAAAAATATCCAGCACCTACTGGCTAGGAAGTGACCCTCTGAGCATCACAGGAGTGTAAAGGGATCTCAGAGTCATAGTAGACTCCAAGATGAACATGAGTCGTTAGTGTGACGAAATCATCAGCAAAGCTAACTGCACTTTATGATGAATCAGCAAATACATGACAAACAGAACCAAGGAGGTGATAATTCCCCTCTATGTGGCATTGGTCAGACCACAGTTGGAGTACTGCATCCAGTTTTGTGCGCTGTACTTCAAGAAGGATGTTGATAGGCTCGAGAGGGTCCAGAGGACATCCACTCATATGGTTAGGGGCTTACAGGACAAGCCCTATGAGGAGAGACTGAGGGACTTGGACCTCTTCAGCCTCCACAAAAGAAGGCTGAGAAGTGATTTTGTGGCTGCCTACAGATTTGTTAGGGGAACTCAGCAAGGGATCAAAGATGCTCTGTTCACCAGGGCGCCTCTTGGGGTAACAAGGGACAACGGTCAAAAACTGACAGAGAGCAGATTTAGGCTAGATATCAGGAAAAACTTCTTCATGGTAAGGGTGGCCAAAATTTGGAATGGGCGTCCAAGGAAGGTGGTGCTTTCCCTTACCTTAAGGGTCTTCAAGAGAAGGCTGAATAGACATCTGGCTGGGGTCATCTGACCCCAGAACTCTGTCCTGCCTTGGCAGGGGGTTGGACTTGATGATCTGTTGAGGTCTTTTCCAATCCTAGCATCTATGAATCTATGAAACTTTAATCTGAAAATTGGGAATTTTTTTTTATCAGAATCAGGAGGAGCAGGAATCAGAAACATCAGGAATCCTGGTTTTCTCTGATAAAACAATAAAAAACAATTTTTGAATTAAAAAAATTATTTAAAATCCACATTTTTCGTGATTAAAATGAAATACCACTTATATATAATGGTATTTATATATTATATAAATAACCAAATGGGAGAGGCTTCCTGGGTCCTATCCAGGGAGGAACATGGGGCTGCTGGACTTCTGCCCAGTCCAGCACTCCTGTCCAGGCTTCTGTGTAGTATGCCCCACGGCACAAAATGTCTGCAGGTTTTATAGGTTTTATAGATTTTATAGCCTGTAGCCAGAGAGAGCAGCCCAGCTCTGCAGGAAGAGAGGCAGCCAGCCAGGAGTCCTGGGGCTCGGCTCTGGCAAGCCCCCTAGTGGACAGGCAGAACCAGCACTATAGTCACTCTGTTAATGCACTTTAATGTGTCTACATATGGATTAATGTACTTTAACTAATTGTGCCTAAATTTGATACCCACTTTTGCAGGCATTAAATTTAGTCACAACTAGCCTAAACTTGCCATTTTAAGGTGCATTAAAGGTGTGCATGTGTAGACACATGTCCTTAAGTCACCTTCAACCAGGCTAATGCATATTAAATGTAGATGTGTAGGCACACTCGATTAGAAATAAAATGATGGACACACACTCAATTCGGGTAACAACAACTATATTATTCAAATAACAACAAAAGCACCACAACAATAAGTTCCAATACTATGCTGCACACAACAATAACAATGTAAATGCTAGAGAATGCTAAAGAGCAATAGCCTGCTCTTCCCAGCAGCTAACACTCACTGAATACAGCACCACTCACGCAAATCCACACAAGCCTGGCTCCTCCTCCAGCCACCACAACACAAGCCTGGCTGCTTCTGCAGCCAGTATGGGAGAGATATTGGTCCCCAAGGACCCTCACTCTGCACTCACTCTCATATACCATACTGAGGGCCTACACACAGATCCTGCCTACCTGACTAGTAGACCAGAATAGTCACCAGGTAAGCCCCACCAACAGTTCAGAGTATCAGACAGCTGTAGTGTGCCTATCTTCTCAGTGTATATCAGGTTTGTATTCCACTCTCATCACCTTACTGTTAGGACAGCTAGTTGTGATCCGCATCAACCCCGGGTCTGGGTAGTTCTGCAGTGATACATATTTGACAAATGTCTTTCTTTAAGAACATCTCTGAAGTAGTCTGTACAGTCCATATTGTTGGCAGTCTGAAAACTTACTACAAAATATAGGACAAATAGCAGATATCAACCGACATGTACCTCACCATGCCTGGCACATTGGATCAGGGGGAGAAGGAGGGGAGAACCTAAGCCATTAGCTGGATTTCTGCTACTCTTAAGCAAGGCCTTGAACCAATTTATGAGTGATTACATGAAAAAAGAACTTTGGGGAGGGATTTGACAAGATCTTACTGACTGAGAAGGGGAGCTTGCAAGAGTCTGTAAATGCAGTAAAAGGAAGAGACAATGAGTCAGTAAAAGAAAAATAAAAAGACGAGCACATAATGGCAGAGCATTCTCTTCAGGAGCTAATTAAGTTGAATCATAGCCTATTTCTTAACATTCCTTTAGGTTCTGTCCACCTTATCCATAACTCTGGCAAAACTGGGGACTGATTCAATTCCAGCTGTGAAATCTTTTGTTGGTAATGGGGTCATTGTGGAAGGAGACCTATTCAGCTTTCTGAGGACCCAGCAGCCTGTGGACTGACTGCTATATGCCATCTGGGTGGCAACTCTGAAAACAAAAAGAAACACAATGACAAGTGGCATGCAGAAGATACTGGTGATGGAAAGGACGAAGTTGGCATGGTATCTGGCTTCCACTTGTCTGAAACAGTGTCATAGATATGGTAGGGAACACTAGATGAAGCCAGACTTGCTTGTTGATGCCTCAGAAAAGCAGATTACTGCTTGTGGATAACTTCTGGTCTCAAGCTAGGACTGCCCCTAAACTTTAGTTGCTTGACCCAGTCAAATCAGAGCCCTTCTTAAATTTGTGTTACACAGGATAATTGAGCCAACTTTTTGGCCATCCCTTTTTCACACTCCCTAGAAATTCTATCCAGATAGATCTGTGCCAAGCCACCCACAGCCAAATGAGGGAATCCTTTCCAACCATAGCTTGGGTTGCTATTTCCTTGTCTTTGTTGACTACTACACTCATCCTAAAGGGTTCTGATGCTCTTTCAAGTTGCCCTCTAAACCTCACTCTGCCAACTTCTTATTTAGTCAGCTTATCCTCCCTAGGTCTGCTTCACTACTACTCTACATCCCTGTGTCTCTTGCTGTCCTTGGATAAAATCTTTCAGGTTGGGTCTCTGCATGAATTTCTGCTGCTCCCACATCCCCTTACATAGAAGTCTTGAATGAGGTATGTGGAGTTGACTGAAATGTTTGACTGAAACCTTTAGTAAATGGTTGCTGGTAATGTCCAGAGATTTTTGACAATCTTGTATGGAATTTGGCTTCTCCCAGAAGTGGAATAGGTCACAATAAGGCACAGATATACCTTAGTCATTGAAGGATAGTATTAAAGAGATGACACATTATGATGCATTATGGCCAAATGTCAGATGCATAGCATATTAAGGGAATTCATAACAGGTGAATTCAAAATGACCTAGGAGGTTAAAACTGGCCTGAGGTTAGGAGTGAAGGATCCAGACATAGTCAGGGACTATCAGACCCCACTGATAAAAACTGAATTGTATATAACATATGTGTAAAGAAGAAATAAAAGTGGGAGTTAAAGGGTGTTGGCTGAAGGGGCTTATGCTAAGCTGCAGAAATGTGGCTAAAGCAGAAAGTACAAAGCCTGCTTCAGAATTTTCAGGTGTTATAACTACCATAGTCAGCAAACTAAAGGAAATAGGATGTGACAAGTAATATTCCCAGATGGCGAGAGGAAAAGATAAGGCCTCCTTCCAGAATTGTAATTTTCATCAGGACCAAAATCCAAGCTAAAATTAACATCTTCCAAGTCTGCAGACAAAAAAATAAAATATACCAAAAAGAAAAATAAAGCACCTAGATCCCAAAGTCTCAGTGAAATAAAGAAATTTAAATAAAACCAATCAGAAAATAATTATCATGATACACTAATACTCTACATAGTAGGTGTTCTAAGAACATTTTAAGGTATTTTTGCTTTCTACTTTGTCATGTACTGTATAACATTTTAAAGCTTACAGAGCAAAAATGTGCACACAAAAATACATTAAAAGCACTATAGATTTAGGAAAGAAAACAGGAAAGCGTACTGGAAAACATGTTATTTTGCTGAGAATTACATTGCTACCAGTGAGTTTTGTAGTGGTGTATATATGGTTAAAAGTGTTGCACTATGTTAAGCAGCACAAGTACAGACAAAAGCCTCTTGAATCCTGTAAAATTTTTGACCCAATGCCCCACTTAGCTAACTTGGGGATGAGCTGTATTGTCAAAGTGAGTGATGGGAAAAGCATGAGTGGTTCTGAGGTGCCTATCTCAGTGGTTCTGAAGTGAGCAACTAGAATTGAGTGATAAGTGTATGTATTGTTTGAGATTGTAAGTGATTAGTACATCGATCAACAGGCCCTTTACACCAGAAAATTGGTTAGTTAAAGTGCTGTGATTAGAGTCTGTATAAACCCACATTTTGGTGCTCGTGAGTGGTTCAAGTGTAGTTATAGTAAGCATGTGTCCATTTGAGCTTTGTGAGTCTGTGAAGTTGGTGGTATGTCTTATGAGTTTGTTGCTTTTTGCCTGGCTGTATTAGACAGTGGTAAGTGTAGAGTTCCCAGCTCTTTGATGGTGGGGGAGAATCAGCTGCACTTGTACCAAGTTTCCTTTGACTTTCTTACCTTTTCACTTGATTGGATTGACCTATGGATTGTCTTCTCCATTTTTTTACTTGAATTGTGCTCTGACCTGTTGACTGCTGTTCACATTTCAATTGTTGTTCACTGTTTTGCTAGCTGTTTGATCTCTACATTGCTGTTGGGATATTTTGGTACCATATAATACCATATATTACATCTTTGTTGTGTTCCCTTGTTATTATACCCATCTAATTGTCAGCACCTTTTTCCTTTTGTTTTATGATTTGTTGTTATTTCAATAAATTCACTTTTTATATTTTGAACCTTTAATTCTGTTTCCTTGTATGTATCTCAGCTCTAATGAAACTCAGGTCAGGGAGGGATCCAAACAGCTATGGTGAGGGATGCCATCACAGTTGGTTAGCCTGATATTAATCTACCACTACTTGTCCACCAAATATAAATGTATTTGTAGATTAGAGGGTCTGAGGCCCAAAATTTGGCCCACTACAACATTATGCCCATCAGACATAGCTCTCAGACATTTTAGGATATACAAAGGGTACTTTCCTATCACAATAGCTTTTGCAAAAGCCAAGGTCAAACACTTGTTAAAGTGGGTGTGCAAACACCACAGCCTGGGTTTAGACATGGCCAGCTATATAGTGCAATACCAAGGGTGAAATCATTTGACAACCTGAAAATGCAAATTATGCATCAAAGGATCAATGAATATTACCAAACATGGTAGCATTTATACTGAAATCCTGAAATGAAGTTCATAATTATCATACGCCCCCTGAAGATTACATGCTGCTTATCTCCCTTTCATGATTTACAAAATGATGGAATGTGCTCATGCTTGTTTAAATGAGGCTTTCCAATGCCCTTGTGAAGCTACTCTGACTTCAGCAAGTGATTTCAAAAGGTTGTGTACTTTTTTATATTTTTAACCCCAGTTTTGTTCTAGGGTTCTGTGGAAATATTGTGAAGCAAATGACTACAAATCACTTGATTAACAATATAATAAGGTTGGAAGAGTAAAATAGATATTATAGATGGGGCCAAAAGTTTAGACAGAACCATTCTGCTTATCATATTTCAAGGTTTTTTCATGATCTGTACACAAAACTGACACAAAATTTGTGTGAAGATCTACAAAAAAATCAAGAAAAAGCTAGTCTTAAAACAGGGAAAAAACTGTGGCATGGTAGAAGGAAGAAGAGAAGTTAGAAAAGTTATTAGGAAAAAACTGCCGGGTACATACTTGTCTATAAATAGTGGGTGCAGATGGGGAGGGGAGGTGGATTTTGTCTTTAGCAAATTCAAGAAAACCTGCTGCCAGTCTGTATGCTACACTCATTTGCCCTCCTGAGTGTAGGTGTTGTTGAAAGTAGCTAAATCAGCATTGAGACAATTTTTTATTCTTGTGTTTTCAGGAGTAAGAATTAAAAGTTTGGGCTACATGCCTGTCTCTTGACTTATCTGATTTGCATGATAGTGATACCATATTTGCTAAGAGGACGTGAAGGATCACTAGGAACTGTATCTTGAATTTGGTGTATGAAAGGGGTAGTCATTAGAAGAATTGCAACTATACCTGAATTCTGTGTCTAATCTTGCAGAAATCCTCATCATCAGGGATTGTGGGTTTTTTTGGATTTAAAAGAATCCCCAAGTTAAAAGGGGTAACCTCATATCCACATCTTTCATAATTAAAGTGAAACACCATTTCATTTCCTTGTCATGGAAGAAAATCAGGGGGGTGTGTGTGTGTGTGTGTGTATGTGTGTGCGCACACACACATATACACACACACATATACACACACATACACCTATATGTGTATATATATATATATATATATATATATATATATACACCTGATTTTCTTCCATGACAAGGAAATGAAATGGTGGATACAGGGAGAGCAGGTCATTTAACATATGTTGACTTTAGAAATATTTCTAACCACTTATGCAACTAAATGGCCACCATTTGTGAACCTAACCTAAAATCTGCCCTACTAGTATAATATGCATAATACATAATTCCATGTATATATACATATACATGTATGTGTGTATGTGTGTGTGTGTGTATACACACACACACATTCATAGATTCATAGACATTAGGGCTGGAAGGGACCTTGGAAGATCATCAAGTCTAGCCCCCTGCCCCAGGGGCAGGAAGTCAGCTGGGGTCATAGGATCCCAGCAAGATAAACATCCATATGTCTCTTGAAAGCATACAGTGTGGATGCTTGAACCACCGCCAGCAGCAGTCTATTCCAAATCTTGGGGGCTCAGACAGTAAAGAAGGTCTTCCTTATGTCCAGCCTGAAACAGTCATGGAGGAGTTTGTGACCGTTCTACTTTGCCATCACTTGGGGCGCTCTGGTGAACAGACATTCCCCCAGATCCTGGCGAACACCCCTGATAAATTTACAGGTGGCCACCAGATCACCCCTGAGCCTGCGCTTTTCCAGAATGAAGAGTCCCGTGAGGTCTGTTTTCCTGACCTCTGATCATGCAAGTGGCACTTCTCTGCACCCTCTCAAACTTCTCCTTGTGGTAAGTGTGTGTATATATGTATGTGTATATATTATGAAAAATAGTATATATTAAAAGTAGTATATTTGTATATATATGTGTATGTATGTGTGTGTGTATACATACATAAACACACACACGTGTATGTGTGCGTGTGTGTATGTATGTATATGTATGTATATACACACACATACATATACATATATACACATATATATGTATTATGCATATTATACTATTAGGGCAAGTTTTAAGTTAGGTTCACAAATGGTGGCCCCTGAGCTGCATAAGTGGTTAGAAGTCTTTCTAAAGTCAACATATGTTAAATACACTCTTCTCCCTGTATCTACTGTGTCATTTCCTTATCATGGAAGAAAATCAGCTTTGTCAAGTATGACTTACTTTTAATAGTCCAAGCATATGTACCGGTTGCTGTTTCACCACAAACTTTTCCCTAACAGCTTGGCAGAACACTAGAGAATACTTGTGAAAGAAATATGAAACCAGAATTACAGTCCCATGCCCCCTGTGGGATTATAAACCATGTCTCTCATTTCCTGGGACAACATCTTAACTACTAGGCAATAGAGTAGATTACTCTCCATCACTCCTGTTGAAGTGGAACCCTTGGTAGGCAAGAGTAGAAGTCACAAAGACAAAAGGAAAGGAAAGGAGAAAGACTTTATCTTTGTAGACTAGTAAACGTGACCTTCCCTGGAAACATTAATAATGGATTTTCCAAAGAAAAATATATCAATAATAAGCTAGGTCTTCAGTTGGTCTAAATCTGCACAGATGTAAAGACAGATTGAAATTCTGGATTAGCTGAAAGGAGATTTATAAACTGCTACATTGGTATCAGTGTTTATAAGTCCAGTGTTTCACTGACTTTTATATTAAATGCGATCATCTTATAAGCAAGAAGTCCCCCACCCCCAAAGAATAAAACCTGGGAAAAAACTTTGAATAAATGAAATATGGGGAAAATAAGTAAAAGATAAAAGAAATAAAACCCTGCAAATACTATAGAAATTATAAGCTAGGAGATAAATCCATAAAGGTTAGAGTGATAATAAAAAAGGGGAAAATAGAGTTCTAACAAAAATGGGTGATTATAGCCACAGTAACTCTACTAAAAAGAGAAAAATAGATATATGAGCAAGAAAAGACAAAGGGTATTAAGCATATAGGAAGACAGACTTGTTAGATACTTTGCATATTAAACACAAATGGAAAACTGGGCAATTGCCCAAGAAAAAGAAATTAATAATAGGGATTGAAGAAAAGAAATTAGGTAGTCTAATTAGGAAGTAACGACACAAATATTAATTAAATGATAGTGTTAAAGGCTTATATAGTATTAAATTACAGAAGATATACATTAAAGTTATGTCTTTAAAAATCCATTCCAAAATCTATTAACTTCTGAACAGAAATAATGCAAAATATCCAAACTGATTTCATTAAGAGCAGGATGATGTATATCATAAGGTAGAACATCACTTAGGACCAGATCATAGCTTATCCTGAATATATCATAAAGAAGTTAATGGACATAAGTTGTGCCTACATTCCCTGTTTTCAGTATTCAGTTGGAAATACATTCTGAAGACTAACTTCATCCTGGTTCAGAAATAAAGAAAGGATTTAAGGCACTGAGAACCTTAAACAGTTGGATTCTGCCTCACTTTCCTGGGAGCATTGTTATGCATGGATACTGAGAAAACTATACTACAACAGGTGAAGAATTGGCCTGTAATTTGTGAATCACAGAGAATCAGAGCTGGAAGTGAATTGCATAGGCCATCTAAACCAACACCCTGCCTTAGGCAGGATCAACCCTATACAACCCATCCCAAAAATCCATTTTTTAGCCTCTTAGCAAAATTCTATAGTCAGCCCTAATACAACCGAGAAATAACAACCTAACCTACCAAATGTGAAGCAGTGGAGCCATGGTAGATAATGTCCTGCTGTTGTAAAGGTTGTTAATATATGCTTGAGATATCCCAGGAAAAGGGCCATGTCCCCTGCTACAGAGGAAAACAAAAACCTTTA
Source organism: Crocodylus porosus (assembly GCF_001723895.1). Classification (NCBI taxonomy): domain Eukaryota; kingdom Metazoa; phylum Chordata; order Crocodylia; family Crocodylidae; genus Crocodylus; species Crocodylus porosus. The sequence continues at coordinate 114,634,491 of NW_017728906.1, read as the reverse complement.
CAGTCCATACTGATCTGGCCATGGGGTGACAGTCAATCCTTACCCCAAATATGGCAATCAGTCTGACACTGAGTGGAGACGCAAAATCCTATAACCTGGGATCTCTCTGACTTTGGTCCTAGCAGAAACATTGGCTCACCCTGGATAAAATCCTCTGCCTGGGCTGCAGCCAATACCCAACAACTCTGAGAAAGGCTTTAAAAAATTCTGATACATGTAGTGGGTAAAAAAGGGGGAGGGAAGGCACTTCCCTCCCAAGTCCATGTGGCAACCAGCAAAGCCCAGAAACATGGGAAATATGGATAACATAATTTAGGCATAGCTGCACCTAGATTATTTCAAACCAGTGGCTGTCCAACCTCCTCTTGAACATTTCCATTCCACCACAGCTTCCCTAGGCAGACATGTCCACTGCCTCCTTGTTTTAAGAGTGAAGAATTTTTTCTAATATCGCATCTAAAGCTACTTTGCTGAAACTTCAAGCCATTGGTCTGTGTCTTACTCTGCAACCAGAAAGATCACATATTTTCCCTCTTTTTTATGGCAGCCCTTCAAGTATTTGAAGACTACTATCATGTCCTTTGTTGAGCACCTTTTCCACAAGCTAAAATACCTAGCTCCTTTAGCCTTTCCTAACATGTTTTTCTTTCCAAGGCCTTTACCATGTTTCTTGCCTTTCTCTGGACCCTGACTAGAATGTGGAGCCCAAAACTGCACACAATACTTTAGATAAGGCCTGATCTGAGTAGAGAAGTACTATTACCTCCCATGTCTTGCACCTGAAGCTTCTGTGAATGCATTCCAAAACCGCATTTGCCTTTTATGCATCTGCATCACACTGTAGATTCATATTGAGTCCGTGATCTTGATGCATAAGCTGCGGTTCGTTTCTCTGGAGGCTCGTAAAAATCACAGACACACACTCAGCAGCCAGCATAAAAGGTTGTATTTGTTTGCAAACAAAGGTCAGAGCAGAGTCAGGTACTCAGATTACTCTGACCAAGCATTGGTATTGCAAGTGGAATTTATCTTCTCTCTCTTGAGCACGTGTGCAGACACCGGAACTCTTACAGCTACTTCCGTTTCATACGAGCATACATGTAGTTACATCACTACATACATCGCATGTATAGTATAATTAGCTACTTAAGTATGCAGGGCAGAGAGGTAAATATGCATCAGCTAATTAAGCATGCCCAGAAACTACAACAGGTTGCCAAGAGTTCATACCCCAAGGCCACAGTCAATTGAATTCCAACTTCTGCAATCAGCATGAGAAAGGCTGAGAAAGGCTAAGGCGGGACCGGGGGAGGAAGGAGCCTTGGGCAGTATTTCTTTCTTATCAGGTGCAAGATGCAAGCTGTGCATTTCTAACAATCTAACAAAACTTCCAGATCCTGCTCCATAGTGCTGCCATCCAGGAAGATGTCACACATTTTATACTTGTATTTTTTATTATTCTTCCTGAATTTCACCCTGTTAGCTCTAGCTGAATTTCAAACCTATCATGATATTTCTGGATTGCACTTCTGTCCTCCAGTGTGTTTACATTCCTTCCCAGTTTCATGTACTCAAGAAACTTCTTATGCGAGCATCCAAAATATTAATAAATAAATACGTTGAAAAGCACTGGGCCCAGGACTGACCCGTGTGGGGCTCTAATCAAAACCTCCTACCCTTTTGACGTGGTCCCATTAATAATTACACTTTGTGTGCAGCAGATGAACCAGTTATCTATCCACCTTATAGTTTTGTCCAGCCCGCATTTCTCCAATATGTTTATAAGAAGGTCATGTGGGACTTTGCCAAAAGTATTGCTAGAGTCCAGATATAGTATATCTACCATACCCACATACCCACAGGAGGACATAAAGTTTGTTTGACATGATTTGGTCTTAGTAAATACATGTTGGCTGCTTGTGATCAGCAGGGATACTGGTTTTCTCTGATTAAACACCATAGAAAAATGTGGATTTTTTTTACTTTTTCAAATCCAAAAATTAGAGATTTTATTTTTAATCAGAGAAAACCAGGATCCCCAGTGATCAACCTTTTCTCCTCCAGATGCTTGCAAATAAACCTGCTAGAGTTGTTCCAGTAACTTCCTGTGTATTCAAGTGAGGTTAACCAGTCTGTAGTTTATGGGATTCTCCTTTATTCTTTTTTTAGAGAGGGGCATGATGTTAGCCTTTTTCCAGTTCTCCAGTACTTTGCCCTCTCCCAGAACAAAATGAGTATCATTGCCAAGGGCTCTTGAGTTCTCCTCTGCCAGTTCCTTCAGTACCTTAGGAGAAAGTTCACTAGGCCCTGCTGATCTGAATTCATTCAGACCCATGAAAAGCTCTCTGACTGTCCCTTTTTTAGCTCACCCCTCAACTTGTCTCCTTCCTTATCCAATAATCCTTATTAGCTGTCTTGCTGCAGCTTACTTTTTTTGTGAGGACTGAAGCAACGTAGCTGTTGAATGGCCCTGTATTTATCTTCTGCTAAGAGTTCCCCTTGGCTTGTTTATAGTGGGCCCACAGCTTCCTTGGTCTTTGTTTTCTGGAAAATATAGTTATAGAACATATACTTGTTGGCCTTAACTTCCCTTGCCAGCTGCAGCTCATTTTTTCTCTTTGCCTTCCTGATTTAGTCCCTGCAGATTCTTGCTATTTCCTGGTTAACTTCTCTGGGGACCCGCCCATTAATCAATTGCCTGTATGTTTTCCCTTTGTGTTTGAGTTATCCCAGAGGATATTTGTGAAGCCACACTGGTAATTCTCCTTGTGGTTCTACCTTATCTGAAATGTTTCTTCTTGGGCTTACAATTCTATGCCCTTTGGAATCTTCCAGCCCTCCTGAGCACATTCATCTTTTCATGGCACCATAACTAATACCTCCTTGACTTGGGTGAAATCACCTTTTTGAAATCTGAACCCCTAATTTTGCTCATTCTTTTCCCATCTCAGGAATCAGGAATTCTATTATATGATGATGCATACAAGGTTTTTTGGGTGAATCTGATATCTTTTATTTATAACGCTTCCTGTGTGGGTCTTTGCCTTCTATGTGGAGGATTGATAAGAATACAACCTGTACTCCAAGTTCCTTAATCCTCCTGCCAAGACCCTCATAGTCACCTCTGACCTGATCAGTATTTTTCTTGGTACTATTGTTGGACAATGTGGACAGTGTGGACAAGCAGTAAATTATAGTGCTGTGAAGGATGGATGAAATTTGACAGTTTCTCTGTGATTTCCTCAGTTCAGACTGCAAGCAACCAAAGTGGGTTTCTGGAAAACAAGTCATATTTATTTAAATAATGTTTTATTATTTGCTTTTAATTATGAGTTGGATAGACTGCAAATGATTTATCAAGTCACACAAATCATAGTAATCATAAGACAATATGGCTAAAAGGAACCTCCAGAGGTCATCTAGTGCAACCCCTGTCTCAAACAGGATCATCCCTATCCAAACCATCCTATAAAATCCATAATCTAAATTCTACATAAAACTGTGATCAACCCTGAGACAACACATGAGATAACATCCTAACCTGCCATATGAAAAAGCAGGGGAACTATGGCAGTCAATGTCCTGTTTTTATAAAAGTTTGTTAACCACCCCAAAATCCATACCAATCTGACTCTGGGATAATATTCCTTCCTGACCGCAAATACAGTGATCAGTCAGGAGGAGGCGCAAGATCCTCTAGCCAGAAACCTCTGACTTGGGTCCCAGCAGGAGTATTGGCACACCCCTAAGGCCCCATCCTTGGCTATAACCAATTTCAATGCCTCTGAGGGAGGCTTACCCAGACAAGCCAAGAAGCCTAGAAAATACCCTAAGCAGAACACAGACATAGCTACACCTAGATCACCCCCAATTACTATCTGTCCACCCTCTTGAACACTTTATTCATAGTAATTTTACATGTGCTTCAAGCTCAGAGTTGAACTGTACAAATCCTTATTTTGAAGACTGGTTATATGCAGATCTTACATTTAAATCAAACTAACTGGGTTATGTTTATCTAAGCACCAATCTACCAGTCTCTGTGTGTGTGTGTGTGTGTGTGTGTGTGTGTGT
>NW_017728906.1:114615281-114630272 GCF_001723895.1 Crocodylus porosus | reverse complement strand
AAGTGAGGATTTTTTTAAATCAGAGAAAACCAGGATCATCAGCAATCTGATGGCTGCCAATTTGTGACACAGCTTTACTGTCCTGCTTGAGAAACTCCAGAATCTCTTAGTAAACAACTCCTAGGATGGTGTACTTCTCATCCCACTGGCACCAGCAAGCTGTACACTACCTTGTGGTGGGGAGGGGGAGTCAGAGCTTAATCAACATGTTGAGTAAGTTGGCTGCCTTCTATTTAGAAGCCTATCAATGGTTGCTCTTTGCTGTTAAACTCTTCCCCTTGAAACAACTGGCCCTTAATTCTGGCACTGGGTTGGAGGACTCAGTGAGAGTATATACACAAGATGCTTTGTTGCCGTAGCAACACGTTTCATTGCCGTAGCTCATAGCTATGGTGACATAGTATCTAAAAATAACTGTAGACTGCCAGAATGGCACAGTACCAGGGGGTGCTGTGCAGTCATTTAATACTTGCTCAAGCAAGTACTACATTATGTGCAGTACCATATGTGCAGTCGGGGCATGTGTAGACACAACCAGTTTTGATCAGGAGCTTTTCCTCCTGGATCCTGATTGCCTTTCATGGATTGCCCTCCCTCCTTCCTTTCTTCCATAGCTTTGCCTAAGCCTGGCACCTGTGATTTCTGTAGCAGATGGAGGGACTCCTAGTCTACAGTCTACCCTTTCAGAGGGTATAGGGTGGGGTGCCACAGCACTGGGCTTCACTTCAGGGGCTTCATTGCCTCCTTGATCCAGTCACACTTTATCAAGCATATCTACCTCCTCAACCCAGGCATACCCATCTGGCTTCTCACACCTCTTATATGCAGTGAAGCCTACCTTCACCGTGGATGCTGTTGCTGTCCTGGAAGGCCACCTCTACTCACAACAAACTCTCCTTCATGGCTGCTGACTCAACACACCTTCTCCACCACTGCCTGTCACCCCAACTATGGATGGTGATGGCAGTGGAGTGCTCAGTGCATTGCTGTGTCTCCTCATGCCCAATGACACTGATAGCGGTCTCTGCTCTGATATACTCTCTAGAAAATTGTACACATGGACAAATACAGGTTGACATACCTGTGTCTTCACTGCTTTCCCCAATACCACCTGGAGATAGTGCCTAGCAACAGCAGTGTCACAATAGACCTGCCTAACCAGTTTCACCTTACATAAACTGCCTGTAACCAAAAGACCTTCAGTGGTAACTGTGGCACGGGGCTCTGACCACCTTTGTCTGCCACTTAGATATGGTAGTACCATCAGCCTGCACCTTCTGCAAGAATGAGGTATAGGAGACATTCTTCCAAACCTTTCTTGACTTCCTCTATATTCAGTCACTCTTTGCTACCCTTATCACCCTCCTTGGTGTGCTGGCCTTGGATTTCTCCATCCTGTATTGGGCAGTTGAAGATAGCATGATCAGGTTACCCAATTTTCTGCTGGTTCAAGCCAAAATGGTGACCCTGAAGAGCTGTGAAAACTGACTGACAGGGACTAGCTCTGCTGATATTCTTTACCTATTTCATCTTCTGGTTCATGTACACTTTTCCTGTATGTTTGGGAACTTCACCCTACAACAGAACATTGATGAATTTGTGTAGCTCTGGGCAATTATGGGGGAATACTGTACCATGGAAGATGGTCACATAGTCTCAAAAATATGATCACATGAAGGACATTTGGTAGATGGTAAGGATTTTTAATCTTCTGTTTATAGTGTAAGTTTATTGATGAACACTTTCAAGACCTACTCCTTGTGAGGTCATATCTGTCTTTTGTATACTTTTTACCTTTAACATTTTTATAATAAAGGTCTAACAAGTCTATTTATCTAGTTATACATCTTTTTATCTGACTATCTATCTAATGTTTTGGAAAAATAGATCCCTAAATATAATTTACCTGAATCTTTGCTACATATAAAATGCAGTGTTCATTTTTATGAATAAAATATGTCTAAGATACACTCTTAGACCATAAGTGATGTTTAAAAATGGTGACTTTGAAAAGTGACCTTTTTAAATAGTCAAGGGGCATTGAATGCACTTTAGCTACTCTCAGAAAGTATTATGAAGGAATTCTACAATCACCCAGAACTTTAAATCATGTTCACTTAGACTCTATTATCTCATTAATAGAGTCTAGATATAGTTTCACTGCTGCAGAGGATACAAACTAAATATCTGTACTTTGTTTCCAATATTTTTTTGTTGGTATGAATAATGTTACATGTACATGTAAATAAATGTTGAATTTAAACAACTACACTATACATTCTATTTTTCACATACAGATCATCATATTCTTGCAAATATTGACAAATATGCTTAATTTTTATAATTTAGCAAAAAGTAGAATTTCCATTTCTTTGGAAATGAGGATGTCCTGAATCAGAGCAAAGGTTGATATATGGATTTTTCTTGCTCCATAATGAAACATGGTGGTGGGGAGGAAATGGATGAAATGAAATGTTAAAATTTTTTGTGCTCATTGTCACAGGGAAATTGTTGTTTAGGCTTCATATCACTGTTTTTTTCTTTTCCTGAGCTTCCTAGCTTGACTGCATCTCTCATGATGAATATACAGTTATGTGACTCCCATAAGTGTGTCACTTGACCAGAGGTGTAATTGAATTGTATCTTGAGCAAAGTACCCAGGCCTGTAATAGAGAAAGGGGATATCAGGTCTCTGAAATCCAACACAGAAAAATGAGAAACAGTGTACTTTAAACTACCTTTGCCAGGGGATGGGGCCACAGGAGTACACAAGGACATCTCCCAGCCAAGACAGGTGAAGAGCACAAGAGGTACCTAGGTAAGTGACAAGGGTCCAGATAGTCCTAGGAAACAGAGTGGGCACATGCACTGACAGGAGGCCTTAAATGCCTTTACACTAATGCTCATAGTATGGGAAATAAGCAGGAGGAACTCACCACCTGGATAGCTAGTGCAAACCCAGACATAGTAGGACTCACTGAAACCTGGTGGGATTCAACCCATGATTAGGCAGTAAACATTAGGGGCTACAGACTCTAGAGGTGGGAGAGAACAGGGAGGAAAGACTGGGGTGTGGTGCTCTACAACAAAGAGCAATACACATCCTCAACTAACAGGATGGCATCAGAGAAGGGGCAGGCTGAAGTCCTTTGGGTCAAAATACAAGGGGGTTGTGGGGAAAGGGACTTAATGGTGGGTGTCTATTATAGACCCCCCCAACCAAGGGGAAGAGCTAGACCGGGAATTCTCAGGTTAGCTCATGGAGGCAGTTAAGTCAAGGGATGTGGTCATCATGGGTGATCTAAACTACCCGGACTTTTGCTGGGAGGAGCAGTCAGACAGGTCTGACCACTTGCGTACGTTTCTTTCTGAGATACAAGACCTCCACCTAACCCAGGAGGTGCACAGTCCCACCAGGGGGAATGCCCTGCTGGACCTGGTCCTGGCCACAGGCAATGACCTTTTGAGGGGACTGTAGGTCCCCAACCACCTGGGCAATAGCAATCATCACCTATTGGAATTCACCATCCAGCACAGGGTGTCAAGAGCTTGCAGCAAGGCAGTAGCCCTTGACTTCAGGATGGCCAGGTACAATGAGTAGAGGAGTTTGGTAGGAGAGGCATTGTGCTCCCGGAGAGTAGGGGAACTAGATGTCCAAGATGAGTGGTTATTCCTTAAGGAGAGGATCCTCTGAGCACAAGGGGTGAAAGTACCAATGTGAGTCAAAGGGGACAAGAATGCTCAAAAGCTCCCTTGGCTCACCAGAGGTATTCAGGAATGTCTGAAAGCCAAAAAGGGGGCATACATCCAGTGGAATTGGGGGGGGCTATCACCAAAGAAGATTATATCTCCATAGCAAGAGTCTGTAAGGAGTCTGTTAGGAAGGCTAAGGCAGAGACGGAACTCGGGCTAGCAACAAAGATCAATGACAACAAAAAGTCCTTTTTTAAATACATAGGGAGTAAAAAGAATGCACCAGGCAACATGGGGCCCCTGCAGGATACGCTTAGCAATCTGGTGCTTGCACCAGATGAAAATGCAGACCTTTTAAACAAATTTTGTGCCTCCATTTTTCTGAGCAGGGACCAGGACTTCTCCCCCACCAGGATTCAGAATGGACTCAGGAGTGACTCTGCTGGGCCTAAGGTAAGGGAGGACTGAGTTACAGAACTTCTGGAAGGGCTGGACATCAGATCAGCAAGTCCAGGCGCTCTCCACCCTAGGGTGTTGTGGGAATTGGAAGGAGTTATCGCAGGGCCCCTGGCTTGGCTTTACGAGCACTCGTGGTGTTTTGGCCAGGTGCCAGAAGACTGGAATAAGGCCAATGTGGTCCCCATCTTCAAAAAAGAGAGGAGGAAAGGCCCAGGCAGCTATAGGCCCATTAGTCTTACTTCGGTCCTGGGGAAGCTCTATAAAAAATTATTCAGGAGCACATTTGGGAGGGATCAGCATGGGGCAGGATGCTCAAGGGCAACCAGCATGGGTTCATTAAGGGCAGGTCCTGTCAGACCAACATGATAGCCTTCTATGATCAGGTCACAAAATCACTGGATGCAGATATCATGGTGGACTTCAGGAAGGCCTTTGACACTGTCTCTCACCCCATTCTCATTAAGAAGCTAGGTGACTGTGGCATTGATGCCTACATAGTCATATGGGTTGCAAATTGGCTAGGGGGCTGCACCCAGGCAGTGGTGGTAAATGGGTCATATTTGACCTGGAGGGAGGTGGGTAGTGGAGTTCCTCAGGGCTCAGTCCTTGGGCCCGTACTGTTCAATTTCTTTATCAACAGTTTGGACGAGGAGATGAAAAGAACCCTGTTCAAATTCGCTGATGACACGAAGATTTGGGGTGAGGTGGGCACACTAGAAGGGAGGGACAGGATACAACTGGACCTGGATAGGTTATAGGGGTGGGCAAATGTGAATGGGATGGGATTCAATACTGACAAGTGCAGAGTACTGCACTTGGACAGAAAGAACCAGCAGCTTACCTATAGGCTGGGAAACTCCCTTCTCAAAAGCACAGTGGCAGAAAGAGATCTTGGAGTCATTATTGATTCTAATATGAACATGGACTGCCAATGTGAGGACACAGTCAGGAAGGTTAACTGCACCTTGTTATATATCCACAGGTGCATCATGAGCAGGTCCAAGGAGGTGATCCTCCCCCTCTATGTGACACTGATCAGGTCACAGCTGGAGTACTGTGTCCAGTTCTTGGCGCTGCACTTTAGGAGGAATGTAGAAAGCATCAAGAAGGTCCAGAGGAGGGCCACTCACATGATCAGGAGACAGCAGGGCAGGCCTTACGAGGAGAAGGTAAGGGGCCTGGACCTGTTCAGCCTTCACAAGAGAAGGCTAAGAGGGGATCTAGTAGCAGTGTATAAACTTACCAGGGGAGCCAGAGGGGAATGGATGAGACCCCGTTCCCCTGAGTGTCTCCTGGAGTAACAAGGAATAATGGCCACAAGCTGATTGAGAGTAGGTTCTGGAGAGACATCAGGAGGCGCTACTTCACTGTCAGGGCGGCTAGGATCTGGAACCAACTTCCAAGTGAAGTGGTGCTGGCTACTACCTTAGGGGTCTTTAAAAGGAGGCTTGATTACTACCTAGCTGGGGTCATATGAGCTTAACTTAGTGGGGGTCATATGATCCCAGTATTTATTCCTGCCCATGGCAGGGGGTCGGACTTGATGATCTGCTCAGGTGCCCTCTGACCCTACTTCTATGATTCTATGAAAATGCAGTTTGCCATTGAGCTAACATGAATTTTGGGGTCAGTTTAATAAAACTAATTGTCCTGGGGGGATGAACCAAGCCCCAGTGTCACGATGGGCTGGGGTGGCAATTGAACACGAAACAGGCCGGGTTTTCTGGCAAGGAGAATTAAATAGGAATTTAATAGCCAATCAAATCATTTTCCAAACAGAAGGTTCTAGCCAGATTACCCCATGCTACAGAAGGACTGAGCATGTGTCAGATCAGGGCTTGGTTATTACTGCACATGAGCAACACAGAAAACCGGGTCATGGTTGATTGACAAGCCCAAAGGTCATAGAAAGGGCAGTTCTGATCCTGTATGGAGTTTTCTACTCTCAGTCAAACTGAGTTCAGGCATTGGCAGCATCCATATTCAAAATTTTGCTTCAACACTAATTATTTCAAAATGGGCCAAAAAGAGGCAAGGAATATATTTTATTTCAGGTTTTACAGTAAGCAGTTGTAAATTTTTAGGAAAGTCACAATTTATTGGCTGAAGCAGTAATTTTGGCTGAAGAAATCAGTTTGATATACATTTCTCATGTCACATGAGAAACTATTGCTTTCAAAGGAATTAAACATGTGCATAAAAAGATTATAGTTATACAGCTGATTGGAAGAGGACAGGTATTAGGAATCATTTGGGAAGATCATTGAACCTATGTTGCAGAAGGGAAAAAAACTTCTGCATACAAGCCAACAGGCCCTTTATAATATGCATGCAGAGTTAATACGAGTGACAGAAATAGTCACAATAATGTCCACGGTGTTTACACCAGCACAAGAAGTACCTTCGGGAGCAACAGAAACCCACTGGGGGCTCCACATCCTGGGCTGCATTTGTTTCAAAGTTTAGCTTGTGAGAATGAGGACGGGGTCCTGTTGCAACACCCATGGTCCTACGTATGGGGCCAACTATTCTGGGCCATGTCTCAAGGCTTGATCAGCGTGCCCACCAATAGCTTTTGTCAGAATAAGAAAATCACAGTTCCTGGGCACAGAAAGAAAAATGCTTTTCAACTCATTCATACACTGAGTCCTTGGACCAAAGCCTTTATACAATAATTAGTGAGAGAAACTTAGCCCATTCCAAAAAATCTTGTGACAAGATTTCTGGAGGGTTGAGGGCAGGGCCAATCCTATGTAGCAAGTAGAGATGGGAAGAAAGCCATCTATATTGAACAGCACAGACCAGCTTTGCTACCTCCCTCCAGCTCCATCCAGAGTTCTACCCTCTTGGCTCACAGAGGGACCAGGTTAACCACTTACCCTCCATCCCATTTTGTCCATGATGTAGATGAACAGTCATGTTAGCTTAGCATTTTTTCTCCAATGCAAGAAATGATTGTGCCCCACAACCTGGGCTACTGCCAGATTCCAAAAGCATTATCCTCCTGATTCAGAAAACATGGAGGGCATCTCTTTTCATGCTGGGAATTGTGGATCCTTTGAAAAGTGAAAACTTTCAGTGTGATCTTACCAAAGTGAGATCCTTAACCTTACCTCAGAGCAGGTGAGACCTGACACTGTTAGGCTTTGTTTGCTTTGTTTTGTTGTCTTGTTTTGTTGTGGTTTGTTTATTTCCTTTGACTCCTTTACCTTAAGTGCAGATTTTGATTTTCCTGTGTTAAAGATCCCAAAGAAATGTTTTTCTCAATCTTTTTGGCAGGTATCTGTACACCTTTGAAACTCTTGTTTATTAGTCAGCTTTAAGCAAAAAAATAAAAACAAAAATCAATCAGCCTGACCCAGGTCCTCCTCACTGGAGCTTTATGATGGGGCTTGATCTGAGATCTAGATTCCTATGATCATTCTCTGACTGCAGCTCTAGCTTCCTCTGGAGCATGCATCAAGAAATGGTGTTATGCAGCACGGTCAAGTCATATAACTCATAGATTTCATAAACATTAGGGCTGGAAGATCATTGGGTCTGGCCTCGTGTCCAAGAGATAGGAAGTCAGTTGGGGTCAGATCATTAGAGCAAGACAGACATCAAAGTGAGTTTTAAAAGTGTCCAGAGTAGCTGCTTGCACCACTTTTGTAGGAGTCTATTCCAGGCTCTGGGGACTCAGATGGTAAAGAAGTTTTTCCTTATGTCCAGCCTAAAACGGTCTTCCAGGAGTTTCTTACCATTAGGCCTTGTGTCCCCTTGGGGTGCCCTTGTGAACAGATATTCTCCCAGTTCCTGATGCACAGTCTTTATATACTTATAGGCTGCCACCAAGTGTCCCCCTGAACCATGGGACCTCTCCTCATAAGGCTTGCTCTCTTGTCCTCTAATCATGTGTGGCTCTTTTCTGGACTCTCTCAAGCTCCTCCACATCCCTTCTAAAGTGCAGAGCCCAGAACTGGATGCAGTATTCAACTTCAGCTTCACCAAGACCAAGTAAAATGGATGGATGACTTCCTGTGTTTTGCTTGAGATGCATCAGTAGATGCAAGCCAGGGTTTTGTTTGCTTTGCTGGCTGCAACATTGCATTGGTGGCTCATGTTCATTTTGTGGTCAATCATGACCCCCAAGTCCCTTTTGGTCATGGTAGTAGTGAATAAAGCAATGCCGAGCCTATAAGTATGATGTAGGGTTTTTTTCTCCCACACTGGAGGACCTTGCATTTCTCCACGTTAAATGCCTTCAGGTTTTGATCCGTCCACCTTGTAAGCCTGTCCAGGTTAGCCTGAATTGCCAGCCTATCCTCTAGTGCGACTACACTTCCCAAAATTTGGTGTTGTCAGCAAACTTAGCCAGTCTGCTTCTGATACCTGAATCCAGATTATTTATAAATACATTAAAGAGTACTGGTCCGAGTACAGAGCCCTGGGGGATGCCACTGGTCACCATGCAGCATGTTGATATGGTTCCATCAACTATCACTGTCTGGGTCCAACCATAGAGCCAATTCCCCAGTCATCAGGCAGTCAAGGCCACAGTTCCCAGTTCATCCAGGGCAATACTACCTCACTCCCAGTCATCTCTTTTTTGAATTGGATAAGCACTTTTCATAAGCTCCTTTGATTACTCCAGCTGTCCCTAAAAGCCCTGTCCCCCAGCCAAATCATTTTCTATTCCCTACTCCAGTAAATTTATCCTCCTTACTGTTAAGTTAGCCTACCATCCCTAGTCTTTCCAGATACTCTGTCTCATGTCTCATACAAGAAACTCACTTTGTCTCTTTGGGTAACACTTACTTATGCTTGCTATACACCTATCTGTTGGCCTTGAATAAAGATCTTGAAAGCAGAGTGGGATCAACAATGCATAAATCAGATGTAGGTGGGTATATTTTATTGGATTCAAGAAAATGCAGAGCTAGTAAACAATCTGTGCACTGCTCATCTTGCCTAAGTGGCACACTTTGGCACATTAAGTATGGGTCAAATATGATCATAGAAACTGAAATAAGCAGCTTAAATCAGCTTAAGTGGCCCTGATGAACTCAGGAGGTAGAATAAAATACAGGTCAAGTCTTCTATTTTAAAGGCTGGTTTGTTTTCAAAGAAGGTAGAATGCAAATGGAATGCCAATGAACACAAAATAGCTGCACAATAAGTCAGCATGTTTATTAATGTAAGTATGGAAATATATTTTTGCATACTTTAGAGATGTAACATCACGTTGTTAATATATAGTGCTATTCCAATTCTATGGAACAATCTGAAAACGTTTTCCCTTTTTAACTTACGTGAGAATTAATGGCAGATGTCCTATCATTTATACCTCTTTTCTATAATGATGAATAAGTATTATTTGTAGACATTGGCACTGTCTTGTTCAAAGAGAAGAGTCTGAAGTAGTATTCTTGGAAACACTTTAAAAATAAACTATCAAGATACTTCTGGATATCAGTGTTTCAAAGATGTTTTCTTATTTCATCTCCTTCAAGAACAGACAAAATGTGCCTGTTACAAGCTCCCTTTTCATATTGAAGCCTCTGAATGTCTTCTCAATACTTCCTTCAGAAAAAAAGAATGATAAATATGTAAAGCATTCAGCAATCAAATATAACTGTGGAATTCACTCTGTTAGGACAATATTGTTATGCTTAAAGTGAATTTCTGATAGCCAAAAAGTTGTAACATTTCCTAGAATTTTTTTTTCAATTTATTAACCTATTCTTATCCAAAAAATAAGGCCAGGTGGACGTATCATGTTTTTGGACTCATAAACAGCATTTTTTAATACGTTTGAAAATAATGTGCCTTTAATCAGTTTACACTCTGTAGTGATAAGTTCTAAGATTAAATAAATAGCATATATGCAAAATATATTTATAAGTATAAACTATTAAATTCCAGATATAAATTGAATACACATCTTTGTTATAGTGTCAGCTATAATTAAATTGTTTATGATTATTGCTAAATGTTTTTCATGTTGTTTTGCATTTTAGCCATCACTTTGAATACAGCCAGAATTATTGTAGTGTTCAAATACTGACTGAACATATCTTTGTGGCTCAAATACTGACTGAACATATCTTTGTGGCTCACCTGGCACACAGCCTATTACTCTCGTTGTTTAACAAGATTTCACTCAGAGTGAAGTGTTACTTTTGCATTTTTTATCTTCTCAGGTACTTACCCCTAGTAGAAGCAGTAACTGAACAAATGTACTGCCTGGCACAACTAACATATGATGCATCCATTTTGTTTTGATAGAAAAAAACAACAAATAAAATATTCATTTTATGCTATATATGATAACGATATCTGTGCTGATGTAATAAAATTTGTCTTAACCCCACAAAAGACAGGAAAATAAGAATAAGGCAGAGTTTGGTCTACTAGTGAGAACAAATGATTAAAACCCTGACCCCCACGGAAGGTAAACAGAAAGTTCTCATTGACTTAAAAGGAATCAAGATTACATCCTGACATGTAACTCTTACATTTTATTCCTGACCTTATCACTAATAAGGGAAAATTCAACTCTAATAAATTCAATGTTGACTTCAGGACTTGTGGGTTGAATTTGCTTTCTCTACTTCAGATAGCCATATGGATTTATGCTCTTTGCTTGGTACCCTAATTTTCTGCTGATCTGCCCATGTAAGAAGTCATCCATGTTTGGATCCCTGGGAAAAGAGAAAGGATAGAAAATCCGTTTACATTTCCACATGAGTCACTACTGACCCACACAGAGGGATCAAATCATGAATGGTAAATGAGGTAAGAACGTTACCTCTATATTTGCCCTGCTGTGTTACATTCTCTGCTTGCCTTTGCCATTGCAGCAGCTGGGCACAACCAGACAGTGGGAAACTAAGGGTGGTGGGGGACACTAGTAAGTTATGTACTTCTGAATGAATTCTAATTTGTGCACACTGCTTTCTCATATTATGACCCACCATATCACAGAGTACTGACTTTGACAGCTTGGTTCTGTTTGGGAGTTAGAATATGGTCATCCACTAAATCTCAACATCTACATTTGTCTCTAATGGTTGTTTTTTTCCTTGGGTTTTTTTTGTTTTTTTTCCACCCAAGAAAATTGTTTTTTCTCTTCACTGTATTTCTGCACATAGAATTATAGGAAAGTAGGGCTGGAAATGACCTTGGAAGGTTATTTAGTCCAGGCCCCTGTATGTAAAGCATGTGATCTCAGCCAGTCGAAATGAGATGCTGATTTGTTCAGCCCACATGGTCAACAAAATTAGTGGCAATTTAATAAAATGTCACAGACAAAGATGGAAAGGTTCTGAGAAACCCCCCAGCAACCAACATTTCCATTTAAGTCAGCAGAGTTGCAGGAAGTATATGTGTCAGGATTCAGCCCTTGGAACATTTTGAAAAATACCTAAAAGTTTCACAAATTATGTTTACATTTCTTTTGTTTTTCTTCCAGTTGTATGAGCGAATAGCCATAAAGCTACTGTAGTTTATGAAATGGTTAGTAAGAGGCATATAGCTTTCAATACATAACGTAATCTTTACAATAAAGTAAAGCATTTGGTATGTTAGACACATTTTTTTTTAACAGATGAAACAATGAAATGCTTCCTAAGTCAATCTTATTAACTTGGGTGCTTGCAGATTTCCTTTTAAAAGTATTATAATTGAATATAGCAGTGGTTCACATAACATGAATATATATATTTTAATAAAATAAACTTTCCGGTTCAGTAAAACATGCTAAACTCTTGACCTGCTAAAGGGCTTTCTCTACGATGATAAGTTTGGCTGAAATGCAAAACATATTGGGAGGAATAAAACATTCAAATAATTGACAGAACCACATCATTCAGTTGAAACAGGAAAACATTTTTCACTAATTTTGGCCATTGAAAAAAGGTGTTAAAAATATTTAATTCAAGGCATTAATGAATGACAGATCATTTATTTTTAGTAAGCCTCAATAAACCTAATAAAAGAAAATGTCATTCTATTTTGAGGTTTAGTTATGATCATTTCTCCCTAGCTCTACTTATAATAATTTGGGCCCCTAAATCTGTTTCATGAAAATCTTCTGATCATTTTCACATGAAATATCATTCATTCTGATTTAGAATAATTTTTCAGATGCATTACCAATTTCTAATCAGTCTGAATTACTGAATAACTTCAACTTATATATGGAACAAGAAATAATTCTGTGTTTTGTAGCTGTAAGTTACTCATGAAATTTGAATCATTCCAATCTACACCAGCATTTCTGGGCTTCACATTGATTTTAGACACTTATAACTACATGGTTTTAGACAAAACTGGATTTTTTCAGAAAATAATGACTGGTTAAAACCTAAATATTTCATATGAACATTAAAATTTTGGAAGGACAGGGTCAGAAGAAAAGGTGGTGTCATCTTGTATGTTAAATATGCATATACCTGGTTCAAGAAAAAGAACACAGTAAAGCAGAATGCATTGGGGTTAAGATGGAAGGTGAAAGATGCAGCAACAATAAGGCAGTGGGGGCCAAATCAGGAAGTGGTAGTGGATGAGGCAGTCTTGAAGCAGGTGCCAGAACTTTCTAAAATCTATGGGATGGCACTGATGGGAGACTTGAGTTTTTTCAACATCTGCTGGAACAACAATGTAGCCACACATAAAATGTTAAACTAGTTCTAACATGTTTGAAAGAGAACGTTCTGTTCCAGAAGGCAGAGGGTTCAAATTCGGGGTTATCTCCCTTTGTTTTTGTCCTGACCAGTATGGAAGAACTGGTGGAGAATGTGAAAGTGATGAACAACTTGGGAGATGGTAAATAGAATATGATAGAATCATGTCACTGAGAAAACATTTGAGCCTTCATTTTCCAGCAACTACTTTAACCAGAGGAAAGGAAAGTATGAGATCAGCAAAATTAGGATGCTAAGTTTCAGAAAGATGGATTTCATCTATTTCAAGGAGTTAATAGACATGGTGCCATGGGAAGGCTAACTGAAAGTTAAAGGTGCTCAGGAGATGGGAAGGCACAGTGTCATAAGCCCGCCAAGATACTGTCCCAACACAAAGGAAGCAGAAGAAGATGGCAAGAAACCACCATGGATCCACAAGGAGCTTCTAGGATGTCTGAAATACAACAGGAGAGCATACAGGCAATGGAAGAATGGGCAGGTCACTAGGGAAACTAGTCAGGAAATAACAACAACATGTAGGGAAAAAATCAGAAAGGCAAAAACAGTAGATGCTAAGAAGGTGGAAACTACTCAACAGCAACTTTGCCTCAGTCTTCACACATACACACACACAAAACAGACAAACAAACAACAACAACAAACCCAACAAAAAAGCCTGCAGCCATACACCTAATAAGGATTTGGATACAGAAATTACAAGCTGAGGGATGAGAAAACAAAATAAATGGTTAGAGAGCTTTTGGTGTGTCTGAATAAATTCAGGTCAGCAAGGCCTTATGTACTCCCACCGAGGGAACTGAAGGAACTGGCAGAGGAGATCTCAGAGCCCTTGGCAATGCTATTCATAAAATTGTGGAAGAGGGAGAGGTACCAGATTACTGGAAAAGGGCCAACATTGTGCCCTTGTTTAAAAATGGAATAAAACAGGACTTGTCAAACTACAGACTGGTTAGCCTCACATCAATACATGGGAATTTACTGAAGCATATCCTAATGAAGGCCATTTGCAAACATCTGTAGAAGGAAAGGCTGATTACAAGCAGCCAACATGGATTTAGTAATAACAAATCATGTCAGACAAACTTGATCTGATTCTTTAACAAAGTAATTACTTGGGTGGATGAAGGAGATGATGTGGTTGTAGTCTATCTGGACTTCAGCAAGGCTTTGACAAGGTTCTGCATGTCCTTCTCATAAAAAAAGTTGGAGAAATGTTGGGTGAACAAAACTACTATAAGGTGGAAAGACAACTGGCTCAACAGTCACAGGCAAAGGGATCTATGTCCAAATGGTAGGAAGTTTTGAGTGGAGCCCCATGGGGGGTCTGATATGAAATATCAAGCATAGTAGCTGATTATATGAATTGTACATGACAATATATTTCTCCATTCTGCAGAGTGGGATTGAGCCTAAATATGTATGTTCTACACATTTAAATATGTTCTAATTTATAAATTTAAATATTTTAAAATACATACTGACACCAGCACCTCATGTGTAAATTTGCAGCCAAAAGGTTCTGATGAAAGTAAGAGGAAGATTGTAAATGATGCACTTCTATTTCAGAGAAACAATTCAGACTAAATACAATGAATAAATGCAGTGATGGGAGGGTTTATGTGGAAATAACTGTGGATCTTATGTTAAAAATTCAAGGGACTGATGAGAAATATACCAAATTCCATTTAGCATTTGATTATTTGTTTGGTTAATTGACTATGAAGCTGGAGGTCAGGTCGGCAGGTCTTTCTGTGTATCAGGATGGGCTTTTCAGCTTTGAAAGTTTGAGACTTCATAGCTCCTTCTCTCTGAAGTCTCCTTGTAGCTTATTGTTCCTTGTCAGTGAATAGCTGAAGGTGAGAAACAGACCAGGAGATTAAAAGTTGGTTATTCTTTTTCATTACCATAACATCTTGTAAGGTAAGTTACATCCTACTTACCTTAATTCCTCTGTTTGGTGGGTAGATAGCCACATGCCTGTGTTGCCGGCACAAAGTGCCCGAGGGAGGCAACAATTGGGTTCGTTGCCCGGTGTGCGTCGCGCCAAATAAACACACTGGGGGAGAAGCAGACAGAGTTTATTTGAGCTCAAGTAAAAGGCACAGGGAGACTGTATTGTCTCAAATCCTGCACACCTAACCCTGCAACAGCG
>NW_017728906.1:114590889-114615270 GCF_001723895.1 Crocodylus porosus | reverse complement strand
TGCAGGCGCCAGAGAGAAAGGGTTGCAAAGGTTGGGCAAGGGGGGGCTTTGGCTCATCTGAGCCTGGAGCAGAAGGACTTCATCGACACTCGTGGTCTTCCATCCCTCTGAGTTACCCAGGGTTATGCCCAGTGTCACCAACACCTGTGATTCTGGGCATTTGCACACAGTTTGGAATTCTATTTATTTGTGTGATGAAATAGGAACACTCTATGTTTATACTTGCTGCAAAAAGTGATGGGGCTGGCCCTCTCACCTTTTAGGTAAATAACCTAGTAGTTATGATATTGGTTTAAGGACCACATGATCTGGGCTCTAAAACCCTTTCACCCAGACGAAGTTGGAACCTTCATTTCCAGCATATACTCTAACCACAAGGTCACAAACTAAGCACTGCCTAGAATGCTTTTCATTTGATCTCTTGAAGACAGTCTACTGCAGTGTGTATTTAATAGTCATTGGCTGCAGAGCTAAAGAATAAAACTACCTTATTTTCTTAAATATAACATGCATGTTTCCCTCTGGAAAAAAAAGTCACCTGCCGCAGACTTGGGATGCGTGGGTTAAGTGATATGATTTTATGCCTAGGGTTAGAGGCACCATGATTAGACTTCTGCTTCACAGTTCAGGAGGTGTGACATTACTGTTCAGTGAGCTGTGGGATTCAACTGACTTAATGGATTATTGTTTTTCAGTCTACGGGTGCTAACAATCTTGACATCATTTTAATGGTTTTGGTGTTCCACTAATAACGCTAAAATTTCTTAGGGTAATATTCTTGTCTGTTAGTGGCTCTTCATTTATTTCACAGCCTCTTGAGCTCTTTGGTACAGATTCTTTAGGTGTTTTTTGTTTGCTTTTTTTTTCAAAATCATAGCATGATAGGAAGTGGGCTGAGTTCTAGTGTATCCTTTTGGTAGGAAAGCTTTTGGGGGCTTAGTGTGAGCATGTATGATGAAGTATCTGTAAACAATTTTGTAAGCAGGACATCTAGATGTATTTTTCAACCCAGGAGAAGCTAGCAATTAGGCCTAGCAGCAGGGCCTGGAGACTGTTCTCTGATTGGTCTCCCATCATGGAAGTCCCATGACTCCATGTTTAATTTTATTGGGTGTGTGTTAGTCTCCATCTTAATACTATATTTTTTGTAACAAATTTCTTGCAAATGTGACTCTATGTGAAGGAGAGAGTGAGGCTCAGAAAAAGAATTCATGGCAGGGAGAACAGTGTGGAGTCTGAGAAAAGACAGATGGAACTGGAAGGAAAAGTAGCCAATAAAGACCATTTATGTTGAGCATAATGGTCTGCTTTGCTGTTTGGCATGTCCACAGTCTGTCTCTCTTTTCTAGAGAAGAAATCACTGCCTGCCCCCCCACCCCTCCCTTGCCCTTCGCCTTCACAGGAGCTGACCAAAAAGAAGGAACTTTCCAAGGTGGGGATGCTACAGACCACTAGGAAATCCAGGAATAGAGAATAGCTGGGACCTCAAAACCAGAAATTTGCCCCTTGTGAATCCGCACCAGATCTGGATTCAGATGGTCCGGGGCTGGGGGGAGAGAGAGAGAGAGAGAGAGAGAGAGAGAGAGAGAGAGAGAGAGAGAGATTGAATAAGGCTCTCAGAGTCCTGAGACACAGCTTCTCCTCAAAATGGTGTGATCTGTGACACATAGCTGGAGACTAACCTTTAGCAGCAGCAATGGATACAATTTAAGATATTCAGGAAAGGTAGGGTGAGCCAGTTTAAGTTTAGGTTCTGTCCCTGCTCTATGCATCCATAAATATGGGGAAAAAAACCCTTTACTTTTCAATTTTAACTTTTATTCTGCCTTTAAAAAAAAAAAGTGTGTATTTTATCTGGGGGCATGTCTTATGCAAGATAATGTGGTATGATACAAAGAACAACATCATTAACCGAAATGGAGTCCCCTGTGGTTCAGTGGTAAAATCCATGTCTGCTCCACAGGAAACCCAGGTTTAATTTCCAGATGCTTAAACAACTACAGCTAAGATGTTTCTCAAGCAAATCCCAGGATGTCATTCTCCTATTGTACTCAGCCTTGGTGAGGCCGTAGCTGGAGTACTGCATCCAGTTTTGGGATCCACAATTCAAAAGGGATGTGGAGAAACTTGAGAGAGTCCATGGGAGAGGTCACGAAAACAGGCCTTATGATGAGAGGCTGAGAACCATGGGACACTTCAGCATGGAAAAGTACAGGCTCAGGGGTGATCTGATGGCTGCCTATAAGTTTATCGGGGTGCTCACCAGGATCTGGGGGAACATCTATTCACCAGAGCACCCCAAAGGATGACAAGGTCAAATGGTCACAAACTCCTCCATGATTGTTTCAGGCTGGACATAAGGAAGAACTTCACGGCCTGGAATAGACTGCCATCGGAGGTGGTTCAAGCACCTACTTTGAACACCTTCAAGACAAGTCTGGATGTTTATCTTGCTTGGATCCTATGACCCCTGCTGACTTCTGTCCCTGGGGCAGGGCGCTGGACTTGAAGATCTTCCTAGGTCCCTTCCAGCCCTAATGTCTATGAAATCTATAAAGGAGGGACCAAATATCTGGACATAATCTGGCCTTTGGATTCTGTCTCAGCCACCTAAAGTGGTGATAGAAGGTTTGGGCAGTCTCCACTTCTCCAAAGTACTGCCTACATATATGAGTCAAAAGTCTTGGTGACCTCTCACACATACACCTTAATCTGAAAGGATCATTGGTTGCCAAACCATCAACCCATTAATGAAGATACCAATGGAAGTGAAGGGAATCAATTATTTTTTATTTTTATCCACTAATGTTAGAATCTTGGGCAACAAACAAAGTGAATAGAGATTAGTATACCAATACTTCCATTCCATTAGTAACTGATAGTAATTTAAACAGCAGTTAGTAATGGCAATTAGTAATGCCTTTAAAACAATTAGAACTAGATACTTTATATCAAAAGAACAGGACAAGAAGTTCTTTGACCCCTAAATGCTGTTTGTTTGTTCTTTTCAATAACTTTCATGATATGGCGTAAGTTCTTGAAGACTGAAAGGACTTTATAAATCTGTCAATGAATGAAAGAGTAAATGGGATAGCTCAGATAATTAAAGATTTGTCAGCATAACATCAATCCTGAGGAAAATAAAGGAGCAACTGATAGAAGACTCATTTAATAAAGAATTAAAGAAGGGTAGTATAATTGATGCGTATTAATGCCAGGAGTTTAATATGGGTTTATGGAAAATTGATTGTATGTAACTTGATATTGTTGCACCTCATAACCAGTGTACCCTCGACCTGCGAGCCTGGGTCGGCACGACCGGCTTGGCGCAGAAGGGATAGATGACTGGACAGGTGGGGAGTAGTGGCGAGTAGGAGTCAGGTGGCTTGAAGCGTATTGGTTGAATGAAAGGTTTATTGTACTTACGCTACCGATGGTCGCAGCGTAGGCAGGATAGCTGACTTGTTCAGTTACAGTGCATAAAACAGAACGGTCTAAAGGGGCCTGTTGGTTCACGGGGTTCCTGAGCCGAGCCCTTGCTTTCTAACCCAGAGGCTAGGTGCGGCTTCCCGACTCTATAGTCCCAGAACTGGTCAACAGCTCATGCACAGGGAAAAATTATAATGCACTTTCGATCAGTAAACTTCCGAGAGCTCTTTGACGAAATGATCAGACGAACCAGTGAACGAGATACGCCAAATGAAGAACAGCTAGTGGGGAGAAGGTGTCTGCAGGTGGCCAATCTGCTGACTGTGTCTCCTTGGTGTGCTCGGAGTTCTCCGCTTAATGGCGGGAATCTGCTCTTATTTATAGTCAGCAATGACCAATCACCTCATGCCAATTGTGAATAATTATTGACCGCCAATTGCATTTTTACACAGTGACCTAGATACATTATTCATCTGGCTGCCCTCAGCGGGTTCAAAAGGTCAACCTTGTGATTGGCACCTGCAATACTTATCATTGCAGACAACAAGCTCCTTAAGTGTGGAGAACAAACTTTTAACAAACTCCAACTGCAATGTGTCTTTTAGCAAAGAAATAAAGGCTACAAGTGCTGAGGGGTCTTTATGGCCTGCATCCTTACTAAGTTATTATGGTCTTTTGCTTTGCTGGCATCGGCACTCTAACCGACAGGTAAAACTCAGACATGACAGATATCTTTTTTAAAAGATTGCAAGTTTGTTTGATAAAGATAATTATATTGATGCAATATATTTAGTCCTCTATAAAGAATTTAACTTAAGACTGCACAACATTTTTATTAAGAAATCACAACCAGTCAAAATTCATAAGGCATACATTAAGAACTTCCTGACTGACAGGTCTTAAAATGTAATTTAAAAGAAGAATTACCATAAAATCGTTGTTTTCTTATTGGTTCCAAGGGGATCAGTTCCTGGTCCTACATTATTTAAATATTTTATAAATGGCATGGAATTTATATATTCAAAACTGATACAGTTGGCAGAAAACACAAAGAAAAAGTAAATTGTCAAGAGAGCAATCACTGAAGTAGGGAGATCAGACTTGCTTTGTAAACTGAGCATAAAGGAAATAATAAGAGTTTTAAAATCACTAAATGTAAAATTATACATCTGGAAACAGGAGGAAGTTTGGATCAGATGACGGCCAGAGCTCCCTTTATAGTGTCATAGAGAAGTAGGGGTGGAAGGGAACTTCAGAAGTCATGTAGTCCAAACCCCTGTCTAAGGCAACATCATCCCTGTCCAAATCATCCCTTATAATTATAATGTAACCCTACGTAAGACTACTCTGAAACCTGACACAGCATAGATCTAACACCTTAATGTACAACAAGTAAAGCAAGGGAACCATGGCAGCCAATGTTCTTTCAGCCTTCTTTTCTATAATTCTAAGGTTGGGCAGGTTGGTATTTTAGGGTGGGAACAGACATCACCTTTCATAGATTCATAGATGTTAGGGCTGGAAGGGACCCCAGTAGGTCATTGAGTCCAACCCCCTGCCCTGGGCAGAAAAGAGCACTGGAGTCAGACCACCCCAGCTAGGTGCTTGTCCAGTCTCCTCTTGAAGACCCCCAAGGTCAAGCACCACCTCCCTTGGAAACCCATTCCAGATTCTGGCAGCCCTTACTTTGAAGAAGGAGTTCTTTCTAATGTCCAACCTAAATTTGCTTTCTGTCAATTTGTGGCCATTGTTCCTAGTTACTCCAGGGGGGTGCCCTAGAGCATCTCCTATTCCCTTCTGCCCTACCCTAATGAATTTATAGGCAGCCACAAGATCACCTCTCAGCCTTCTCTTGAGATCTACATTCCTCAGTCTGTCCTCATAGGACCTGGCCTGCAGGCCTCTGACCATAAGAGTGACCCTCCTCTGAACCATCTCAAGATTCTCTGCATCCTTCTTGAAGTGCAGCACCCAAAACTGGATGCAGTACTCCAGCTGTGGTCTGACCAGTGCTGTACTATATATGTAATCCAAACTGGTAGTCATGGTTTTTGTTACATAGGAAATAAACAATCACAGGAGTTCTTGTCGTCCTTATGACTTACAAATACATATTAAGACTAACTACAAAACTACAGTACCTTTTCATTGCTTATACGTTCTTGAAAGGGACATTTAGTATCATATTAAAGAGATTTGTTATAACACCAATTCTCATTTTTGTTTTTAACATCTTACACTTACATAAAGGGCACTGCAGGATTCTGAAGAACATGGAGATTACATTTTCGAATGTATTTTTTCACCTTTTTTCCCTCTGAAATAAACCCACATAGCACATCATGAATCAACATCAAACCAACACACTACACACTATTTTTTCTTGGATGAGAGGAAAAGAACAGAGATGTTCAACATGAGACAGAAGCTAGTCAGCTCACTTAATGCACTGATTGAAGGAGCTCTGACAATGTGGTAATGGTGGCATAGGAAGCTAAATCAAATCAAATTGAATTGAATCGAATTAAATAGAATAGATTTTTTCCACCATTGAAGTCAGTGTTAAAACTCCAGGGACTGTGAAGGTTTACAGGATCTGGTTCTAATTTAGAACTCCTTATTAGGCTCCGAAACAAATTAGGCTAAGTTTTCTATTGCTCTAAATGGGCATATTTCTATTAGTTTCCATACATTTTTCCTCCATTTATACCAGCATGGATAATTAACTAAAATTAGTTTTTCAGTTGAGTAAGAAAATACATATTTACCCTTCAAACCCCAACAGTGAAATCAGGCAAGAGGACAGTGCTTTGTGTTTCTTTCTTGTAGACTTAAAGGGGGAAAATGTGTCTCTGAAACTGATTATTTTAAAAGTAAAAAAAAAAAAATATCTATTATGGCATAAGAATAGTACATTTATAAAAATGTTTGTTTTTTTTAAATCCAGTTCATAACTATAATTCCTATAAATCTGTCTAAAAAGAGTACGTTATGGAAGAAGGAGATAAATAATAGTGTTCTACTTCCATTGTAGGGATGGATAATTTTATTTAATGGTGCAAAACAATCTTTGATAGCAAAGTTTCTTCTAAGTACACAAGTCAGTTAACCAGAGGACACATTGTTAGAATGATAAATAATTGTAAGGTTTTTAAAGTAGCTTTAAACCAGATCAATCCCAGTAAGAAGGAAATACAAAAAATACTTCACACCTTTATATGAAACTGAAAATAACATGGATTCTTGCTCTCAATCCAGTGACTCAGAAAATTAAAGGAAGAAAGCAAACTAAATGATGTATATCCCCAGATTTAAAAAAAAACAACTTTTGACATATGGAGAAAATCAAGGGAGTATGGTGGGATTATTAGGATATAGTAAAACTATTTGTTTTGTAATCTAAAATTGACTTACATTGGGGTACCTACTTTTCATTTTAAAGAAAGGCTTCATTCCATTGTTAATATTTATGAAATGCTCACTAGATTCAATTGAATTATTTAATGACTTTCAGCATTGATCATCTGAACTGCTTTAGCAGTATACTTTTCACAGATGATGGCATCAAAGATATTGTACCAACCCTGCAGCTTGAGAAACTGGCACAAGATGCAAGGAGAAGCTCCCACTTTTATATAGAAAATCATAGGCTTTAGGGTCACAAGTCAATGGGTCAAAGAAAGAGAACAGGTAACAGGTAAATAGATATTAGACACTGTGGTAACATACATTCAGCTTCTTACGTTCCACCCTGCACCCCCACCACACCTCTGGAGGTGTCACCAAACCACATTTTAGTCCAAGAGCACTCAAATACGGCCTAGACTTGCTCCCAATTCTAAATTAATCTCCTTCAGTCCACAGCCTGGCAGACCTCTGCCAGCAGATCTCCAGTGTCCAGAGATCACCCCTGTCCCTGTCCCCTCTTTTCCTCTTTCCTATTGTCCTCAGTCCTTTGGGGGCTTCTGGGGATTGTAGTCCAAATTACAGAGTGTATTTAGATGAAATGGGCTCTAAATTGAAGCGATGGATTTTAAAAAACACTGCTTCAATTTATGGCTGATTAAACCCCTGTGCTGGGCATACACCCTGCTGACTTACCTGCCTCTCCAGCAGGGAGGGGAGGGCAAGCTATCAGAGGGTGGAATAGTCCCTGGGATGTGGGAGGGGGCAGGGGCGGGAACTGGTGATTCCATCTGTGGCAGTGGCAGCCCTCCTCAGATGGCTCCCACACACAGCCACCTGGTTTGGGAGGTCCTGGGGGGCACCGCAGCTGTTGAGGGAAGCACCGGGCCCCTGAATAGCTCAGGCAACCTCCAGGGGGAAAATAAAAAAATATCAGAGGCTCACCACTTTTCATGGGTGGAGCTGCTTTCCTGGTGTGCTGTCGGGCTACCTGCAGGGCCTCCTGCAGTGCCATGCAGCTGCATGGTGCCCAGTGCTTCACACTGTGCCTGTAGTTAGTTTGCTGCACCCCAAGTCATTTAAGGTGCATTACGCCACCACATATCCTACAGTGGCTGGAGTTAATGCACAATATGTCACCAAGGCATGGAAACACCAACACCATTAAAGTGGTGCAAAAGCATTTCACTTGCTTTAAAATGTCATGCATTCATGCTTCTTATTTCATCTACACATCTGTAGGCTGCCTCCTACTGTCATACACATAATGTTCACATTATATTCATATTATATCATAGTATATATAAATAAAATACATTGTTGTCCCTGTGGCCCAAGTGGTTATATAATATGCAAGGCCTTGAGGTTTTGTTCTATTTTGTTTTTTCATTCCCTGTTGGTAGAAGAGATCAATGATACTGGTCCTGGCAATAATAAATATATTCGAAGCCCTGTTTCTGTCAGAGAGCAAGAGGAGATACTTCCCTGTTCAAAGATCTAATTCTGCCTCGATCTAGCAGTCTACCCCACAAGCATATATTTTCTCATCTTTTTTTCAGGACTACTCTACCAATATTTTTTTTTTATTGGTCCCCAGGTTTCAGGATGCATTATTTTGGCTTTTTGCCACCACCACTCTCTAGTTCCCTTTTTTTTTTTTTTACCATACCTACAGGGCTTTTCCACACTGAATTACAAATTCATGCCTGAAATAAGACTTTATAGCTCTCCCTACATATTTGTTCAGAGTTTCTTATAGAAATGTGGCATATTCAGACAAAAAAGTTCAGTGTAGCTCTTTATCCTAAAACAACATAAGTTAAGTCAACAGAAATACTTTTTATTCAGCCTAGCTGCATCTATGCTGAAGCTTTTTCTGGTGAGACTAAGTAGAGGGTGATATTTTCTTTTTATCTGTAGCTAACATGGCTAACCGATAAAGCCTGCTAGCATTATCCTAAACACACAAACTTAAAGAAAATTATTAACAAAATATTAATTAAAATTATTAGAGGCATATGGTATCACATTGATATGTAGGTTAAGGACACATACATTCTTAGGCAGTGCATTTAACATGCAGTCTGCACTTGTCTAGGGAAAAAAACTATCAGAAATGTGTGCAGTCTTTATTAGAGCCTATAACATAAGGGATGGAGAGGGTCCTGTTTTCAGCCTTTTCCTGACTTGTGGCAGGCATTTTTGGCTGGGTCTTTTCATATTCCTAATGCTGGCTGATGTGTTCTATGTAGCTGTCCTGTGATCATCTGAATATATGATATCATGAGGCACCTCATCAGTTTGGAGTATTCTGCAGGCACAGACAACTCAATTCCTAACTCCTGTATTTGCATTCAATCTGTCTTTGAGCGAAAGATTCCATTGTTCATATACTATACATTCTCTCATTTAGCATAAGTGGAAGGCAGAGTGCATTACCATCACCATTTCCAATTATGTTTGTGATTTCTCATAAGTCAAAACTATTCATGTTGAGAGACAGCCAATGCAAAACACAACATATCAATATATCACTGAGGAAGAATGTGCTTGAATTCTTTAATAATAGATTCCATTTATTTTTTTTAAATGTTTTGTATGTTACAATAGGATAAGTCACAATTTATTGTAAGGCACAATTTCAGGGGTGGTATAAAGAAGTAAATTGTCAAGGAAGAAGACAAACTCCATGACTTGGCCCTATTTGGTCTGGAGCTATTTGGCTCCAGAATTCAACCTACCTGAACTGAGGCAACTACAGGCTGAAGCAAATAGACTATATGAGATTTATACATTTCAAAAGTATTTAGCTTAATTCATCTCAGTTTAAATGCTTGAAATTAATTTATCCACTTTAAGTATATGCCGGTAATGATAACAAGATAATATAATTCCTGTTTTATGTAGCAGTATTCACGTTTATTTGATCTTGCCATTTATTTCGGCCATGTCCCAATAAAGCCTTAGTTGCAAGTTTGTGTATTTCAGTTACACAAAGTTGCTTCAGAAATACTTTATGTATATATGCCAATTTATCTAAAAACAGTAATTTTAAATATACAGTAGTACTGATTAGTTTCTTGGGTAGAAAACAGAAGTGAGAAGAGAATTACAATGCTGATCAGCATCTTTCTATAATGGCCATAATTATTTTAAAAAATATGGAGAATGGAATAATTCAACACATATTTCTGATAAAGACATAAAATTAAAAAATAAACGAGTAAAGAGCACATAACAAAAACAGAAAAATTAACCTGTTTTTAAGTGTAAGAAAGTTATTATTATGATACCTTTATTTTTAAAAGTTACACTCCATCTTCATCAGAGTTCATCTGTCACTCATTATTCTTCATTTAGTTCAAATCATGGCATTGCATTTTGTGGTTAGGATTCAAATAGTCCACTTTAATTAGTATACTCATACCATTAATAATATACACTAATTAAGAAATCCATTAAAAGCCTTTAATGTTACTTTAAAGGTAACTATTACAAAGTTACACTGTTTTTAACATTTTAAAAATAATAATAGATTGATGTGATGGACTTTTAATATGAACCTTAAATAGACACTGTTAATAAAAGACTTACATGCATTACCACTGGGCTCAGTTAATATAATTTGCTCACTCTCTCTCCTGCTTGAATACATACACATTCATCTTTTAGAAAAGAAAATCCCAGATCTGCTCCTTAACTACAGCCAAATTATAGGTCTGATGACTCTATTTGAAAAGGCAATTTAAAATTCACCCTGCACCTGCAACTAAGATTTTAAGAGCTATTTCCTTTATGCCTGAAGGCTGCTCTAATATTCTCCAGCTGCTTAAAATACCCCAGCCTTGAAACATCAGCTGAGCCACTGTGTACTCTGTCCACACCTCCTGTTGCTTTTATGGCAGCAGCACAGTGTCATGAGTAATGCGATAGGGCCACCTTGTTTCTAGGAAATGGACAACATGGGTTTGGAGGATAGCAGATAGGTGTTCTTAGATATTCACCTTTGTGTGTGAATAGTAAAAGAAGGCTCAAGCCACAAAATGGAGTAAAGTTTTCAGTATCTCATTCTTGTTCAAACCAATTTCTCCTAAAAATAATTGTGCCTCAATAATCACCTTTTCTAGCTTCAGTCTGATATACTATTCTTCTTCTCTTTGCCTGTTGTGGTGTATTATTGTTCATGTAGAATGGATCTGTGCTCCATTCTAATTCAAAGTATTTGGCTATGAAACAAATAAACATAAATGTTTTATTCTCTTACCCAAATTGTATAATTTCCCCTCAAATGTACATTGGCCAGATGGGCAATGGATAGTCCTAAATCTTATTGTAAATTAAAGGTACAATGTTTTGCAACTCATCATAAAATGGTTTCTTATACTTTAAGAGATTCCTGGTTCAGAGAAGAAAACAGAGCACTTAAGCTGTTGAATACAGCCCTTATCAGTCCCTAAATAGCATAGCAGAAAAAAATACGATTCAATTATTGCTATGGAAACACTAATTTTAGAAGATTTTTAGATATTTCTGAAATGCATTTGTTATAATATCTCTATATCTCTCTAAAGATATGAAATAATTAATACATGATAATATACATGAATACATGTAGCATATTATAAAGGCATTTTGGAAACTGTTTGGGGAAACGTACAAGTTTTTTAGTGAGCTATTTAGTTATTGCACATTAAAATAAAGCATGCACACACAAGGGTCAGACTGTCCGTTATGTATCTTGTATTTGTCATTAGCGCTGTCAATTAATCACCATTAGCAGGTGCGATTAACACGTCAATTTGTTTTCCCATTCTTTTTTTGTAATGTGCATTAATCACTGCTGCCAGGCCAGGCATGGTGGGGGAAAAGTGGCTTCTCAGGGAAAAGTGGCTCCTCCCCCCTTGTTGCTGCTGCTTTGCACACACACACACACACACATACACATACACACACAGCCAGCAAGCAGCCAGGCAGGGTCCTGGGAGCAGACTTGAGAGATGTATGCAGGTAATTGGAGGGGTGGGGGGCAGGGGTTGGAGGCCAGGTCTTGGGGATTGTCTAAGGCATGTGTATGTGTGTGAGGGGGGACAGGTGCTTGCTGGTGCTGGGCAGTTATCCAGGAAGCAGGGCTGTGGCAGGGTGAGGAGTCTGCCTATCCAATGGAGGAATGGGGGAGGGGGGCCCTTGGGGGTAGCAGGGAGATCTTTGGCCAGGCAAATGGCACAGAGGCTGGTGCCTGTGCTTGAAGGGCTTGCATGGCAGCCCCAGGAGATTCTTCTGGGGGGAGTGGGAGGCTGGGGGTCAGGAGTGAGGGGCACCAGCTGTGCCAGGGGGCTGGGGTCAGGAGTGTGGTGTGCCCGCAAAAGGTGTCTTCTTTTTTGGAATTGGAAGTTTTATAAACCTAGCTTTGACCCTTTTCACTTACTAGTTGGAAATTAGCACAGTTCTATTGTGTCCTTATGGCACTGAGTTCTAATTAAAATCAATGTATTGAAAATAAATAAATAAAAACAAAAAAAAACAACCATCCAAAATATTTATGGGAGATTGGGATTCCATTTCCCTGTGTGATTAAAATTGTAATTAATCACAGAATATCTGAAAAATTTGAAGCCTGATTTAATAATTTCTATTTTTACATTAGGATCTCTCTCTACAACATATGGAATCATGAATTGATAGTAGAACTTCGTAATTCAGACAATATGGCAGGTCACCTTTTCCAATAGCTTTCAAATTTTAAAGAATAATGCCAGAGCAAGTACCTTACTGTATAAGCCCACTCTTATACTAGAACACTTTTTGGATATTAGTTTGGACAGGGTTGATTATCGAAGGTCAGAAGCAGAATGAAAATCACACAGGACCATTTTAGAAAACTAAGAGAATGTAAATTGGTTTCTGTTCCTGTAAATTACACCTTATCTTTGGACTTGACTGCAAGAGTTGCTATTGCAAATGTAGGAGGCTTGCCTTTTGGAGCTTGGGTTCATTCCCAGGCTTGAAATCTTGCTGTTTTGATTGGTGGAGCTCATCCCCCAATCAGGAGGCAGCAAGAGGAGTGCAGAAAAGTTCTACTCTTTAATAAGAGGAGCCTCTGTGCAGCCAAGATTTGTAAGAGACACGGGACCAGGAGAAGGAGAAGCAAAGTGAGATTTGAATTTTAGTGATAAGAAGGGATTCTGGTTTTCTCTGAGAAAAAAAATCCCTGATTTTTGGATATAAATAAGCAACCCAAAACATACCTTTTCCGTGATTAAAATGAAACACTACTATATGTGTGTGTGTGTGTGTGTGTATGTATGTATATATGTGTGTGTATATATAGATATGTATATATTGGTGGCATTTCATTTTAATCATGGAAAAATGTGGATTTTGGGTTACTTATCTGTATCCAAAAGTTGGGGATTTTTTTTTTTTTATCAAAGGAAACCAGGATCCCTGGTGACAAAAGCAGGAGAGAAAAAATCAGGACAGGAGTAAGAAAGGAGGGACCCGAGCTCCAGTTCCTGCTGGCTGCCCTGTTTATGCATGTCACACTAGACAGTCCCTAGATAAAAACCAGAAATAATTGGCAGCCAGGACTGAAACATGTTCTTGTGCCTGAATGGACTAGCCAACAGATACAGGCCAAGGTTCCCTTTTGCTTGTTCTTCCTTGTTTGACCATTTTGAAGTATACCCATCACCATTGTGAATTGGGGGTATGCTGATACATGAGACACCTGAGGCTGCTGTAGCATGGTAATTACCACATTCCAGCAGACTCAGTTAATCAAGTTGGCTCCAGCATGCTGTAATTGCAGTGCATCGGAGTAACCTCTCTGCCCATGTACTGACACCCAATATGATTTAGCCACTCTGCTGCTTACAGATAGGAAAAACAAACAAACAGTGCTTTACTTTCAGCCCATCACAACCCCACAGCAACTACAGTGCATGCCCAGAAGAGGCTTTGTGTTAATTTGACCTGGCTACCCAACATCTGTTCACTTTGCATACTTCATTTGGGATGTTCAGTACTTTTATCTAATAGCTTATTCAATCAGCTTTAAATAAAAGCACCAAAAAGCCCCATTGAAATGTGAGATTGACCCAGCTCCCTAGTATTTGTATCTATCTGATGTGCTTCCTCTTCCAGTAAAGTTCTGTTTTGTTTGGTGGGGGAGGTTTCTTCATGTTTGTCAGTGCTGTTAAATAACAGTTTGGCATCTTGATGAGATTCCTTGCTTCCCAGGCCATATTTGTTACTTCTGACCAATTCTATATATTTTAAAATTGAAGACAGATTTCATTTTTTAATAATTTTATTTTTTCTCAGACCAAACTGTTTTCAATTCAAAACATAAACCAAATTTCCCACTTTAAAACAAAATAAAAATAAAGACAATTTTAAAGATTTCTATGTGTATAAATCAGGCTATCCCTTTCACATGAAAAACTCAGATTGATAAAATTCAGGTTTGCAAATGTGCTGGCCTCTTTAATCCCCATTTTTGTAGAATTTATTTTCTTGTACAGCCAAGAACTGGTGACTAACCTATCCTTCAGTCCTGAGGTTTGACTCAACAAACTGCAAAGGTTTTTTCAGTAGCCTCTGGAGATAGGATGGGCAGCTAGATGTGTGTGAGGGAGGTGCGCTTCAAAATTGAGTAGTCAAGTTCAGAAGCCCTTGGGAAAAGACAAGTTGGCTAGGAGTTTAAAGAGCTGTCTTTGAAGCACGCCTTATTAGGAAGGATTGTGGTAGAGGGCTATACACATATACACAATTCATTAGTTACACAAAGCATACTGCATAGCTGGAGAAGGTCTCCCTCAAAGAAAAATATTTGCTTCTTTCTCCCCACAACAACAGAGCGTATTGACTTGCAGATAAAGAAAAAGTCTGTCTTCATACCATGCTGCAAATCACAACTGTCTGCCAAGCATGACTCATTAAGAGAGATTGTGACTGGAACCTATGAACTATTTAATAGTCACACAGGGCACAGTGCAGAACACATGCAAGAAGCATTTTGCAGCTTATATTATGAATATTTTATTCATCAGGGGAGAAAGATATTCCAACAGATTCTGAGTTCACATGAGTGGCAAGCATATTTCATTAAGTTATTAACTCTGATCCACTTGTATGGGACTCTCCACTGATCCTCAAGAAATGCTTTTCAGCTGTCGTTACTGTAGTAGTGGAATAGGGTAGTTCTTCTATCAATAGTCAAAGTCTGCATGACAGGTCTCTTGGTACCAAACATGACAATATCAGAAAGCCTAACTAGGGGGTGGATCCTTCAATTTTTTGAAACCCTGACAGAACCTGAATGAAGAACATTCAGAATAAGCCTTCCATACTATAAATCATTATAAATCATTTATGACCAAGGTGGTGTTTTTTTCTCCAATTGAAAAAAAATCCCCAATTGTTGGTGAAAAAAAATAACCCAAAAATCACATTTTTCCCATGATTAAAATGAAACACCACTACCTATCTATCGATTGATCAATCAATCAATAGATGGATAGTGGTGTTTCATTTTAATCATGGAAAAAATGTGGATTTGGGGTTTACTTTTTTAACCCAAAAATTGGGATTTTTTTTTAAATCAGAGGAAACCAATATCCCTGTTCATGACCAAGGTATAAAACAAGAAAGTCCTACATGCATCTCACAGTACTAAATCTAACTTCTCTTTCAGTAGCTCAAGCAAGCCCAGCTTATTCTTTATCCCAGAGTTGACAGAAACAGCATTATCACTCCAAGCCTGCTTCTGCGTCTCATTCTAGGTTGCCATCTGTTTTCACTAATACACTTTGGGATTGCTTGCAGATGTAAATGCCCCCCTCCCCCCCCAAAAAAAATTATATATAAAAAGGTGCTTTATTTTCATCCTGAGCCCGTGCATTACTTCGACCCGGCATTCCTGGTGTCTGTAATGATCGGGCACTTTGTGAGGCTTTTTTGGCACTTTTATATAATATTTAATATCTTTAGAGATCTAATAACTTTAGACCTAATGACTTTAGATCTACAGAAATTATGTCAGGTAAATTAAATCTAAGGACAAAAGTAGTATGAAAACAACAGCAAAACTTAGGAATGTTGCTAGCAGAATGTTACAGAAATGAAGAAGTATAGGACGGATAATAAGGTAGACTAAATAGGGAATTTCGCCCATGTCTAAAAGGAGGAGAAGGGGAAAAAATCACCACAAAGATAAAGCAAGAGCACAATGCCTAGCATAGAGAGGTTTGCCCCAGAGATACCATAAATGTACAGATGTACAAGCAGGCTTGTTATCATCACAGTATAGTAGTTTGGTAATTGGGTGCATGGGATTGTAGATCATTACATGTCAGATGACTATTGATATCAAGTCAGAGGTAGATTTGGATCTTAAC
Organism: Crocodylus porosus; assembly: GCF_001723895.1. Taxonomy (NCBI): domain Eukaryota; kingdom Metazoa; phylum Chordata; order Crocodylia; family Crocodylidae; genus Crocodylus; species Crocodylus porosus. The sequence goes on along the minus strand of NW_017728906.1, from coordinate 114,599,038 downwards.
TGACTATAAATATATTTTTTTTACTTGAGCTTTATCTTTGATTTTTAAGACTTGAAGTTGCATGAGCTTTCCTTCCTTACATAGTATTTATAACTGATGATATGTTTAACTTTGCAATCTGACAGGTGTTCTCTTCTGATCAAAAATAATATGACCCCGATTTGCACCTTGCCTGTACTGATTTTCATGAGACTAAATCTACTGACTTCAGGGTAGAGATTAATGCTTTATTTTAAGTTTAGGATCTTAGGTTCATAGGAAAGTAGGTCTGGAAGGCACCCCATAAGGTCATCTGGTCAAGTCTCTTGCACAAGACAGGATCATCCCTGACTAAACCATTCTGACCAAGAGTCTGTCTAACCTAGTCTTGAAAAGTCAAGGGCTAGAGATTCTAAAATGTCTCTAGGTAGCCTGTTCCAATACACCTTCTGACCACCTTCATAGTCAGAAAGTTCTTTCTAATTTCCAAACTAAACATTCTCTGCACCAGTTTTAGACCCTCCTAGTTACTCTTCAAGTAATTGATAACTGTTACCAAACACCCCGTACAAGTGTGAGTGAAAGCATTCAGTGCCCAAGATGAGTGGTCATTCCTTAAGGAGATGATACTCAGGGCCCAAGGGGTAACCATCCAAACAAGAAACAAGGGGGGCAAGAGTGCCCAAAAGCCCCCCGGCTCACCAGGGGCATCTGGGAATCCCTGATTGCCAAAAAGTCAGCGTACACCCGGTGGAAGGGGGGTGCTGTCACCAAAGAGGAGTATACATCGTCTACTCAGGCCTGTAGGGGGGCTGTCAGGAAAGCTAAGGTGGACATAGAACTAGGACTAGCATCCAAGATCAAAGATAATAAAAGATCTTTTTTCAAATATGTAGGGAGAATGAAGAAAGCACCGGGAAATGTGGGGTCCCTGCAAGATACTCTGGGCAATCTGGTGGTTGCACCAAAGGAGAAAGCAGACCTCTTTAATCAATTCTTCACCTCTGTTTTCTTGTGCAGGGACCGGGACTTCCCCACCGTGATGAAAGACTGACTAGAGGGAAACGTCTCCAGACCTCAGGTTGGGGAGAACTGGGTTATAGAGCTTCTGCAGGGCTGAACGTGTTGAGGGAGCTAGCAGGGGTTATTGCAGGACCCTTCCTTGGCATGGCATTACAAGCACTTGTGTTTTTGGGGCCAGGTGCCAGATGATTGGAACATATCCAACGTGGTCCCCATCTTTAAAAAAGGGACGAGGGAGGACTCAGGCAACTATAGGCCCATCAGTTTTACCTCAATCCTAGGGAAACTCTTTGAGAAGATCATCAAGGAGAACATCTGAGATGGGCCAGCTTCGGGGATGATGCTCAAGGGCAACCAGCACCATTTCATTAGGGGCAGGTCATGTCATACCAACCTGATTGCCTTTTATTATCAGGTCACAAAAGCATTGGATGCAAGTGTCACCATGGATGTAGCCTTTCTGGACTTCAGCAAGGCCTTTGACACCATCTCCCACCCCATCCTCATTAAAAAATTAGGCAACTGTGGCATTGATGCCTACACAGTCAGATGGATTTCAGCTTGCCTGAAGGGTCATACTCAGAGGGTGGTGGTGGATGGGTCATATTCGACCTGGGGAGAAGTTGGCAGTGGAGTCCCCCAGGGCTCGGTCCTTGGGCCCGTGCTGTTCAAATTCTTTATCAGCAATTTGGATGATGGGGTGAAAAGCAACCTGTATAAATTTGCTGATGAGACCAAAATTTGGGGTGAGGTGAGCACGCTAGTAGGGAGGGAAAGACTGCAGCAAGACCTGGATAGGTTACAGGGGTGGGCTAACAAAAACAGGATGCGTTTGAATACTGACAAGGGCAGGGTGCTGCACTTGGGCAGTAGTAACCAGCAGCAAACTTATAAGATGGGAAATTCCCTTCTTGAGAGCACGGAGGCAGAAAGAGATCTTGGAGACATTATTGACTCCAAGATAAACATGGGCTGACAATGTGAGGTCGTGGTTGGCAGGGCTAACCAGACCTTGTCGTTCATCCACAGATGCATCTCAAGTAGGGCCAAGGAGGTGATTCTCCCCCTCTACGTGACACTGGTCAGGCCACAGCTGGAGTACTGTGTCCAGTTCTGTGCACCCCCACTTCAGGATGGATGTGGACAACATTGAGAGGGTCCAGAGGAGGGCCACCTGCATGATCCGGGGACAACAGGGCAGACCCTACAATGGGAGACTGCGGGACCTGAACCTGTTCAGCCTTCACAAGAGAAGGCTGAGGGGGGACCTGGTGACCATCTATAAACTCCCTAGCGGGGACCAGAAGGGTTTGGGAGAGACCTTGTTTCCCCTAGCAACCTGTGGCAAAACAAGGAATAATGGCCACAAGTTGTTGGAGAGTAGCTTTAGATTAGACATATGTAATAACTACTTAACAGTTAGGGCGGCTAGGATCTGGAACCAACTTCCAAGGGAAGTGGTGCTGGCTCCTACCCTGGGGGTCTTTAAGAAGAGGCTTGATGCCTACCTGGCTGGAGTCATTTGAGACCAGTTTTTCTCCTGCTCAGGCAGAGATCTACAAGGTCCCTTCTGACCCTACTTCTAGGATTCTATGATTCTATAATTTTCAGACTTCATACTTTTCTATTCTCTTTCTGGTGTAAAGCAAGGTAACGTTGGAGGCTCTGGAAGGCTGGGTGAGGGAACTAGAAGAGGAGGTGAACAGGTTGCATAGCATGAGGGAACACAAGTCAGAGACTGATGCTTACTGCCAGGCCCTGCACCTGGAAACACCACAGAGACCAGGCTGATGAGCAGGCCTGAACAAGATACCCCTACAGATAACGAGTGAAAACTGGTCATGTCAGGACTGAAGGCATTGCATGCATCAGATGTCCAACCAATAACACTGCATAACAGTTACAAAGCCCTCACACCATCGATGGATGATGCACCCATACAGGAACCACCAACCCCAGAAAGGAAACAATGTAGAGTGATTGTCATGGGAGACTCTCTGCTGCCTAGCACAGGAGGAACCATCAAGGGAGCAATCTGTTGCCCAGACCCCTTTGCTCAAGAGGTTGGCTGCCTTCTAGGAGCCAAGAGTCATGATGTTACAGCAAGTATCCCTAAACTGGACCACCCTACTGACCACTACCCCACGCACCTTGCTCATGTGGGCACCAATGACACAGGAATAAGTAGCCCTGGGAGGATCAGGAAAGAGTACAGGACCATGGGGGCAAAGCTCAAGGACCTAGGAGCACAAATTGTCTTCTCCACAATCCTCCCAGTCAGAAGCCATGCCTGGAGGAGGGAGGAGTGTATCAAGGAGGTCAACCAAAGGCTGAGAAGATGGTATCACCATGTGGGCTTTGTATACTTCAACCTTGGCACATAGTTTAACTACAGCAGCCTCCATGCAAGGGGTGGTATTCATCTCATGGCCAGAGGGAAGAAGCTGTTTGCCATGAGAGTCATCAGCTTGTTGAGGAGGGCTTTAAACTAGGTCTATCTTGGGGCTGGGAAGAAGATTCTGCTGCTGAAGCAGAATCCACTAGCCAGAATAACACATGGGAGGGTGTTCAAACAATAGATGTCCACATAGGAACTGACATCTTGAGACACAGACAAAGTGACAGAAAACCTGATGTGAATGGGGGAGAACTCAAGTGTCTTTATGGGAATGCCAGAAGCATGGGAAATAAACAGGAGGGACTGGCACTCCCTCTGAGTGACGAGTTATTCAATTTGTTTGGGTTGATGGAGACCTGGTGGGATGATACAAATGACTTGGCAATGAATATTGAGGGTTGGAGGGTTTATAGGAAGGATTGGATTGGGAAGAAGGGAAAAGATCTGGCCCTCTATGTGAAAGAGCACTAACCCTCCCTCAAGGTCATGTTTGACAGCAGGAAAGGGTCCCTTGAGACCCTCTGAGTCAGGCGGATCAGGAGAGGGAGACATGATAGTAGGAGTCTACTACAAGCCTCCCTCCAAAGAGGAGAGTGAACGAGAATTTTCAGAAGAACTGACAGAGGCAGCTAGCACTAGGGACATTCCGCAAGGTGGATGATCCCTACAATGGCCTGCACTTGTAGGGATCATATTAGAAATCTAAGGTGGCAACTGAACTAAAATTAGCAGCCGGAATCAAGGACAAGAAGTCAGCAGGACCAGATGAACTGCATTTGAGAGTGCTGAAGGAGCTGCCCAAAATAATCACAGAACCTCTGTTCAATCTTTTCCAAAACTCATGGTGATCTGGGGAGGTCCCTGAGGACTAGAAGAGGACCAGTGTTGTGCCCATCTCCAAGAAGAGGGGGAGGGAAGGCCTGTGTAACTGTAGGCCAATTCGCCTAACTTCTATCCCGTGGAAAATCCTGGAAAAATTCATTAAGGAGTTTATGTGCAATAGACTTGCAGAAGGTAGGATTCTGAATGACACCCAGCAGTGTTTCATCATGGGCAGGACTTGTCTAAACAATCTCATTTCCTTTTATGATCAGGTGACTCACTACCTGGATAAGAGAGAGGAGGTTGACATTATATACCTTAACTTCCAAAAAGCTTTAGATCTGGTGTCCCAGGATGTTTTGACAAGAAAATTGGAAGACTGTCAGCTTAACTGTGAGATAGGAAACTGGTTGTGCGGTAGGACCCAGAGAGAACGGATCTGTGTCATCTTGGCAGGAACTGGCCAGTGGTGTCCCACAGGGGTCACTGCTTGGTCCAGTGTTGTTCAACATCTTCATCAATGATTTTGATGTGGGGGTGAAGAACTCACAAGACAAGTTTACAGCAAACACTAAGTTTTGAGGAATAGTGGTCATGCTTGAAGATAGGCTGGAGATACAGATGGGCCTAGACAGGCTTGCCAGGTGGACCAGAATCAGATGACATTCAACACTGAGAAATGTTAAGTGCTCCACCTGGGGATGAACAATCCTCTGCTTTTGTAGTGCTAGTCTGATTGGCATTCCCTACAGGCTTGGGAATGCCAATCAGACTAGCACTACAAATGAAAGGGACCTGGGGGTAATAATAGACCACAGTATGAACATGATCTGACAGTGTGATGCTGTAGCCAGCAGGGCTAACAATACACTGGCATACATCAATCAATGCATCTCCAACAAAACCAAAAAAGTGATTCTCCCATTCAACTCGACATTGGTGAGACTGCAGCTGGAGTACTGTATCCAGTTCTGAGCACCACACTTTAAACAAGGATGTGATAAAGCTTGAGAGAGTCCAAAAAAGGGCCATCTGTATGATCAGAGACTTGTATAGCAAGCCATACGAGGAAAGGGTGAGGGATCTGGGACTCTTCAGCCTGAATAAAAGGAGGCTGAAAGGGGACGAGGTGAGAGACCATAGGCTGAGTCAGACCAGTGTTCTGTGAACTGCCCAGCACCTGCTCAGATGAGCATAGTGGGAGATGCCCAAAAGGTGGGAAAGTGGGGTGGTATGAATGGGGCCCAGGAAGGGCAGCATGAACGAGCCTGGGTGAGAACCGGTGGAGTGAGAGAGGCCTCAGTGAGAAGTAGGTGGTAAGAGTGTGGCCCATAATAGAACAGAACATGAAAGGCCTAACGCTGTGCTGAGCTGGGCCTAGCCTAAGGCCAGAGCAGAGCAAAGCTGTTAAAAATATCTGTGAGGCATGAGACATGTTAAGGGTTGGTAAGAGCATGTACTTTTGGCCCTTAGACATCAGGGCCCTTGAATGGCAGTCTCCTGCCTAATTACCAACTAATTACCTAACAGCAAGGTGTGGTAGGTGAGAGAGGCGGGTAGCATGCCCAGAGGCAGTGGGAGACCAGCACTGTGGCTGGTTGAGGACCACTCACTTTGCCACACTTAAATATGGGCTGCTGGACAGGTATTCTGGGCGACAGTGACCATGGCCTAATAAGCTTTACCATCCACCATAAGACTGGGAAGTTAGTCACCAGAACAGAAGTCCTAAATTTCAAGAAGGCATATTGTGGCAAACTCAGGAAGCTCATTAGAGAGGCCCTCTACAACCAGCAACTGCAAAATTTGGGAGTGCAGGCATGATGGTGCTTCTTTAAGGAGGCAATAAAAGACAGCAGAAAGTCCTTCTACAGATATATAGGAAGCAAGAAAAAATCAGGGTCCACTGTGGGACCCCTACTGAATACCCAGAGTCAGCCCATAGTTGATGCCTGCAAAAAGACAGAACTCCTAAATACATAATTTTCTTCAGCACTTGTAAAATCAAACAGGGCTGCTCACCTCACCAGATGTCCAGGGAACAGAAGGAAGGCAACAGCCCACATTAAATCAGCCCAGAATGGGTGAGGGATCTTCTACACTGCTTGTATATTTTCAGGGATGATGGGCTGGACAACCTGCACCCAAGAGTCCTGAAAGAACTGGCTAAACTTATAGCAGCACTACTGGTCAAGCTGCTTGAAGGGTCATGGAACTTGGGAGTGGTCCTGGATAACTGAAACTGGGTCAATGTGGTGCCCATCTTTAAGAAAGGAGAGAGGGATGACCCCACAAACTACAGACCGGTCCATCTGACCTTGGTCCTGGGTGAAATCTTTGAAAAGTTGGTTAAGAAGGCCGTAAATTACAAGCTGGTAATGGATGGGGTGCTAAAAAGCAACCAGTATGGTTTTGTCAAGGGTAGACATGCTTGACAAACCTTTTGTCTTTCTACCACCAGCTAACTAGCCAACTGGCAGACTTCATAGCACAGCTATTGTCATGGATATATGCTGCTCAGATGAAGTACCTGAAGATTGAACTAGGGACAATGTATTGCTCATTTTCAAGAAAGGGAGGAAAGAAGACCCAGGAAACTACAAGCCAATCAGTTTGACCTCAATCAAGATTCTGGAAAAAATTATAAAAGAAACCATTCTTGACAGGCTAACATAAAGCAATATCCTGAGGGATAGCCAGCATGGGTTTGTTGCAGGTAGGTCTTGGTTGACCAATCTCATTACCTTCTATAATCAGGTGATTTATTACCTGGACAAAAGGGAAGAGGTTGATGTCATTGTGCCCACTGGGCTGTATTCCCTCCGGAGGGCAGCACCTTTTTGATATTGCCCCACCCCCAGAGCCTTGAGGGCAATGTGGGTGTTCTTTCACCGCCTCACCGCCCCCATTCTCGCCTGCCATGTGTTGGTGGGGCCGTCTAGCGAGTCCCTCGTTGCTGCGTGGGTTTCGCCGGCACGTCGTCTCCTGCTGCAGGTGAGTTTCTTGTGTCACCCCGGTCTCTGGGACATAACCCCTCCCACCAGTTGCTTTGTGGTGGTTCCCATGACCGTGCGTGCCCATTACCTGTGTCTTCCCACCGGGCCTGCACCTCTTGCTGTCTGGAGTTTGGGACCCACTTGTCAGAACATCTGGACAAGAAATCCGTGGTGATATTAGTTCTCCCCAGGTGATATAGGATTCGGAACTTAAACGGCTGGAGAGCTAAGGCCCACCGCATGATACACTCATAGATTTCATAGATTTCATAGACATTAGGGCTGGAAGGGACCTCAGGAGATCCCAGCAAAATAAGCATCCAATTTACTCTTGAAGGTGTTCAATGTAGGTGCCTGAACCACCTCCACTGGCAGACTATTCCAGACCTTGGGGGATCGGACAGTAAAGACATTCTTCCTTATGTCCAGCCTGAAACGTTCTTGCAGGAGTTTGTGACCGTTCGACCTGGTCATTCCTTGAGGCGCTCTGGTGAACAAACGTTCCCCCAGATCCTGGTGGTCACCCCGATAAACTTAGAGGTGGCCATCAGATCACCCCTGAACCTACACTTTTCCAGGCTAAAAAGTCCCATAGCTCTCAGCCTATCATCATAAGATCTGTTTTCCTGACCTCTGATCATGCACATGGCTCTCCTCTGGACTCTCTCAAGCTTCTCCACATCTTTTTTGAATAGTGGAGCCCAAAACTGGATGCAGTACTCCAGCTGCGGCCTCACCAAGGCTGAGTACAAACGGAGAATGACGTCCCGGGATTTGCTCAAGAAGCATCTATGGATGCAAGCCAGCATTTTGGTCGCTTTATTAGCCGCAGCATTGCTTTGCAGGCTGATGTTCATCTTGTGGTCAATGATGACCCCCAAGTCTCTTTCTTCTGTAGTGCTATCCAAAGTAGCACTGCCGAGCCTATAAG
>NW_017728906.1:114577831-114588289 GCF_001723895.1 Crocodylus porosus | reverse complement strand
GCTCAGCGGGCCAGCAGTGGCAGTAGTCCCCCCATCCCCCAGCGGGCTTAGTTTAAAGCCCGGTGGAGCAGGTCAGCAAGCCTGGCTGAGAAGAACCTCCTCCCCAGGGGAGAGAGGTGGAGGCTATCTCTTCCCAGCAGCTCACTGCCCCTCTCGCCAAAGAGCACGCTGTGGTCATGGAAGCCAAAGCCTTTCCGATGGCACCAGCTCCGCAGTCTTTGGTTCACTATGTGGATCCTCCTCTCCCTCCTCAGCCCATAGGCCGAGATTGGGAGGATCGACGAAAACACCACCTGAGCTCCCAGACCCCTAAGCCCCGCTCCCAAATCCTTGTAGCGCCTCATGACCTGGCTGGGGGTGCTCCAAGCCGTTTCATTGGTGCCCACGTGAATAAGGACCATGGGATAGTGGTCTGTGGGCCGGAGGAGCTCTGCGATCCTCTCCGCAATGTCTTGGATGCAGGCCCCCGGGAAGCAGCAGACTTCCCGGGCTAAGGGGTCAGGCTGGCAGATTGCTCCCTCAGTCCCTCACAGGATGGAGTCTCCCACAACAAACACCTTTTGTTTTGTCTTGGGGAGAGCTGGGGCAGTAGCTGTGGTTGAGCCTGGGTTGCCTGCGGGAGCCAGCAACTGAGCAGGCTCTGCTGGGGCTGCAGGAGGTGTGAACCTGTTGCTAGGCTCCGGCGAGGGAGGGGCCATGGTGCAGCGGCCCTTAGGGCCCTTGACCACCTTGGTCCATGCCCCTGACTGGGCAGAGCGGGAGGTCCCAGAGTCCTCCTTAGTCCCTGGGGGAGAAGGGCCTGGCAGTAGGAGTCTATCTCCTGCTCGCAGTCCCTGATGGCACGTAGTCTCTGGACTGTGGCCTGGAGCTCCTCCAGTTGGTGCTCCACAGACCCCAGTAGGGAGCAGACCCCGCAAGGGGAGGTGGCCATGCTCCCGGGCCTCAGAGCCTGAAAAAGGGAGGCTCTACCTTTGCTGTTTTCAGCCATTTCAGTGGCGCGTGATCCGTGACTAGGGTGAATTCCCTACCAAGGAGATAGTATCTAAAATACTCAACCACCCATTTGATTGCTAGGCATTCCCTTTCAATTGCCATGTACCTGTTTTCTGTGGGCAGTAACTTGCGGCTAGCATATGCTACCAGTCAATCTATTCCAGCATCGCATTGGGTCAACACTGCTCCGATAGCTGTTTCGGATGCGCCGGTCTGCAATGAGAAGGGTTTCCTAAAGTCAGGGGTATGAATGATCACCTCCTCGCAGAACGCACGTTTCAAGGCTTGAAAGCTCCGTAACCTGGCTGCTGTCCACCGCACCCCCCTTTTGGTGGACCTTTTAGCGCCTCCGACACAGGTGCAGATACTTCTGGAAATTTGGGAACAAACCTCCAGTAATAGTTCACTAGCTCTAGGAAGGACCACAGCTGTCTCATAGTTTGGGGAGCTTGGAAGGAACGAATGGCCTGGACTTTGTCCTGTAATGGTCGAATGGTCCCCTGTCCTATGAGAAACCCCAGGTACTTTGTATATCTGTGGGCGATTGCACACTTTCAGGGAGTTGCAGTCAGGCCCACCTCTTTCAGTTCCTGCATGACTGCCCATAGAGCTTGCACGTGCTGGTCCCACGTCTGGGTGAAGATGACTATATCATCGATATACGCTGCCGCATATCATGGGGTGCCAGGAGTTGTTCCATTAGCCTTTGAAATGTGGGTGCCGCACCATGCAACCTGAATGGCATTTTTATGAACTTGTACAGTCCTCATGGGGTCCCAAAAGCAGTCTTGGGGCAGTCACAGGGTCTCAGGGGAATTTGCCAATATCCCTTGGCCAAGTCTAAGGTAGTGATATACCGAGCTACTCTGATCTGTTCCACTAACTCAATTACTCGCGGCATGGGGAAGGCATTGAACGTTGCTACACTCTTTAATTTGTGAAAGTCTATACAGAGTTGTAGGGACGCATCCGTCTTCCGAATAGGTACCAATGTGCTCCTCCAGGGGCTTTGTGATGGTCGTATTATCCCTAATGCCTGCATTTTCTCCACCTCGGCTTTCACCTCTTTGTTCCAGTGATACAGCGGCGGCCGCCACTGATCTCGTATTACCACTCTAGGCAGGGTATGGATGACGTGATGCATGCCCTGTACCCACCCTGGCTCCTCAGAGAATACAGCTTTGAATTCCTTTAGAATATTGTCTACCTCCATCAACTATGGTGGCTTCAAGTCCCCACTAACTTGGACGGTTCCTGTGCCCTTACTGTTTTCACTATTCTTCTCTCCGTCTTCCCCCCAAAGGTCACCCAGCATTCCGGTCGCCGCCACCCTTTCAATAAATTAGTATGATAAATCTGTTTTGGCTTTAAATGTCCCGGACAATAGACTTTATAGTCTACAGGCCCCACTTGTCTTCTAATCTTGAAAGGCCCCTGCCACTGCATTAATACTTTACTGGTTGAGGAAGGCAACAGGACTAACACTTTCTGTCCTGGTTGAAACTGTCTCTCCTTCGCACGAGTATCATACCAGGTTTTCTGCTGTTGTTTGGCTTGTTTCAGTTCCCTACCATGAATTCTAATGCCATCTGCACTCATTGTTGAAATGCTTGCTGATATTTTGACCACTCGGGGACAGTCTCCGGGCCCTGCTCCCATTCTTCCCTAAGCATCTGCAGGAGGCCCCAGGGCTGATGCCCCAACACCAACTCAAATGGGAAGTATCCTAATGACTCCGACAGGGCATCTCGTAGTACAAATAGAACAAGTGGTAGCAACATATCCCAATGGCGGGGGTCCCCTTGGATGCACCGCCGCAGCACTCTCTTCATCGTCCCGTTTAGTCGCTCGACTAACCCATTCGTTTGAGGGTGGTACACCGATGTCTTGAGCTGGCAGATCCGTAACATCCGACAGACCCCTCGCAAGTCCCTCAGCATAAAATTCTGCCCTTGATCCATGAGGATCTCCTGTGGGATCCCCATGCATGCTATCCACTTCACTAGTTCCTCCGCAATGCGCGGTGCTGTCACTAACCTTAGAGGTATGACATCCGGGTACTGAGTAGCATAATCCACAAAGACTAGGATAAATTGGTAGTCATTGCTGCTCCGCGGTAAGGGTCCCACTACGTCCATTGCTATTCGAGAGAGGGCTGATCTATGATGGGCATGGGTTGAAGTGGGCCAAGGGAGGTCTATCCTCTCGGGTTTTCTGGCACACGGGGCATTCAGTGCAACGCTGTGTGATATCGTCCCCCAGTTTAGGCCAATAGAATCACCGCGTGATTTTATCTATGGTCTGCTCCCGACCCAGACGCCCCCCCATGGGTGTGGCGTGGGCCATACGCCACGTGGCCTGTCTACACTCTCGTGGTACCACCAGCTGGACTCTCTGCTCCCGTCCCCCTCTACCTGGGGTTATCTGATAGAGAAGGTGATGTCTCACCTCAAAGGGGCTTGCAGCACCTGCCGTCCTCAATGCTCGTCGGTCCCCATCCATCGCCTTGTTCCACAGTTCCTGCAACTCTGGATCTTCTCTCTGGGCTTCTCGGAACTGAGGTCCACTGATGCTATCTCTCCATCCTTCCCAGGAACTTTCCTCTTCCTCAGTCAATTCGGCTGGGCCACCCACATCTCTGAGCCAACCTTCCCAGTACTCCCACTTCCGTTGTGCCACCTCTACATCTTGTACCCTATCTAGTACCTCATACAAAGGGGCCCAATCTCACCCCAGCAGCATCTCACACACGAGGCGTGGTGCTAACCCAACCACCGACTCTCCTTGATGCTCCATTACCTTCATCTGAGCCTTAACGCAGTGCTGGACCTGGGTGTTGCCATGAAGGCAGGACACCCTCACCGAATCCTCCTGTCCAACACCATCTCCAGCCCACAGATCTGCCCGAATCACCAACTGGGCACAGCCTGAATCTAATATGGCTCGCACTGGTCTGCCCTCTATCCACGCCTGTACTACAGGGCATTCCCATTTGCTGCCCCAAAGCTACGATCCATTGGCTCCCCACCGTTCCAATCTCTGGGGAATTCCCTCATCCCCTTGGATGTGCTCACAGTATTGCCTTTTCCCCAACCGTGCCTGGGACATTCTCGGGCAAAGTGGCCCCCTTTCCCACAATGATAGCACACCATGTCCCAGCTTTGGGGCCAATACCCCGTCTTTTGACGCTCATTGTCCCTCGATACTGACACCACTCCCAGGATTCCTCTCCCTTCCTGTGGGTAGAACCACTCAGAGGTCGCAAAGGCCTCCACCACTTTTAAAGCTTCTTCACATGTTGCCGGAGCATGTTGCCTGGCCCACTGTTGGGTTTGGTCTTCCAAATCATTAACAAACTGCTCCAGGATGATCTTGTTCACCAGAGTCACCATTGTACATGCTGACAAGTTGACCCACTTCCCGAACAGATCACGTAGCCTTTGGAGGAGTACCCATGGCCTCCTTTCCTCAGGCGCCTTACGAGCTCAGAAGAGCCGCCGGAAGTGTTCTGGGCTTAACTCCAGGCAGTACAATATCGTCGCCTTCACTGGCCCATGATCTTGGGCCTCTTCCCAATTTAGAGACCTATACGCCACCTGGGCCTTGCCTACTAGCAGTGCTCCCAGTTGGCTCACCCACAGCCATTTATCCAAACCCATTGCTATGGTGTGCCGCTCAAATGTCTCTATAAAGGCCTCGGGGTCATCCTCCGCTGACATCTTCAGCATCTCCAAGGTTGCTGAGCCCTGCTAGGCTAGCCACCTCTGTTGTGACCCCACGATTTGGGTTATGGCCTGCAGATTCTGGGCGATCAAATCAGCAGGACCCATTTGGGATGCCTGAAACTCTGGTGTCCCGAACCACGGTTCCCAGCCAATGGACCAGGTACTGTGCCCGCTGGGCTGTATTCCCTCCTGAGGCGGCACCCTTTTGATGTTGCCCTGCCCCCAGAGCATTGAGGGCAATGCGGGTGTTCTTTCACCGCCTCGCCTCCCCCATTCTTGCCTGCCACGTCTTGGTGTACGGTCAATGGGGGGGGGGCATCTAGCAAGTCCCTCATTGCCCGGGTCTGACCCGGAGGATGTACACATGGCTCCAACCACTCCTGCACCTTGGCCTCATGCCACCTTCAGGAGTGGACCCTGAGGAGGAGGTACGTGGCTCCTCTTGCCTGTCTGCAGCCTTTCCCTACCCCTATCCCTTATACCTAAAGGGTCGAGCCTTTATGGTTACAAGTTTGGCTCTGGACCCTCAGTCCCTAGGACCTTCGTCTCTAATAGACCCGGGCACCCGTGGTTCCAGCGGCAACCCCACCCCGATCGAGCTCCTCCCTCAGGATCCCTGCCACCCTGCTGCACCCAGCGTGCACCTGGTTCTCGTGAGTCCTCCGCGGTGCATCCTTCTCCCCGCCATCTCGTCCGGACGCCGTCCATCTGCCGCCAGCTCCTGGGAGCTGTTGCCGGTTCCCTCTCTCCAGCTCCTCCTGCTCCGGCTCCTCATCCTTCCCTGGACATCTCAGGGCTTCCCCCTCCTCTTCCATCATCAATGGATCTCCCTCTTTGGGGCCATCCTCCCCTTCCACTGCAGCCGCCACCGCTTTTATCTTCACCGGCCGGCGTCTGGTGCTTACGTCACCGGCCGGCCACAGCTGTATAAAGAGCCGGCTCACGAGCTGCACTGGTTTTGCCGGCGCATCGTCTCCTGCTGCAGGTGAGTTTCTTGTGTCACCCCGGTCTCCAGGACAGTCATATATTTGGACCTTAACAAAGCCTTTGACCTGGTGTACCAAGATGTCCTCGTGGAAAAATTGGGCAACTGTGGCCTTCACTATTCCACAGTCTGATGGCTGGGGAACTGGCTCAGAGGTCAGACCCATAGAGCGATAGTTGACAGAACTGAATCAACATGGCACTAGTGGTGTCCCCCAAGGCTCCTTTCTTAGACTTGTACTGTTTAATGTCTTCATAAACGAGATGGACACTGGTGTTAAAAGCAGACTGGCCAAGTTTGCTGATAACACCAAACTTTAAGGAAGAGTGTCCACCTGAGGATAGGCTGGTGATCCAGGCCAATCTTGATAGGCTTGCAAGGTGGGCAGATGAAAACCTGATGGCACTCAATACGAAGAAGTGCAAGGTGTTCCACATCAGGAATAAAAACCCGCATCACACTTACAGGCTCAGCAATGCTACACTCGCTAGCACCGTGACTGAAAGATACTTGGGGGTTATGACTGACCACAAGATGAACACGAGCCACCAATGCAATACTGCAGCTGGCAAAGCAAACAAAACTCTGGCTTGCATCTACCAATGCATCTCGAGCAAGACCCAGGATGTCATCCATTCAGCCTTCGTGAGGCAGCAGCTGGAGTACTGCATTCAATTTTGGGCACCACAATTAGGAAGGATATGGAAAAGCTTGAAAGAGTCCAGAGGAGAGCCATGCACATGATCAGAAAGCAAGATAACAGGACTTATGAAGAGAGGCCATAAGCTATGGGACTTTTCAGCCTGGAGAAGCGAAGGCTCAGGGGTGACTTGGTGGCAGCCTATAAGTACATAAGGAGTGTGCTTCAGGATCTGGGGGAACACTTGTTCATCACAACACCCCAGGGGATGACAACACCCAATGGTCACAAACTTCTGCAAGACCATTTTAGACTGGACATAAAGAAAAACTTTACTGTCTGAAGCCTGGAACAGATTCCCCCCCAGAGGTGGTGCAAACACCTACTTTGGACACTTTCAAGAAACATCTGGATGTTTATCTTGCTGGAATCCTTTGACCCTAGATGACTTTCTGCCTCTTGGGCAGGGTGCTGGACCCAGTGATCTTACAAGGCCCCTTCCAGCTCTAATGTCTATGAAATTGATGAAATCTAGATGAGGGACATGAGGTAGATGTCATCTATTTAGACTTCAGTAAAGCCCTTGACTCTGTCTCCCACAGGATTCTCTCTAACAAACTGGAAAGTACTGGGCTGGACCAGTCTACAGTAAGCTGGGTGGACAACTGGCTTAGAGGCAGCTCTCAGAGAGTGGTGATCAATGGGATGGCCTCATCCTGGAGGGCTGTCTCCAGTGGTGTCCCCCAGGGATCAGTACTTGGGCCCGTGCTATTCAATATATTCATGACTTGGACGAGGGGGTAGAAAGCTCCATGATTAAGTTGGTAGATGATATCAAGCTGTGGGGAAATGTGGACACACCAGACAATAGGGCAAAGATTAAAATGACCTTGACAGACTGGATTTACGGGCAGAATGAAATCAGATGAGGTTTAACAGAGCACAAGGTCCTTCACCTGGGTAGGAAGAACCCTCACCACAACTGTACAATGGGCGGTGGCTGGCACAACATCTGAATGAGACCTGGAAGTTATGATTGACCAGAAGATGAATATGATCCAAGAGTCCAACGAGGCTGCCAGAAGGGCAAATAAAATTCTGGCGTTCATCAGCAGATGTGTGGTCAATGAACAGTTTTTGGTTTTAAAAAAGTAACCCCAAATCCACATTTTTCTATGATTAAAATGAAACACCACTACCCATATATCTATATATTACTGGTGTTTTATTTAAATCATGGAAAAATGTGGATTTGGGGCTACGTTTTTTTAACTTCAAATCCACACTGGGGATTTTTTAAAAAGAAAATCAGAGAAAACCAGGGTCCCTGGTCATAGGGTTGGCATTGTAGCAGACAGGAGCAGGATCTGAATCTAGCTCTGTTGATTTGATTGGCTATGGTTTTTGGTTTCATTTTAGGAAACCCTATTTCAGATCCCTAAAGTGTGTGCTCTGGCAAGTGGAATAACAGCAAATATAGTTTTAACATATATTTTGACTGTAGACAATGGATCTAGTGGTGTGCTTAAGATGAATACTGCACCGTGGTAGCCATTGTATCACTATCAAACTGAACACTACAACTATCTCCACCTTCTGTCTGTTGTCCACTTGAACAGCAGTGAGATACATAATGGGATGAACAGGCTTTCATGTCAATGGTAAAGAGGTCTTCTACGGTTTGAATGAGGTTTAGGTAGCAGGGAAAGAAAGATGTACAATGCCAGTGGAAATGTTCCTTCCATACTTGAAAAATGAAACTAATCTCAAATCTTGCTGAGATTTCAGGAGCTTTTCTATATTCATTTTTTTCATGGAGTGGCTGACACCAATTCTGCTTCTTTAGGTAGAGCAGGGCATTTTTTCCAACATGGATTAACATAATAAATGCAATATAAATCTGTCCTTTTCCTTGTGTTTCCATTATTCTTAACTGAAATAACAGATACTAGCCAGAGTACAATTATACTCCTGCTTCTGCCCTGACTATCTATTGATTCAGAGTGATGCTCCAAACCCTTTTATACACCTCTGTTAGAGTTAAAAGGACTTACCTGATCTGTCCATGAGGATGTGGAAGTGCAACATGTTATAGGTGGGATAACCTTTTTTTTTTATTTTCACCTTCTTTTCTTTCACATTTCTTTTCCTGAGATAATAGGGTTTTTCTCTCTTGTTCATGCTTCTTTATATCTCTTCTTCTGTTTTTAAAATGCTTTAAAGTTGCCTCTTCAATCTGTCATTTCAGGGCAGATCTAAACACACACACACACACACACAAACACACACCCGCACACACGAAAAGTTAAACACTTTGCTACAAGAAATAGTTGAGATTACTGAAAAAATCAGTTAATCTACTCAACATGTTATTTGAAAAAGCTTTAACATGTAAAAGAAGATAATATATATTTTGGGGTATCATAAATCTGCTGTCTATATAAGTAAATTATTCTTATCAAGGATAAAATAAATATTATATTTAATCACAAAAATATTGTTAAAAAAGAACATTAGTTTTCTCTATTAGTCTTAAAATATAAGGTCAATAAAAACCCCATTAGAAAGTGAAACACAATTATAGATCTTCAAAATAGTAACATATACAATATAATATTTTTTCCTGAGAAGAATGATCAGCCTGTCTCTTAGATCCAGCCAACCTATACTCAAGGAATAGAGGCAAGTCAGTGCAGAGCTACCCCATCTTTATATGCACTGATGGCCAGGGGGTATTCTGAACTTTTCTGAACTCAATGAAGAGCAGCACCTCAGTCATGTTTGTATAAATGACTTTCTGCCCAGTTAAGCCAGCCTAACATAAAGGGTTTCTTTCATTTTGTAGATATGCAAATATTATATATAATGTCAAGCAGAAGAGAAATTGGTAAATTATTTTAGTTGTTATCAATATTTTCTATAGGGGAAAAGAACAAAATGTAAAACTGTTATATTTTCTGTTCCTATCATTCATAGCCTTCAAAAAATGCTTTAACTTATTTTAAAGATCGTCTTGGAAATTTAAAGCATGCAAGGCAATTTTTTTTCATGGAGTAAAGTTTATATCAGAGTTGTAAAAGCCTTTAAAAATCTAGGTTTATAATGACAAAGAGAACAGTGCCTTCACTACAGTGTTACTAATTCAATGCAGTAATGAAATAATCCTTTGACAGAACATTCAGTAGTCATGTAGCACATTAGCTGTATTCTGCAGCCTTCAGTGACTTCAAGGGAATTAATGGAACATCTAGAAACCTAGTTAGTGATAAAGGAAATTAATTAGTCTACTTCAGGAATTATCTTTTCAAACATGTTAGAGCGGCAGCCTGCAAGTCTTGTAAATTGTCATCAACATCACTGAATCAGTTCACTGATAAACAGGTGCTTAATAATCTGGTGAATATGAAACAATCTTGTTGACCTGATAGGAAGCAAGTAGCAGACTTTTATAAGCAAAATAATAATATGAATCAGAAACTACAAAATTACAATTAATCAACATGGAGTAAAATAGAAAGAACATAATGATCTTCTGAAACAGAGTATACAGTAGCTATTTGCAGAATAATTTTTGGTAAATTGACAAAGATTTTGTTAATTTTAGGTAGGCAAGGGTTTTTTGAGTAGATGTGATATCTTTTATTAGTTCAAATGAGTAGTCAGAAAAAAGTTCTTAGCAAGCTTTTGGGCGCACTCACTCTTCTTCAGGCATTAGAAGCTTTTGGAGTTCTGAGATTCCAAGGTCTGTGAATTTTAAGCAGTTTTTTCTCTATTATATTTCATACTTTCATAGTTTCTAGGATTGGAAGGGACCTGAGTAGATAATCTAGTCCGACCCCCCGCCATGACAGGAAATAATACTGGGGTCAAATGACCCCAGCAAGATGTTCATCCAACCTCCTCTTAAAACCCCCCAGGGTAGGAGCCTGCACCACCTCTCTTGGAAGTTGGTTCCAGATCCTAGTCACCCTGAATACGAAGTAGTGCTTCCTGATATTGAGCCTAAACCTTCCCTCTGCCAGCTTGTGACCGTTATTCCTGGTCAGTCCTGGCAGTGCACAGGGGAACGGTGACTCCCCCAATGCCCGCTGATCCCCCCTGACTAGTTTATAACA
>NW_017728906.1:114571669-114577263 GCF_001723895.1 Crocodylus porosus | reverse complement strand
CCTGTCTAGGTCTGATTGAAACCTGATGCTACCTTCTAGTGTGCCCACATCCCCCCACATCTTAGTGTCATCAGAAAATTTGAACAGGGTGCTTTTTACCCCCTTGTCCAAATCGCTGATGAAGATGTTGAACAGCGCGGGCCCAAGGACCGAGCCCTATTTCTTCAAGTTAAAAATGTTTTAAGCAAGATTGCTGTTCTGCTATTTTCTGATGGAATATTCTGGCCAGGAAACTGGATTATCTTTCTCCAGGAGAAGTGCATGCCTTGATAATGGGAAACTACAGATGAGTCTTTTGCTTCTCTTATGTACACAACCTTCCACTGTTTTTTACTTCCCAGTTCCAACTGTTGGTCTAGTACTTAAAGTTTAAATATAAAATGGTATCATCCATGTATTCATAAGATTTTGTAACAGTCCTAGTTATATGTACACACCTGACTTAGGATACAAAAAGAGCACCTGAGTGAAAAATTTGAATCCAATGTTGCAAGCTGCTAACCATTAATGTACTAGGGAACACTGTCCTATAAACTAAGGGACAAGTTTTCAAAAGTTCTTAAAAGAATTAAGAGCACTAGTCTGAGTGATTACTAAATGTCTTAGGCTTTTCTGAAACTCCCGGCCCAAATCTCTATGAGTGAATGCTTATCTCTGTTATCTTTGTGGATTTCAGTCACTCCCGCTGTGGTTGTCAAATGACAGTGTTTTTAAGGAGATTGAAGAAAGTTTAACTTTCTGCTGAAGCAATTCAAAAAGAGCGTCGAAATAAAGGTCCAATTGTGCCTCCTGGGGGCTCATGTTGCAGCAAATTTCAGCAACATTGCCTCAGTGGGAGCTCTGCTGTCAGATACCCACTTCTGCAGCTCACAGTTGTGCAGGGAGTACATTTGCTTCTTTTCTCTCAAATGGCCCTGCCTGGCCACCTCTTTGTTAGGCAGGGTTTGTAATCTTTTTTCCTTTAGTTTTTTGGGGTACCTAATATATATATTAGAATTAGGCCACATATCTGTAAAGGAAGGACCAAGAATATCTGTAATGTGTTCAACTTTCTTCTCTCACTTCAGCGAGAGAGAACCCATGTTTAAAAACTGGCAGGATGTAAAAGCAATCCTAGGCTATGAACACATTAGCATGGAGGTAAACTTGTGTTAAATACTCAAGTCATATTTCATCCTCACTATTATCTCCTCTTAAATGGGAATTCTGTCTGAGTTAGCCTTCCAAAAGAATTATTATTTGAGACATCAGCATTAACAAAACTTTCTCAACAATGAAGTTATGAGATCAAACACACTAGCAGCAGTTAGTTACCCAGTAGAATATTCTTCTATTTGCATCTTATTATACAATATAGTTGGAATAACACGGGGGGGAGGGGGGAAGCTGCGAAATAGTAATTTACAGCTATATATGTTCTTTATGGGTAAGTGTGTGTGTCTGATGTTATTAGGAACAGTGCCCATCTGACATCATATCATGTTCTAGTAAGGAGGAAGATTTCGATTCTAGTTGATCAAAATCTATTCCCAAAAATAATGATTCCTATTAATCTCTCTTGAGTAGCAATAGAATTAAGACATGCTTAACAGGGATCCTGGTTTTCCCTAATAAAAAGCCCCCAAATTGACAATATAAACCCCCCCCCAAAATGTCCCTTTTTTCGTGATTGAAATGAAATGTTGTGTGTGTGTGTGTGTGTGTGTGTGTGTGTGTGTGTGTAGCAAAGTGCCTGTCAAGAATAATGGGCCAGCAGCAGGGACAGAGCACCACTGCCCCATGCTGCTATCACTCTGAGTCCACCCATGCACACCCCAGGGCTCTCTGTCAGCCCTGTGCACCCTCCACCTCAGATACAAACCCACCCACACACATCCAGCAACAAGTAACACACACACACACACACACACACACACACACACACACTTAGCCGCACCCACCCACCTAGCCACATGACATGCACCCAACCAACCATACACCCCACACCCACCCAGCCATGTGCCACACACCACACACACACCCATCCACCCACCCAGCCACATGGCACATACACACCCACCCACCTTCATGCCGTGCCATGCACTCCACCGCCTGCAGCCAGTGGGTGCCCCTGGTGCAGAGAGGGGTTTGGCATGTGGCTGCAGGGTTCCATGTGGGGGGATGGGGCAGCTCCCCACCCTCCTGCCCACTCCCTGCATGGTACCCTGTAGCCATGCTCCCCACCCCGTGCAGCAGGGAGCTCCCTATGCTAACTTCCTGTGCAGCATCCTATGGCCATGTGGTAAGGCAGGCACACCTTGTGTGGGGGGCGTGACTTCAGGGTGTCATGCAGGGAGTGACTAGGGGGCATGCCCTGTCCTGCAGCCATGTGCTGCAGTCAGTGGGTGCCACCCACCCCGCCCAAACACCATGTGCCCCCCACACTGGGAGTAGCTGCCACTCTGAGGGAAGGGCCATGCGAGGTGCAGGCAGTGCCCACCACCTGTAGTGAATGGGGTGGGGCACAGTGGGGTGCACCCCCCCATGCCCACTCCCTGCATGGCACCCTGCAGCCATGCACCAAGACGCTCCCTCGTTTTGGTGTTCCAAGTGCAAGGTGGGGGGCATGGAATGTGCTCACAGGTTGTCATGCAGGGAATGTGCTTGGGGGCTGAACCATGCCCCACAGGCCATGTGCAGTATTCAGCAGTGGTTACCCATGACCCCCTGCCTACTCCCCTCATGGCACCCTGAGGCAGTGTGCCTTGCCCCCTCCTCATGACTATGCTCCACACCCCCTCCATGTTCTCTGCTATGGCAAGCCATGCCCCCACACGGCTGGTCCCTGGAGCAGGGAGCACAGCCTGGCCTCACCTGCCTCAGCCCCCAACTCTGCCTTTGCCTGTCAGTCTGTCTGTCCTAAGGCTTTGGGATGCACATGCACAGTTGATCCAGAGTGTTATGAACAGGCAGATGGAAATGGTAAGGCCTTCATTATATTAGAATAGCTTCTCACAGTAGAATATGTCTTTTGCAGTCCAGAATAGAGATGCTGAATCTATTTAAGTATAAGGTGAATTTTGTGGCTGCTGAAGTGAGGGTTCTTTATTGCTTTGTAAATTAGACACAATCCACCCATGTCTTGCTAGTCACCAAGGCTCAGATCCTACAACAGGCTTGAAGTTTTGGACTTTAAAAATGCAAAATTCAACAAGCTCAGGTCACTAGTAGGGAATAAGCTGCGGGACCAGGGATTGAAGCCTACAGGAGTGCATGAAGAGTGGTTGCTCCTAAAGGACACAGTCCTTGAAGCAGAAAGAAGTCAATTCCCATGCAGAGGGAATGTAGCAAAATGCCTGGGAAGTCCTCTTGGCTAAAGAGGGAAATCATGGCCCTCTTAAGAAAGAGGCATACAATTAATGGAAGCTAGAGACAGCCCTGAAGAAGGACTACTGGCATATAGCAATGGACTGCACTTGTAGGGATCATATTAGAAAAGCTAAGGTGGCAACTGAACTAAAATTAGCAACCAGAATCAAGGACAAGAAGAAGTCCTTCTTCAGGTACATAAGGAGTCAGAGAAAAACAAATGGGAGGGTGGGGCCATTTCTTAAGAACTCAGGATAGCTAGTCACTGGCACTCAGGAGAAAGCTGAACCCCTGCATGACTACTTCACCTTGGTCTTTAACCGGGTCAAGGGGTTATTCATGCCAACTAGGGTACAGAATGAGCAGGGTTCAAATGACCACCTTCCTACTATTACTATAGAACTGGTGTGTGATTAATTGAAGAAATTAGATGTATATAAATCAGCAGGAATGGATGAACTTCATTTGAGAGTGTTGAAGGAGCTGGCTGAAGAAATCACAGAACCGCTGGTGAATCTTGCAAAATTCATGGCATTCCAGGGAGGTCCCCAAGGTCTAGAAGAAGGCCAATTTTTTCCCCATTTTCAAGAATGGTAGGAAGGAGGATCTGCATAAATATAGGGCAATTAGCTTAACATCTATCCCAGGGAAAATCTTGGAAAAATTCATTAAGGAGTCTATGTGCAATAGGCTTGCAGAAGGGAGGATTCTGAACAACAGCCAGCATGGCTTCATTGTGGGCATGTCTTGTCTTAATAACCTCTTCTCCTTTTAGGATCAGGTGATTCACAACCTGGATAAGAGAGAGGAGGTTGACATTATATACCTCAACTTCCAAAAAGCTGTCAATCTGGTATCCCACAATATCTCACATTAAAATTGGAAGACTGTGAGCTTAACTATGAGACAGTCAGGTGGGTAGGAAGCTAGCTTCAGGGTAGGACCGAGATTTCTAATAAATGGATCTGTGTCATCTTGGTGGGAAGTGGCCAGTTGTGTCTCACAGAGGTCGGTGCTTGGTCTAGTGCTATTCAACATTTTCATCAATGATTTAGATGTGAGGGTGAAGAGCTCACTAGCCAAGTTAGGGGACAATATCAAGTTATGTGGACTCATGGTCATGCTTGATGTGGTGGAGCACAAGCAGGATGATCACCACTCCAGGGCTGTTACAAGCTCTGTGGGTGCTTGCTAGTGCAGCAGTGGGGAAAATCCTTCCCCAGGAACCATTTTAGGGGGGCAGGTGGGTGGCAGAGCACATCTGGTCTCTGCCATTTTAAGAGCTGGTGTCAAGTGATGCCCCATCTCAGATGAGCAGCCATTTTTGATCCATGCTAACAGAGCTAGAGGCAGCAGTTTGCTGCCTGACACCATGGGAGGAACATCTCCTGGTTACCAACTACTTAACAGTATTTAAATCACCTGGTCCTGATGATCTCAGAGACCATTGCAGGACACCTGGCATGGCTTTACAAGCAATCATGCTCTGGTGTGGTGCCAGAGGGCTGGAAAAGGGGCAAAGTGGTTCCCATTTTCAAAAAAGGTAGGAAGGAGGACCCAGGAAACTACAGGCCAGTTACTCTTACCTTGATCCTGGGTAAGCTTTTTGAGAGAATTATCCTGATGCATGTCCATGAGGGGCCAGCAGGGGAGATTACGCTTAGGGTAAGCAACCAACCCGGGTTCACTAGAGGCAGGTCCTGTCAGATCAACTTGGTGGCCTTCTATGACCAGGTCACAAAATCCTTAGATGCAGGGGTAGTAGTGGATGTAGTCTTTACTGGATTTTAGGAAGGCCTTTGACATTGTCTCTCACCCCATTCTCATTAAAAAACTGGGGGACTGTGGTGTGGACACCTACACAGTCAAATGGGTCACTAACTGGGTTGAGGGCCCCATCCAGAGAGTGGTGGTGGATGGGTCTTATTCGACCTGGAGGGATGTGGGCAGTGGGGTTCCACAGGGCTCGCTCCTCAGGCCTGCACTGTTCAACATGTTCATCAGCGACTTGGACGAAGAGGTAAAAAGCACCATGTTCAAATTTGCAGACAACACTAAGATGTGGGGGGAAGTGGGCACACTAGAAGGAAGGAATAGGCTGCAATTGAACCCAGACAGGTTACAGGGGTGGGCAGATGAGAACAGGATGGGTTTCAACACTGACAAGTGCAAGGTACTGCATCTGGGGAGGAAGAACCAGCAGCATACCTACAGGCTGGGGAACTCCTTTCTTGTCAGTGCAGAGG
>NW_017728906.1:114561284-114571549 GCF_001723895.1 Crocodylus porosus | reverse complement strand
GCACTTCAGGAGGGATGTGGACAACATGGAGAGGGTCCAGAGGAGGGCCACTCGCATGATCAGGGAGCAGCAGGGCAGGTCCTACATGGGGAGGCTACGGGACCTGAATCTGTTCAGCCTCCACAAGAGAAGGCTGAGGGGAGATCTAATGGCCATGTACAAACTAGTCATGAGGGACCAGCAGGTATTGGGGGAGTTCCTGTTCCCTAGAGCACTCCCAGGAGTTACAAGAAATAATGGTCACAAGCTGGCAGAGGGTAGATTCAGACTACGCATCAGGAGGCACTACTTCACTGTCGGGGTGGTTAGGATCTGGAATCAACTTCCAAGTGAAGTGGTGCTGGCTAATAATACCCTGGCATGCATGAACTGATGCATCTCCAGCAAAACCAAAGAAGTGATTCTCCCAGTCTACTTGGCATTGGTGAGACCACATCTGGAATACCATGCCCAGTTCTGGGCACCATATGTTAACAAGGACATGGAAAAGCTTGAGAAAGTCCAGAGAAGGGGTCATCCACATGATCAGAGACTTGGAGACTTCCACTGCAACCTATATGAGGAATGGCTGAAGGATCTAGGACTCTTCAGCCTGAAAAAAAGAAGGCTGAGAGAGGACTTGATAGCAGCTTACCGCTACATCAGAGGCATACATCAAGGGCTTGGTGAACTGTTCACCAGGGCACCCATGAGGAAAACTAGGAGCAATGGTCTCCATGTCTTGTAAGTCTGTTTCAGTCTCAACATTAGGAAAAACTACTTCACAACTAGGGTGTCCAGACTGTTGAATTAGCTTCCTCCAGAGGTGGTGCAACCTCTTGCCCTATAGATGTTCAAGAGGAGACTGGATAGTCACCCTGCTGGGGTAACCTGGCCCTAGCTGTCTTTCTTGTTTGGTGCAGGGGGCTGGACCCTGTGATTTTCTGAGGTCCCTTCCAGCCTTACAATCTATGAAGAAAAAATAATCTGTGTACTTGGACCACCTATATTGGTTTATGTTTGTAGTCTATGAAGCTCTTTCTGCTTCCTTAAACTAGTGTCATGAACCCACTATATTTCGGGGGAGGGGGGAGATGTATGGAATGTCATACATATTACCTTGAATTAATTAACTGATATGGCATATGTGGTCTCTAGCATTAAGCTGTGTTTAGCTTTATTATTTTTAGATTGATATGAATTATGGCATTTGATGTGAATGTGTTAGTTTTATTCTCTAAAGAGTTAGAGTTAGCTTCATAAATGGCTGAAAGAAATAGTCACTGAAAATTAACATCCAACATAGGTAAAATTGATGCCTAGTCAAATAGGCCCTGCCAGTGTGGTCCTACATGCATGAGCCAGGCCATTTCAGACAATACTAAACTTACATGTTAAAAGGAGGGTCCTTTGGCAAGGATGACAGCTGGAAACAGGAGAATCATGTTCTATAGATACAGTAAGTGAGAGATCACTGCTCTAGAAGAGTGGTGCCCAAAACTTCTGGGCCGTGTACCAGGTGTGTGGTTCAAGATCAGTCCATAGACCGAACTGATTCATAGTATCAGTCTGTGGGTGTGATTCAGTGCATGGGTTTGATCCCATGCAAGGCCTCAGCTCCTCATGACCAGGGATCCTGGTTTTCTCCTATTTAAACAATCCCCAATTTTTGGTTAAAAAAAAGTAATCCCGAATTCACATTTTTCCATGATTAAAATGAAACACCACTATTTATATATTAGTGGTGTTTCATTGAAATCATGGAAAAAATGTGTATTTGGGATTACTTTTTTTTTAGACTGAAATTTGGGGATTTTTTTTTTTTAAACAGAGAAAACCAGGATCCCTACATGACAATTTGGGTCCCTGTTCTGATCTCTTTTGCACACTACAGACATTTCCTTTACAGTAAAAAGCAAAATATGTCAATAATATGCTACAGACAAGGATACAAGCAGTTTTTTGCCATGGCTAAAACTGATAGCTGAAAGACAATCAGAATAGATGGCCATTGTTGGATAGCTGTCATTTTTAACTTTTTCAGTTAAAGTGCCTTTAACCTAGCAGGAGCAGATCATGTCTAGAACTGACTGTCTTTGAGAAGTTACTTTTCCCCGCCCCACAACATACTCTGGGTGTATGCTTACTGTTATCTATCTGTAGAAACCACATATGCCATATCAATTAAACAAATTCAAAGTGATATGTATGGTATTCCATGAACACCTCACAATAGTGGGTGTTCTTGACACTGGGACTGTCAAGAATTGACTGTCTTTGTAAGACCATTTCCTCATTCCCCAACATACTTGGGTGTTCCAATCAAAAGGTACATGAAGCTTACTGTAAAACAACGAATTACAAAAAAAAGCAGAATAGACAATAAGAAATAGATTAAGTGACAGACAAGCCATTTAGAAATAATTAACTCAGTTTGACACTTTATATATTTTAATTGTGCTGCTGGACAAATGGAGTTGAGTTGCTAATGGTTTTTGATTACTATTTTGGTGGTTTACACTGCACTTCTCTGCATCCATGGTCGAGCTGAATTACAGAAGAGTGTAAATGGAGTTATATGACTTCCCCTGAGCATGTTCAGTAGCTACAAACTAAGTTTCATAAAATGAAAATATAACTATATAAGATATGTTGCTGTATTCATGCAATTATACCATTAATCAAGAGAGACTTGGAGATTTAAAAACGACTAAGTGTCACTGACACATCCCAGCACTAAAATAGAATTTGCTTCGTCTTATTTATGTCAAAGTCTAATGAGGATAAGTACTCTTCATCTGTCAGGAACTTATCCGAAATGTGATTTATTTGGATCATCTTTGTCAGATAAGACATACATAGCTAAATAACTCCCCCAAATCATGTGTAACTTTTCATTTCATTATTGCATATCTACTAGTAGAATGCCAGTCTGACAGATGAATTAATTATTGTACAATTGAAGAATATGTAAGAAATGGAGAGGAGAAACAAAAAACAAAAACAAACCAGCAAAAATACTTATAAAAAACAGAATTTACTTTTCTACTGACCTCGGCATGAACTTCCATAACAGGAAATAATATAAGAGGACTTAACTCTTAATTATGCTTAGTTTCAAGATATTATATACTACCAGAATACAATTCAAATATGTTTATGCAATTATATCACTTAAAAGGGGTTGTTTCCTCCTTTCAATGCAATGTATTAGTTACACTGGATGCATCTACACATGCAATTAATGCACCTGGATTTTCTTCATAGAATATTCATATGTATTAAAGTACTCCAAGGTGAAGATATATATCGATAATGACATTGTATCAGGTAAAAGAATCTTTTTCAATGTCCCCTCTAGTTTATACAAGTTCCCACTTCTATCCACTATGTAGAAGATCATGCAGACAGTGACTTGGCTCCCCAGTGCTCCATTTAATGTAAGTTTCACATGAATGTAATGATACCTTGGCTGGAATTTGAAATGACTTTTTGGCCCACTTGTGAAATAAAAAATAAATAAATATTTGCCAGTTTTTGTATATGTATTTAGACAGTGTCAACCCCTGGCAGGCCATTCATCCATATATAACCAGGCATCAAACTCTTTGCTTTGTTTCACAGTAAGGTAGCGCATTGTAGTCTTTTATGATTACTTCCTGTCTTCTCCCAGGTCAAATATGGAAAACAGCAGCATAGGTTTCCACTAGCAGAAATGTTCAGAAAAAAAGATGGTGGTAGATGCATTTTTTCCAATATGTTTTTGTTTAAAGACAAAACAATTTCATTTCTTCTTTTCCTAGAATTATTACATTTTAACAGGGAACAAATTCTCACATACCTCTCATAGCTTCCCCACCCCCTGGTAATTAAAAAGCTGGGTAATCTGCCAGGAACATTTTTTTTTTAATTATGTGGAAGTACCAATGAATTAAAAGCAGTCCTAATCCTGTACATTTCTTGAATTTAAACACTCACTATTGAATATGCATATTACATATGTATATGCTAGGAATTTTATATTCTGACTGGCAGGTCTCATAGAGCGGGATTTAATGATTCATGCAAAAGAAGTGATCATACAAGGACAAAGTACTTTACATTTTACTTAAAGGAAAACTGTTTTTTAAATTTATGATAAGTGTGCCTCTTTATTATTCATAATGCAACTTTAGAAACCATCTGGGAACATTTACATTTAAAGCTGAAAAAAAAAAAAAGTTAAATAACAACGCATCTGCTCACTGTACACATCTCTAAGTAAAAGTTCACACTGCTCACTATCTCTTTTCCAAAAACTTGAATTAATAGCTATGCCTTGCAGAAAATTCAGTCACTTTTAAAAAGATACCTAACTAAGACTGTTGAATGTGCTCTGTGTTAGGATCTACCTACAGCTGAAGGACCAAAAGAAGAGACTCAGAATACAAGAAATATATTGGGTCTGCTAAATAAAGTTTTAAGTTAGCTGTCAAAGGCCCTATTCTGCCACATTTTACTCTTAATGAAATATGGGTAGAACAGTACAGTTCAGACTCTTTTTTGTTACTGCCTTGGATGCTTTTTTATTCAGAATCAAAATGCAACACATCTTCTTACTTTTTAGCTGCATGCATGCAGAATCCATGTTTAAAATACCATAGTTTTTGCCCAATTAATGTTTACTATGGTGGACAAATAATCCCAGTATCTAAGGTGAGATATCCATACTCTCATATTTTTTTTTACAAAGCAACAGGATCCTTTGATAAAAAAAAAAAAAAACCTGTTCTAATATTGTTACATTTTTTCTTTGCATTTATTTTTCATTGAATAGAATGAGAAAGCTTTTTTTTCCTTCTGTGAAAATGTTTGAAATTGGTCTGTCTGTGTCTCTGTATATTTTCTTACCAGGAAACATGATATTTCATTTCAGTTTCAAATATTTAGTTTATTTGCTACAGAAAGCTTACTTTTCTGCATGCATGTCCATTTTGAATCAGAAAAGCAGGTTCTGGTGCTACAAACATATAACTTTTTTTTTTTTTTTAAGTAATTTCAACACTTATTTTCTTAAAGGCTAAATACAGACTGTCAAAATGGTCAAAGCTGAATGGATTCAATTTTTGTAAGTTCCTCTAAGCTGCATAGATTGAAAAAATAATGAAGTGAACCACAGTTTACTTTTGAATCCAAAAAGGCAGCCCTTTGCCTGCAGTAGTCCAGGCCAGAAGCTGGGGGATGCTAGAGCATGCCTTCCAGGCTGCCGGCCACTACTGAGCACACCCAAATGTGGGCAAGTGGGGCCCATCCCTGATGGGCCAGCCAGCACATGTCCCCCAACCTCTGGCTGTGCCTGTGGTGGGGTGGTGGGAAACAGACTCTCTAGCCAGTGCTAGTCATCAACCCACATAGGGGGACCACCATGCCTCAGCAGGGGCTTCCTCGACCATGAGCAGGGTCCCCTGAATCCTGCTGCCACTGCAGAGAAGGAATTCCCCCCTACCAACCCTCCACATGGTCTGGTGGTGTCTTAGCCCCAGGCTGGTGGAACTGTTCCTTCCTACACCTGCCGGGGAAGTACTAAGCCATCTCTGGATTGCATGGAGGGATGGGATAGGGGAAATCCTCCTCTGTACCAGCAGCAGGGTTTGGGGAAGCCTGCCCAGGTGGGGAACCCCCACTAAGGCAGGGCTGCCCCCCCCATCTGCATGCCAGTAAGTTGCTCTGGCCCAGATGGGAAACTCTCACCCACCAGGGATCAGGCTGAGGCTGGGGAGTGGGGGCTCCATTCCCCTGCCTCCTCCCACCCCCAAGTTAACAGGAATCAGCAGGACCAGGGCTGCAGAACAGGTGGCCGAGCCAGCTCTGGCAACTCTTGACAGCCTGGGACAGGACTGGCTCTGCTCAGCTGGGGCAGACAGCATGGGCCAAAGCTATCCTGCTAACCATAGAAGGCAATTGGGTTGGTCAAGCAGGACATGCCCTTGCTGAATCCACACTGACTGTTCCTGATCACTTTTTCACCTCCAAGTGCTTAGAAATGGATTCGTTCAGGACCTGCTCCATGGTTTTTCCAGGTGAGGCTGACCAGTTCGTAGTTCCCTGGATCTTCCTTCTTCACTTTATCTAAGATGGGCACCACATTTGTCCTTTTCCAATCAGCCAGGACCTCCCCCAATCATCAGGAGTTTTCAAAGATGATCGTCAGTGGCTTTGTAACCACATCAGTGAACTACCTCAATACCCTTTGGGTGCATCCTGTCTGGCCTCATAGACTTGTATACATCCGATATTTCTAAGTTGTTCCTAACCTGTTCTTTTGCAACTGTTGGCTTCTCACCCTCTCCCTGAACTGTTGTGGCCAGTGCAGTAGTCTGGGAAGACTGAGGTAAAAAAGGAATTGAGTACTTCAGCCTTTTCTGAATCCTCTGTCACTGTGTTGCTTCCCTCATTTAATAAAGGACCCCACTTTCCCCGATTCTCTTCTTATTGCTGACATACTTGTAGAGCCCTTCATGTTACCCTTCAACTCCCTTGCTAGCTGCAACTACAACTGTGCTTTGGTCTTCCCAAATTAATCCCTGCATTCTTGAGCAATACTTTTACACTCCTCCCTAGTTGTTTGTCCAAATTTCCACTTCTTGTAAGCTTTATTTTTGTGTTTTAGCTCACTGAAGAGCTGCCTGCTTAGCTAAGCTGGTAAAACAACCATGGGCCCAGGGCCCAACCAGCACAAGCCAGGCAAGAGTCAAATCTGCAGTCTTCTGCTCCATAGTCAGATATGGTATCCATTGTGCCACTGACCACAATGAGAGCAGATATGTAAGGCAGATTTCAGAAGCTGAGGTAGAGCATAACAGACCTCAGAGCTGACCAAGGCAACCATGGGAAGATAACATAGAACTGAATTGGAAAGAACAGGTGAAGATGTGATAAGGTGGAAGGCAATGCGAGGGGACAGAAGGCAGTAGTTTAAGTGGTTGTAGGTTCTCAAGGCCTGTAAGACCAGTGAGAGAGAGAAAATTCTCATTTTTTTATAACACTATGAAATGTATATCTTTCTGTCATTCATTTAAACTTAAAACTTCAGCTTGCACTCATTTTTTGGAATAGCCATAGTTTTTTTTCCTAATTCTTAGATTGGCTGGCTGTCAGGTTCACCAGCAGCCTGGATTGTTAGCTTGAGCTTAAAGGGCTTGGGCTTCCATTGCTGGAGGCAGTTTCCCTCTCTACCAATCAGAGAATGACAGAAAGAAGACAGAAAGAAGCCCCACCCTGACCCAAGGGCAAGGTGAGAAAGAGAACCTGAAAGGGAACTAACCCCACGGGCTCACTGATTGGTCCATTCCCAATCTGGGGGCGGAACCTCCAGAAGGAATAAAAAGCCAACATACCCAGCACACAAAGGCTTCAATGTGGGATGATGAAGAGGGCTGACAAAGAGCTAGTGTAGCTGACCAGTGGGGTAGAACAGTTGCCCTAGAAGTCCCCAGAAGACACCTTTGCCAGAAAGGAAGCAGCAAGTGGTTGCAACCCAGCCCCACTATGGAGAGAGCCATGGGAATGGTGCACAGATGGATCTGGAGGATCTGGAAGCAGATGGCACCAGTGGCAGCTGCACAAAGCACAAAGCTCAGGAGCAAGGAGCAGCGGGGAGAGTTAGGACATAGGCACACGGGTGTCTTGCACACACGTGTGCCCCCTTACTGGACCTGGAGCAGAGGTGAGAGAAGCGGAGCAGCAGCGGGGGCAGCAACAGCTGATCCCCCTAAGGTAAGTGGGGCAGAGGGCCCGGCGCAGATGAGCCAGATCTGGAGGGGAAGCCACTGGATCCCTCTTAGCTGAGCCGGTAGGGAGCTGCACTCCCGAGCCGTGCGAACAGAACGTGCAAAAAGGGTGGGCTGGGGGGGAATGTCCCCCAAGCCAGGGAGCACCCCTGGGGGTATCCCTCCGGGAGGCACTGGGTCCCCCCAGCGAGGGAGAGCAGGGGGGCGGGATTGCCGGCAGGCACTTTCGGCAAGTCTGGAGAGCCTGACTGGTGGTTAAAGCATAGGCGAGAAATTCAAACTGCAGCCTTTAAAAGCTGCGGTTTGATGTAGCTTCCAGCACTCGGGAGCAAGGAGCAGCGGGGAGAGTAAGGACACAGGCACACGGGTGTCTTGCACACTCGTGTGCCCCCTTACCAGACCCGGAGCAGAGGCGAGAGAAGCGGAGCAGCAGAGGGGGCAGCAGCAGCTGATCCCCCTAAGTTAAGTGGGGCAAAGGGGCCGGTGCAGCTGAGCCGAATCCAGAGGGGAAGCCCCCCAGATCCTTCTTAGCTGAGCTGGTAGGGAGCCGCGCTCCCGAGCCGCGCGAACAGAGCGTGCAAACAGGCACGGTCTGTAAGACCGCGCCGGCGTTTGCGCTGGCATTCACGCCGGAGGGTGAGCAGGAGGGGCTGAGAGACTGACTCTTGTTACCGAGGGCCAGAAGACCCGAACTCAGCTAGGAACTCCTACGATGGTGTCGACACGGAGTGCTGCAAGGGCCCCTGCCCGGGGGGGCGCGGCCTTCCCGGGGCTTGTCTGAGGCCTCCACCCAGACAGAGACCGGGGGGGGGGCTGGCGTCCCCCAACCCCCTGGCCTGCGGGAGCTACCCAGCAAGGCCTGGGGGGGCAGGGACTGGGGACCCCCACACCTGTCCTGCAGGCGCCCGCCTTAGGGCCCTGGAGGCACAGGTGAGGGAGCTCCAGGAGGAGGTTAGCAGGCTGAGGGGAATCAGGGAGGCAGAGGAAGAAATTGATAGCTATTTTCATTCCCT
Organism: Crocodylus porosus; assembly: GCF_001723895.1. Lineage (NCBI taxonomy): Eukaryota > Metazoa > Chordata > Crocodylia > Crocodylidae > Crocodylus > Crocodylus porosus. The sequence continues at coordinate 114,562,788 of NW_017728906.1, read as the reverse complement.
GCAGAGTTCTATGACCAAGGAGGACGCACCTCAAGATGAGCCCTCCACTGCTAAGTGGCAGATGGTCACCTCCTGTGCCAGGGATGCTCGAGACGTGGCAGCACCTGTTCTTACAGTACGGCTGTAGAACAGGTACGAAGCTCTGGCAGCCCTGGAGGAGGAGGACAGAGAGGACGAAACTGGGGAGGAGGCAACTCCATGCACACCGTGTCCCATGCAAGCCGAAGGAGGCAAGAAGGCCAGAAGGAAGAAGCGTCGCGTGATTGTCATTGGTGACTCCATCCTGAGAGGTACGGAGGGCCCTATCTGTCGCCGGGACCCCTCGGCACGCAAGGTATACTGCCTACCTGGAGCGAGGATTCAGGACGTGAAAGGGATGCTCCAGTCCATAATCCAGCCCACCGATTATTACCCTATGGTCCTAGTCCATGTGGGTACTAACGATGTGGCCAGGAGGAGCCCTGACCACCTGATGGAGGACTACCATGCTCTGGGGTGCGTGCTGAAGGAGATGGGCACACAGGTGGGTTTTCTCTTCTATCCTCCCAGTGAGTGGACGAGACAGATGACATGAAACGAACATCGCAGAGACCAACTAGTGGCTACAGGAATGGTGCTTCAAGGAGGGCTTTGGCTTCCTCAACCACGACTGGCACATCACGACGAGAGACATGCTGGGATGGGACGGGCTCCACCTTTCCCCTAAAGGTAAGCATGTGTTCTCTTCTAGGTTGGCGGACCTCCTCCGGCGGGCTTTTAACTAGGCTCATCGGGGGAAGGGGAAGATGAGGGCAGAGGACATATCAGACTGCCAGACCAAACAGCACCCACAACTACAGCGCAGCCAGGACCGATGAGAGAAGCAATCAAACAGGTAAGAGAGGGGCCAGGGTAACGTTGGGATTAGGGGGTCAGCACACACACCCACAGGAGGCCTCAAATGCCTCTACACAAATGCTCGTAGTATGGGCAACAAGCAGGAGGAACTCACCCTCCTGCTGGTTGACACAAGCCCAGACATAGTGGGGATTACGGAAACGTGGTGGGATGAAACGCGTGACTGAGCGGTCAATGTCAAGGGCTATAGGCTGTACAGGAGGGACAGGATAGGAAAGAGGGGTGGGGGCCTGGCGTTCTATATTAAGGAGAAATACACATCCTCATTAATAAGCAAGGAGCCAGGGGAGAGGCACTCTGAAGTGCTTTGGGTTAGAGTACAAGGCAGTCGAGGTGAAAGGGACTTAATGGTGGGAGTCTACTACAGACCTCCCAACCAGGGACAAGAGCTTGACCAGGAATTCTTGGGTCAGCTCACAGAGGTAGTGAAGGCTAGGGATGTTGTAGTCAAGGGGGGACCTGAACTTCCCGGACATCTGCGGGGAAGGGCAGTCAGCCAGGTCTGAACATTCACGTAGGTTCTTGGCCAGAGTGCAGGACCTCCATCTAACCCAGGAGGTGCACAGCCCCACCAGGGGGGATGCCTTGTTGGACCTAGTGCTGGCCA
>NW_017728906.1:114545217-114561273 GCF_001723895.1 Crocodylus porosus | reverse complement strand
TAGATGAACATCTTGCTGGGGTCATTTGACCCCAGTACTCTTTCCTGCCATGGCAGGGGGTCGGACTAGATGATCTGCTCAGGTCCCTTCCAACCCTACAAACTATGAAACTATGAAACTATGAAAGCAGTGCAGGTCCCTGCATGAGGTGGAGCTAAGCCCCATTTGGTGCACAGAGGGACCCAGTGCCTGCATGAGATGGTGCAGATACCCAATCCTGCACAAAAGCAGGAGCTGGGACATTGGTGTACAGAGCAGTGAACAGGGCCATAGAGCTGATGGGACAGTGGGGCTGCACTAGGCAACATGGGATTCCTCCCCCAACCCAAGGCAGGTGCCCCTTCAGGGCACAGGGTGGTGTATGGTGTGGAAAGCAGATTGACAGGCCAGAAGACCTGCATGAGGAAGCTCAGGCTTTCTAGCCAGGAGAGGCATGGGTCAACCACCTCTGCAAGGGAGGCACCTCACACCCCAAGACACCACTGGAAATGAGTCTAACCCTTCAAAAGCTGCAGGAGTCACGAGTTACCCAAGAAGGAGATTCCCACAGGGAAGAAGAGGCCTTCCCCATTGTGGGCAGCTGAGGGCAAGCCCCTGATGGGCGGGGACAATTTGTTCAGGGAAAGAAAGTGGTACCCAGGACTCCTGTTTTGTTATGGGGGGGTTGTCATGGCGGGGTCCTACGGGATGGCCGTGATCTTCCCAAGGCCCCCTTACCATGCCAAGTTGGCCCACCCTTGATTCTCGCCTGCCATGTCTTTGATGGAAAATATATATATATTGGAGGCTGCCTTTACACCCTTTTGGACATGGTTTGCTGTATAATCTGACTCCTTGGACTCCCAGACCCCTGAAGATTCCCGTTCTGCAAGGGGTGTTTTGGGATGCTATAGCCTTATGGGCTACGTGTGGCTCCAACCACCCCTTTACTACACTCCAAGCCCTGCAGATGGAATTGACATTGTTTGGTCTGGGCCTTGTTACAGTTTGGCCCCCTGGTCCTCCATGAGCTCTCTATGGCCCTGTCTCACAGTGTGCCTTACTGGTGCTAGGTCAGTGCACCCCCAAACGCTGCACCCTCTCTGGCACTGGGGTCGGTACACCCCCAAATGCTGCACCCTCTCTGGCACTGGGGTCTCCACACTGCCATGGGTCCCCTATGAGGCCTCCTCCTTCCCTTAATAGCTTCACCCAAGCCACCAGTCTTAAACAGCAAAAAAACCCACAAGCCCCTGGGCTATAACATAAATTCAAGCCACCCAGCTACAACATCATTCAAACCATACCGGGGAATACTCTGTCCCGCAACAGTGTCAGAAGCTGCTCCTGCAGTCAGGTCTCTCCCCTTTGGTTGCTCTGGAACAGCTCCTTCCCCCGTGGCTGCTGGCAGGCAACTGCCATCCTGGCCTCAGCCCTAGGGTTTATATGTAAGTCTGACCTTGCCCCTTTCAGTCAGGTGACCACTGGCAAGTGTGGACCACTAGCTCATTCTGGTTGCCCTGGTACCCAGCATCTGGGGCTCCCCATTCACTGCTAGGGCTCTTTTCCACATAGTTTCCACTCTTCAATGGACCAGGGCACCTAAGTACTCTATGACACACCTCCCCCCTTAAGACTCTAACTTACCCGAGTGGGTCTTCACATTTTTGGGTATGACTCCACCGAAGAAGTAGAGTCAAGGTCTTAGATATGCATTCATAGCAAAAGGTCATGTAAATGAATAGGCAATTCCATGTTAATGAAGTGGAACCAAAGGAAGGGAGAAGGTGGAGTAAATGTTAATGAGCATGAACCAAGGTGTATAAATGTGGAAAGAACTATTGTTTAGTGTGGCTCCCTGGTTACATAGGCTGTGTGTCCGTGAGGGAGGTAGTCTGAAGCTGTCTCCATTCTGAATAAAGCTGTTGTGAGCAATGTGTGCTAGTGTTTGCTCACTGCTTGCTCTGGCTAATGAGCAACAGGGTCCATGAGCAATTGGATTGTTATCTCCCTAGATGGGCACTGCATGGAGTCAGGGTCTAACAATAATCTATTTGGCTAGGGACAGAAGTTACACATAAACTGGTTTAACTGATCAGAAACTGGTTTAAACCTGTAACAGAACATAAGTTCAGTGCACATAAGCCCATTTCAAAATGGCCGAAACTATTTAAAGATAAACCTGGTTGACTAATAGCAGACTTAACTGGTTTGGATCAAACTGGTTACACAACTTCTGTCCCAGACCCCTTCCTGGTTTAAGTTAAAACAGAATTCCCCTGCATCCTAGACACTTTGCAGCCATGTGCTGGGCTGTTCTGCCTGTTCCAGAGAGCACAGCTGGCCCTGCCTCTCTGCTCCCTAGCCCAAGAAGGAATGGGAACATGGCCAGATGCATGGTCCCCTGTGGCAAAAGAAGCAGGGAGGGAGTTTATTCCTCTACCACACCACACCACACCACTCTGGGTGGGGTAAGTGGGGAGCGGGGAAAGGGACAGGAAGCTTCCACCTCATAGCTTCTTCTCAGGGCATGGAGGTCTGGCTCCAGCCCCTGGACGCCTTCCACCCAGGTATCTTGGAAGGCAGAAGGCATCCAGGAGAAAGGCATCCAGGAGCTGGAGCCACAGCTCCACACATTGGTCAGAAGCTGCTGAGTCCTTACCTTCAGCTGTGGCTTCTGCTCCTGTCATGACACACAGCACTGCTTGGGGTGAAGGGAGCTTCCTTTAGTCCAGTGGCTTTCTCCTAGTTCAGGTTGAAGTGGCTGGGCTGATGGAAGGTCTCTCTGCCCTAAGGGGCACTGCATAATGCAATAGGAGCAGGAGATGCAGCTGGAGGTAAAGGGAGAAAAGCAGCCCTTCTGGGCCTGGTGGCTTCTGCCCAGTACAGCCCCAGATGGTTTCCACCTGGATGCCTTCTGCCTTCCAAGGTGCCTAGGTGTAAGGCCTCCAGGGGCTGGAGCCAGAACTTCACATTCTGGGAAGAAGCCAAGGGGATGAAGCTTTCAGGCTCCACACTCAGAGCAGTGTGGCATGGCCGTCTCCACAGCAGTGGCAGCTGGAAGCAAGGGTGGCAGAACAGCCCCTCCTCTGGTCATCCCTGCTCAGTTCTCAGCTGGTTGTGCGCCTGCAACCCTGGGTGCTGCACAGGTCAGAAGTGAGGGTGCCAGCTACTGGGCTCGGGGCCCACCAGCACCTCCAAGCTTGCCTCGGAAGCCCACTCCCCATCCAGGCTCCACCTGTGCTGCTGGGCCAGACTGTCATGGAGCCGCAGTGGGCTGGGAAGGGCCTTGCCCCAACCCCCATGGCCCCAACCTGGCCTGTCCTCCTGCCTCCACCCTGAGTAACACCCACAGGGTACAGTTCCAGTTCTGGGCGGATACCAGAGTCATGCCAGCCAGCTCCAGCAAGGCCCCCTGACACCCAAGCAAGAGCATGATGGAAAGCTGGGCAGACCCTGACTGGAGTCCCATGCCCACCCAAAGACAAGGGAGTTTAATCCCCACCCTCTGCCTCCTTTGCCTGAGGTGCTGCCCTGGGTGGTGTCTGGCCCAAGGTACAAGCCTGGAAAGGGCTGCTTCCCCATTACCCATCTGCGAACAGCTTGGAGGGGTTCCCTACAGGCCAGGGTGGGGTTTTAAACCCCGTTGCAATCATTCTTAGCCATACTCCCCAGGTCAGCTTCCCTCCAGTCTTGTGACTACCCCAAAGGGAAGGGAGGGCTTCTCTAGCACCCCCTGGCTTCTAGCCTGAGCCACTACAGGCATATGCCTGCCTTTCCAGAATTAAATGTGAAAGTCTGTGCACTTTAAAATCAGTTCAAACTTTGCAGGTTAAATCAATTCAGGCTCCAGCTTTTTGAATGTCTGTACCTAGCCTTATGATTACCATGTATCCTTATTAATCTATCTTTCTATCTGCCTGTTTTGACTAACAGACTGAATTTTAAGACACTTAGTTTTTAGGGGAAAAAAATAATTGCAACAAATTTCTTATTGCCTTTGCATACTAGCTAAAATGTACATCTAATGTCAATGTATAAAATGTGAAACTAAATATAGTTAAAGAAAAGGAGTTAGTATGTAAGTTATCTTTTACAAGATATCATTTAATTACCATTGTATGATTATTTTTCCTTTTCTTTTAATTACCATACTCTTGCATACATTGCTGTGTTGTTATTTTCCTTCTAATTAGTTTTATTTGAAAAAGCTAATTACGTGCTTCTTATTTTCTTACACTCAGTGTGCAATTATCAGTGATCCACAGTGAACTGAGACAGATATTACAGTGGTTAATGATTATTCCTGAGAATATCTGGTTTCTCCATTCCAGAGAGCTGTGATTATTTGCTGGCCTCTTCTTGCCCTTGTTTTCAGGGTTCTTCAAATACAATGAAAGACAAATCAGCAGATGCTGTCCCATTTGAAGTAAAACATCTATTCTTGGTCATTAGAACCTAAATCCAGCATTCCCAGTCATTTGAGCAAAAAAGTCCCATATTTGTTTATTATTTTTAAAGTATGTCAATCAACCATTTGTGCGTTAGAACTTGCTCAGCCTTTTGTAAGAAAATTGTGTCTGCGTTGTCTTAAATGCTGATAAATAGAGAATAAATTCTTAACTCAACCTATTATCTCCATGTTAGATATTTTTTGTATTATCATACCAAAGCATAACCCCAGTCTTATTTTATTATTTTTTCCTAATATGTATTCAGTTGTTGTAAAGACAGATTAAAGTTATCTTTATTCAAGTTGCATACAAACACATGCTTTAAATATAATAGGATTTATAATCCTTCTAGAGAAGAATGGAAAAATAATTAGATACTGCAGTGGTTACAATTAGATATCCAAAAATACTGCTATTCTACACATTATTTTACTGTTTTATTGCTTACATTAAAAAAAACTAATAACATCCAATAAAACCTTAGATTATCTCTCAGTTGAAAAACTGCAGGTTGAAAAGGTGAAGTTAAGGAAGCCAATTAAAACATTGTTTAGTTTGTGGAAAGGTTGCAAAATAATCACTGTAAGCTTCCTGACCATTTCCTTCACAAAGAAACAAGTGTGTGTGTGTGTGTGTAAAGGAGCTGACATGTCAGGTTCTTGAATGAGGAATATTTAACTTCTCTAGGTGTGAATCATAAGATAAGTGGTTGTACCATTATTTGAAATTATGTCACATATTTTGTGGCATAATTTGGAAATTGTCTATTGATTTAGGTCATTATAGGAAGGAATGGGACACACCCATAATTAAAGAACACAAAAGCTGCTTTGAAGAATTAGATTCTATCCCTGCTTCACCTCAGACAACCTATGCTCAGCAGTTCCCCAATATCAGGCTTTTCATAATTGGTCCTCAGGGGCCACTTGTAGGCTTTATATGCCTAAGTAGTACTTACATAGCTGCCTAAGCACCTAAAGTTGCACTTATACAAAGTTTAGATTCTGTTCACAATTGTGGTGGAATATAAGATTGTCAAACCATGTATGTAATTGCCTGAACAAAAATGGAGGAGGAAGGCTCTCCCATATGTTAATCTAATGGTTAGGGCACTTGGCTGAAAAGTGGGAGATCAGGTTACAGACATTCTCCCAAAAAGATGGCTTGAACTTCTATCTTCTATTTCTTAGCAAAATGCGCTAATCGCCAGGCCATGGAATAGAGACAGGGCTGGCCCATCCTATTCTGAGAAGCCTGTGGCCGCTGCTGCTGCTGCCACTGCTGGCTTCACATCTGGCCACTTGCCACTACCCCACCCCACTGACTATGACTTCTTTGTGTCATGGAGCCCAAAAATTATATCTTGCAGGGGACCCAAAAATATTGGACCCTAACTAGGAATGCCCAATACATAAACTATGAAGCTAATCTATATCAGCAGTTTGTTGTCTTCCTGTTTTACCAGTGGCAGGTCAAGTTGTGTTACATGGTTGATTGTGTAGTTTTAGCAATAGGTTAGACAAGCATTTGTATGATATTTCTGAATAGGGATGATCTTGCCTCAGGCAAGGGTTAAACTAGATGCCTACCATATGTCTCTTCAACTCTACTTTTCTATGTTTCTAAGAGAGAAAGAAATGTGGAACCAAAAAGTGTGCAAGCATCTGTGTGGGTGTGTCTACACATGCATTTGATCTGGGAGTACTTTAACACTCCCAGGGAGGTATCTATACATGTAGGGAAGTGGCAGCAAACTGCTCCCACTTCTTGGGGTCCTGCAACAGGCCCTTGCAACAGGGAAGATGAAGGCTCTGGCTGCAGCTGCCTGCAACAAAAGGTCACCTTGAAAGGCAGCCCTGCTTTCTGGCCAGCTGCTTCTCTGGCCAGGAGCAACACACAGAGCATGGGGGAAACATATAATAGCTCTGTCATAGCAGCCTCTGCCTTCCCACGCCATGACTGCTACAGCCCATGCCCCTGGCAATGATGCCTAGTGCCTTGGGCCACTGTGCTGGCCCTGTTGGCTTGCTGTGGAGACTGCCATGACTACCATCTGGACCACAGCAGTCTGGGCCTTGCCTACTTACCAACATACAGCCACCACCTGGCTGGCCTCAATGAGCTCTCCCAAGCCTCCCACCACCATGCGGCTGCCATCCTGCTGACCAGACCCTGGCAGGCTCACTGACAAAGTGCTCCTGGATGCCACCATTGGGGCTGTCCATGTCCCCCTGGGTCTCCAGCCCTGCTGCCTCTGAGCCTGCCTGGCCAGACAGAACCACTGGCTGCACAACATCCAGGCCACCTGGATTACGAGCAGTGGCTGGAAGCATTCTGCATGACCTGGACCACCTTCCTGGGCCTCCTGGAGCAGCTGTGCTCACACCTGGAGTGGCAGAACACCACCATGCAGCATCTTCTCCCTGCAGACACTTGGCTGGCCATCACATTCCTGAAGCTCACCATGTCCACCAGCTTCCACTACATTTGCCACCTCTTTGGTGTGGGCAAAGCCACCACTGGGGAGGCCATCCTGGAGGTGTGTGGCACTCTCCAGGATCTGCTGGGGCACATGGTGCTCCATGTGCATGACCTCATGGTGATGGTGGTGGGATTTCATGCCCTGAGATTCTCCCAGTGCATCAGGGCCCTGGATGGGACCTATATCCCCATTATCTGCCCATCCCATGATGACCGCCCTTATTACAGCTAGCAGGGCTTCCACTGTGTCATGCTCAAGGCCATCATCAACCACCATGGTTCCTTCACCACCATGGGTGCTGGGTGGGTGGGCAGTGTCCATGGAACTCCACCCTGCCAGCCCTAGTGTAGAACAGATGCTTCACATTGGGGGTGTCTGACCTCCAGCTGGCCACCATGTTGGTCACTGCCCCTCATTGGGGATTCTGCCTACCTACTCCTGTCTGAGCTTATGCAGAACTACAATGGCCAGCTGGACCCTCACCAAACTCACTTCAACCAGTACCTTGACCACATGTACTGATTGAGTGCACCTTTGGCCACTTCAGTCAACTCTTCTGTACCCTTGCCACCCACCTTAAGTTCACCAAGGACAACATCCCCAGGGTCATCATCATAGCCTGTGTGTTGCATAACATCTGCAAGACCAAGAGGGACCTATTCTGTGAGGCCTGGGCAAAAGAGGCACAATGGTAAGTGGATGCCTGGCAATGGAAGCACCAGCTGTGGCTGCAACAATAGTGGTGCATTCTCCCACTGCAGAGGACCCAGGTGAACTGCACACCTCTCATGGGGTGCCAGGGCACTGGGTGCAAGAGGCTCTGTCTGACCAACTCCTACACTCCCCACTATAGCCCACCTGGACAGCCACCCATGGACCCCCTCCCTATTGCCCACACCCCATACCATGCTCACTACTGACAGTTCTCTGAAAAAATGCATTCTCACAGAAACAGACTTCCCTCCCTCCCCAAAAACAGAGTCACTCCACCCCCCACTCCACCCCCCACCAACAAATCCCCTCTTCTCTGTGTGAAATATTTACACTGTTATGCCTGTGTGATTGCCCTCCCAGTGGGGGATGTGGGGTAAGGGCCCCCAGGGGGAGGAATACTGGGACAGGAAGCCAGCACACTGGCCTCTGGCTGTGCTCCCATGGGTGTGCAAGCCATGATGAGCCCTTAGGGTGGGGGGCTTCTGCAAGGGTGATGGTAACCACTGCTGTCCTGGAGAATGTGCCTCCTCCTCTGGCAGCCAGTGGTCAAGGCCAGTAAGGCCTATATGCAGTCCTGGCTTTGCTACAGGCAGGTCCTGCTATGCAGCAATGTAGGGCCAGGGCAAGCAGTGGGGCTGGGCCCAAGTGGGGTGGGGGCTGTGTGGTGGGGGACCCAGGGCAGGGGTGCGGGCAAGGGGTCCTGGCTGGTGAAGGAGGCACTGGACTTCCACCGAGGCCCATGGTGGGGGGCTTGCTCCAAGGTGGTGGGAAGCTGCCAGGGGACATGCAGGTCTGCAGTCAGGGATAGCGCTGTGCGTGGTGCCTCCTACCTCCATTGTGTCCTCATGGGCCACATCCTCCTTCCACCATGCATCCTGCTGAGGGATATCCTCCATTCAACATGCTATGCATCTGCCACCTGCTCCTCTGACACCAACACCAGCTGTTCCAGGAGAAGAATCCAGTCCTGGGTCCTCCTTCTGCAAAGCTGGTGCATCTTCAAGTGACATTAATCCACCATCCCACCTGCCAACTGCTTGCTCTCCCCCTGTGCAACTGCAGAGTCTACAGAGCCATGATAAAGAATCTGTTTGTGAGAGTTTTCAAATTTCTGAGATAAGATACTCTGTACCAGAAGGCTGTGTGCTGCCCAGCCTCAGATCAGTGCTCATGCATGCACAAGTGTCCAGGTACCGTGGTAAGCTAGTGGGGTAGGCCAGGGCCCAATGGCCACCAGCTGAGCACTCCATCCTTGATCACTCCCCAGGTGCCAGTGGGCTGCTGGATGCTGGCTAGAGGCAGCCTGCCTCCCCCATCCCCTTCTGAAGACAGGTCTGACTCATGGCAGCACCTGCTAAGGCATCTCCAGAACCAATCTACCCCCTTCTCCTCCTGCAGGCCAGCCTCTCTCCTGCACTGCTGCCACACTTATGGCACCCGGGATCCAAGATGACTAGGATGTGGAGCTGGCTGCATCCTTGCCCTCCCCACAAGGGGCCTCTCTTTGGAGATGATTCCAGGGCCAGCCCCCACACCAGCAGTGAGTCCTGAGCATGCCCCTGCCACAAGTGTCCCAGGTTCAGCCCAAGGAGCTCTTTGCATGGACTGAGGGGTGCCAGACACACTATGCCTTGCTGCCATGGTGCCCCAAGCACACTTAAGCACATGTCATGGTACTCTGAGCTCAGCCTGCAGTGGGCAAGCTCATATTGCCCCAAAAGTCCTGTCACTCCCTGGAGGGCTACCTGTGGCTGTGCTACATGTCCCTGCCCCCCCCAGTCAAAGACTGCCAACATTGATGCATTCCTTGGCATGTGACAAGCCCATGCCCACCTAGCTGTGGTGGTACAGGCTGCTCAATACTTTTTTCACCATCTCCCACCTGCATGCTGTGAGGAGAAACCTTGGGGCTGGGGAGCATAGGTGGGCCAGGTGAGGAGGGAGGGCAAGGGCTGGGCCAGGGAGGGCCCTCTGCCTAGTGTGGGACTTATCACATGGGTGGACCTGGCATGTTTCGAGACTCAGGTTGGTCTCTGCTGGTGGCAATGGCATGAAGCTCCTGGTGGTGTCCTCAGGGTGTGGCTTTCCAGGCAGGGGACACCTCCTTGGAGCAACTAGAGCTGCTAACAGCTGGTGATGACATGGCTGGCCTGGCCTTCTAGCCAAGGATGAAGCTGCAATGCTGGCAGGGCAGGCACTGTCCTGGGCTCCCATTTCCACTGGAGGATGCTGGGGGCAGGGAGCTCGGTTGCAGTGACTGCCCTGTGTGAACTGCCTCAGCAGTGTGGCTTCACCCCACAGAACCACAGGGGCATGGTGTGGAACTAGCAGCCTCATGGTGAGGTGATGTCCAGCAGCACCTGCAGAGTGTGGGCAGGCTGCTGAACATCACCTGCAACCAGATGGAGCTGGCTCCAGTGTTCAGGAACTAGTTTCACCTGGTCCCAGGCACTAGCAGGCCTGAAAAGTGCCTGCAGCACCCTGTGAGATTGGAAGGCAGGGTCCTGGCAGTTGCATGCACTATGGTACCATGGAGCAACAACAGGGTGCAGGCAGGTTGACTGAGCTGGCCTGTGGCATGTGTAGGGGGATGCAGGGGCCTAGTGTGGCCCAGGCTTCCTGCACATGCTTCAGAGCTCCACAGTGCCTGTAGGCTTTTAAATGCCTGGGGCTGCCATGGATCCAGCCCAGCCCTAAAATAGATCTGCCAGCTGTATATATTCAGAATCATTGATTCCTACAAAATTACTACATTAATAAAAATCACTGCTTTTATTGTTTCTAGTCCTACAGAAAACATAGATGCATGACTCTAGGCTGGACTCTGATTCTGAGTATATATCATCATATGTCCACCCCATAGAGAACACTGCAAAGTCTGCTTGTTGTAGGCTTAAAGATTATGAACTTCACTTTAGAACCAAATTATCTGGGGCTCTTTGTGTTCCTTGAAATGATGACAGGTGTCAACTTTTTGCCTGCTCGTCATTAGAGGTACATTTTCTATCAGGTGCCTCTATCTAGTGATTGGATGAATATACTTCATCTTTGAGTTCTAGAATCCAGCATCAAAGAAGTTAATGTAAAGTATAGTGCTTAATCAGAATAATAGAGGACAGAGTATGTTCTCCAGTGTCTGCTATTACAAAGAATTTCAGCTGTTTTAGCACAATTGATCAAGCAGGATTGCATCTAAGAAGAAAAATAGATGTTTCTTCTTTATTCTTCACAGACAAAGTGAGAAGCTCTGTTTCCTTTTGTTCCAGAAGCTGAAGTTCTATTGCTTTTTATCTAACATGGAACCAGTGTTCAGAGGTCCATCATATCAATTATTCTCCTGGCTCAGTAGATCCTTCTCTGATTGACTGGGTGGAAACAGGCATTGCATTTCATTGTCTTTGTGCCTACACAGAAATCTCCAGGGCAGTACAAGATCAGGCCACTTCAAGCCCTTTGAGCAACTTCCTGGGATAGTTGGAGGATGTGGAAAGCTCTAGCCTGCCTGGACTCTGCTGACACAAAGAAAAGAAATGTCTGCCACTAAGCATCAGCACAAATTAATACCATGTTTGTCTTGGCCACAAAATTTGGCATTTGTGATGTGGGAAGGGACATTGGTGCCTGTTTGCTTGGTTTTTGTCCTGCTAGAAAAATTCCCCCACTTATGTGCTGGAAACAAAAGTTGTCAGTGAAGTACAATCAGCTGTGTTGTAGAATCTCTACAGATATTCTCAGTTGCAGAATCCCAAAGTGGGGTGCATCTGTATGCTGGGGAAAACCCCCTGCTTCCAGATACATGCTCCATGTTGAAGAATGGGAGATTCCTTGCTTGCAGATGTGTGCCCCATGCAGCAATGATATGCACAGGCATTGGCAGCACATAGAGTGTATGCCAGTCACAAAACCGGAAGTGTCGATAGAAGTGCATTTCCGGATTCACTGGTTTCACTGCTGGCAGTTCCACACTTGGCAATCGGCTGCTGGGGGACCCCCCAGCCATCATCAGTGATCAGCTGCGCCTCCCCCCACCATTGGTGATTTAGTAGCCCCGCCAGACTTGGGAGGCACCAATTACCCATGTGCACAGGGAAATCCCTCTGCAGGTGAATTTCCAGTGCCACCTGCTAGCAGAGACTGCGGAACTCTTGTGGGGAGCATTCTGCTTCAGGTAAGCACATGTTTTTGGCAGCAGCACAGGGCACGGGTTGCACACCTGGAGGGGAGACACCCCCTATGGGAGCTCTTTCCTCTATGCTTGCAGGCATATGCATATCACATGTGCAAGTTGTGCGTGTCTTCAAGCACGGAATCAAGGAATCCCCGCTTGCACACATATGCTCAGAAGTCCCAACTTTCCCTGAAGACATTTGAGTAAGTTGGGCTCTCAAAGTACATCCCTCCCTGAGAATTACCACGGTGTGCAGGACCAGGCCGCTCAAGCCTGCAGAGCCCCTACCCCAAGATCAGCTGAAGAACACCAACAACTTTGCACTGCCTGTGGTCTTCTGCCATCATCAAACAGATGTGGGTCATGGTAGAGTAGTTCAATTTTTTTCTGTGATGGATGAAAACTTAAGCATTTGTGGTGCAACACAAGGTATGGACATCTGTTTGCTTTGTGCTACCATGAACGTTTTGATGGTGGCAAAAAAGTGATGTCTGTTTCCAACACAGAGACTTGCCCCTGGAATCTCTAGGGGCTCCTCAATGTAAGTGGGGAATCTCAGCTTTCCCTGCCTTCAGATATGCGTCCTAGGAATCTTGGGGCATCTCTCTGCAGGTGGGAAACTCCAGCTTTGCTCCTAGCCTCTGTTCCAGCCACTATCAGTGGCCAGGACTTCAGGGCATAGGCCAACAATTTAATTTTCTGTCTTATTGCTCTCTGTAACATTTCAAGAGAATTATTCATTCTTGAATTCTTAAGGTATGACCAAATTCTATCTTCATTGTGTTTGTAAACCAAATGTAGGTCAGACTGAGCTGGACATTTATGAAAATCTGTAAAAATAGGGTGGGTTTGAGGACTTCCTCTCTCCAGGTAACTACATCTCAGTCCTTTCTCTTTTAAGGAAAGACAGAGCTCTTTAGCATGAAAGGGACACAAAAATGAGCAGGGAAATCCATAGTGGTGTCCCCCTTCCACAAGACAGTCCCCATATGAGCTTTGGGCTGGACCATTCTCATAGGCTAAGTTTAGTGAATATACAACTACTAACAGGTATGGTTCAAAATATGGTGGAAGGTGATTGGAGAGGGCTGAGCCTCTCCGTAATAGGTGAGATCCCCCTATAAGCCCCCCATAAAAGATGAGAGTCCCCAGCCTACCCCACACCTTTCTAAGTAGCACAGGTGGTGGCAGCAGCTCCTTCCAGCTCCCAGCTGCCGCCACCACCACCTCAGACCCGCCCCCCCAAGTTGGAATACATTTTGAACCCTGCCAACAGGACTTAAGGTGGGGGCGGGGAGCAAGATGTCAACTTTTTTTTGAGCTGGTGTAAAGAACACAATTATGCTATTTAACTAGATGTAAACATACAATAAATACAATGAATCCTGTTAATTGAATAACCTAACAATTCTTATTATTTTCAACAAAGTATTGAGTCCACTTTCCATTATTATTCAGACATTCTACTTAGCCTGTGTCCAAAATTAAAACCAGACAGAAACAATATAAATGCTTTCCCCCTTCTTTCCCCCATAATTTTGATAATTAAGAATTGCTTAATTGTAGAAGAATCCTAAAATATTCCCTTTCCCCTAATGGATGATCTATCAATATACCTTGCTTCTCATTATGCAGACAAAAATAATGAAACCAAAAGAGAAAGGCAATATGGAGACAATAAAATTGTGCAAAGGAGGACACAGTCTCTATCTAAAATGCATATAATACATAATAGAGTAAAAAATGGATCACCATATAAAACAAAGATTTTTGTTTGCTGGTTTTTCCTTTGATTATTTGTGTCCTTTTTCAGCAGATTACAAAGGGGTATCCTGTTCTGGGGGGAGAGAACTTCAGTGAAAAAACATTATTTTCACAAACAATTATCTTTGCCATAGATCCAGGGTTAAAATCTATTCTTAGACTGTCTCAAAATAAATAGAGTTTTCTTAAAAAAAAAAAAAAGAACTATGAAGCAATTTTTAACAGCAGCCTTCAATTGTGTGACCTTAATTTTATTCACTGACTTAATTACAATATTGATAGTGACCTCATAGCTGCAGGTGCAAATAATGAAACTGAGACATGAAACAAAACTGTTGTCAAGTCATCAGCAGGGATCCTGATTTTCTATGATAAAAAAAATCCCCCTTTTTCAGTTTAAAAAAAGTAATCCCAAATCAACATTTTTCAAATTAAAATGAAACACCACTATATATATGGAAAATGTGGATTCAGTGTTACTTTTTCAACCAAAAATTGGGAGTTTTTTTTTTTTTTTAAGTAAGAGAAAACCAGGATCCATGGTCATAGCCATCCTGGGATGGGAGAGATGTCTCTAATTTCCATTTTTTAATATACTCATTTTAAGGATCAAAATTACTCTCCTTTATTAGATGGTAAAGTACATGATAGAAAAGGTTTATAATGCAGCCTACTGTGAATTTAACAAAGATTGCACAGACTAACCACTTGAGCAAGGATCAAAACTGGTAACTGATAAAGGACCAGCAAAAGCAAAGTAAAATAAATGCTGGTCTCTGGACTGCAAACACACCTAACAGAACACAAAGTCCCAGGCCAGATCAGTTTAGTGAGAGGCCAGATGTCACTGAATAGTACGTGTTAAGAATAATACATTTTTTCAGACCAGTAATGGAAATCCTATTATCATAATCTTGGCCAAGAAGGCATATACAAAATAGAATATGGTTATCTCTATGAAGCAGAACATGAATATGGATATGAATCCTCTAACAAATCCTTTTATGTGTTTCAAATACCTGTGCTTGGAAAAGGCAGGTACTTGTCACAGAGCACATTTACATGTGCCCCTGACTACACAGAACATGTGTAGTGATGCCCATAGTGTACCAAATGTTTTTGACTTTGCTTGTTTTTGGTGATGTACTCTTAGACCCAGAACAATATATATACTATTGTTTACATCTGACATTAAAATAGCTTGCATACATAAAAGAACATTGTTATTAACCCCTCCCCTTCCTACCCTACCCAGAAATCCTTTAAAAAATCCACTATCTTTGCCCACATCTGGAATGAAATTGCAGATATGACCACAGATCCTCATTTTCTCCAATTAAAAAGAATCCCCAATTTTTGCATTAAAAATTACAAAAAATTCCATGGCTGGGGGAGGCCATGCATGCAAGGATGTTGTGGTCATGGGTGATATGAATTACCCTGACATCAACTGGGAGGAGTAGTTGGCCAGGTCTATCCACTCACAAAGGTTCCTGATGTGTGTACAGGACCTACACCTCATGCAGGAGGTACTCGTCCCCACTAGGGGAAACGCTATATTGGATCTGGTGTTAGCCTCTGGGGATGACCTGGTGGGGGAGGTGCTAATATAGGGTAGGTTAGGGGACAGTGATCATGAAATGATCCAGTTTGCTATTAGAGGAAGGTGGGGAGGGTAACTAGCACAGTGCAAATGCTTGACTTTAGGAAAGCCAACTTTGATGTGCTCAGGGCAGTAGTCAGGGAGGCACTCAGAGCCCAGGGGGTAGGTAGTATCGGGGTCCAGGAAAGGTGGTCCTTCCTCAAGGAGGCTATCCTTGGGGTGCAGCAGGACACAATTCCTCTGTGCAGGAAGGCGGGAAAAGGGTCCAAGAAAACTTCATGGCTGAGCACAGATATCCAGGCTGGTCTGAGGGCAAAGAAAAAGACATACTGGCAGTGGAAGTAGGGGGCAGGGACAAAGGAGAAGTACACCTCCCTGACCCGAGCTTGTAGGGATTTGGTGAGGAAAGCAAAAGCAGCACTGGAGCTCAGATTAGCTTCTGGGATTAAGGATAACAAAAAGTCCTTCTTCAAGTATATAGGTAGCAAGAAGAAGTCTCAGGGTAACATTGGAGCCCTACGAGGCAGGGCAGGGCAGTTGGTGACGGACGCACGAGAGAAGGCAGAACTCTTCAACAAGTTCTTTGCCTCCGTATTCCTGTTTGCTGACAATGGAGTGCTCTTGGGTGATAGCGTAGAGAGGCCGGGAAGGATACGAGTCCCCCGACTGTTAGTTCAGACCTAGTTAATGATTACCTGGAGGGCTTAGATGTGTCCAAGTCGGCGGGCCCGGATGACCTTCATCCGCGGGTGCTGAGGGAATTGGCTGGTGTCATTGCGGAGCCATTGGCATGGCTGTTCAAGGGCTGAGTACCTGAGGACTGGAAAAGGGGCAATGTGGTCCCTATTTTCAAGAAGGGGAGGAAGGAAGAGCCTGGCAACTACAGGCCAGT
>NW_017728906.1:114523241-114544258 GCF_001723895.1 Crocodylus porosus | reverse complement strand
CCTGGCTGGGGTCTTATGACCCCTGCCACTGCCAGTGCTCCTTCCTGCCCATGGCAGGGGGTCAGACTAGATGATCTGTCTAGGTCCCTTCCAACTCATTGATTCTATGATTCTATGAAAGTAACTCCAAATCCATATTTCTCCATGATTAAAATGAGACACCACTATATGTATATTAATGCCATTTATATAAATTAATGGCATTTCATTTTAATCACATAAAAACTGTGGATTTCGGGTTACTAGCTTTAATTTGAAAATTGCAGGGAGGTGGGATGGTTATCAGAGAAAACCAGAATCCCTAATTATGATTCAGGTATCCCATGTTCTGAACAAGTGCTGTAACTGCTCTTTGATTTATGGAGGAGGAATGTAGAAGTTTAGCCATCAGAACATGTCTTCTGCAATAAAGAGAGAAACAGAATTACAAACAAAGATGTCTTAGCACATATTAAAATTCCTTATTGTAATAAGTTGAGAACCATGAACTTCCTGAACAATTAAGGATCCATGCCTGAATACTGCCAACTGAAATGAACAGAAGGGTTTTATGGCTCTGCCATGAAACAGACTTGGGCTAGGCACAGACATTGTACAAAACCCAGTATAAGTGATCAGAACCTCCTCTAAACCTGTAACCAAGCAGAAATTCAGCACACATTGGCCAGTTTCAAAATGGTGGAACCCCGTCTAAGATAGACCTGAATGGAAGTAGTATTATACTTAACCAGTTTAGGTTAAAGTAGTATACTGACATTTTGTCCTAGCTCCTGTATCAAATCACCTTAGTTCACTACACTCCAGGATCCCAGGCTCTCCTTGCAGGACAGTGTACTAGCCTTGGGTGGTGTTCATCTGCTCTGGGCTGGTGCTGGGATAGACCTGTCTCCTGGCTGTCACAAACAGGAGCCAGAAAAGCATCTGTCTCCTGTCCATGTAGCTAGGTAGTGGAGGCAGGTAGTGGAGAGAACGGAGCCCCCAACCACATAGCCACCATCCCCAAGCCAGAATAGTGGAGGGGTTGGCTGTGAAGTGAGAGGCTCCATTCCTCCATTCTCCCCTCCCTTCCCCACTTGGCTGCTGACACCTGCTGGTAGGAGCTGTGGCTTGGAGCCAAGCTGTCCACTATGCCAGGAATTGGGGGAAAGGAGGGTGGGGAGCAGAAACTCCAACACACAAGCTCCTTCCATCTTGCTGGCTTGGAGATAAGGGGTGCCAGGCCAGGTCTGCACACCTAATATACACAGATAGATAGATAGATAGATAGTACGGCTGTGTGAAATGGCACTGTTCCTTTTTGACTTGAGTTTTGAAGGTTCATGAAACAGCATTTTATTTTGAATTTCATTTTGATTCAAAACAGCGGTTCCATGTTGCTTCATTGAAACAGTGAGGCCGTTTTGACACTGTTTCAATGTTTTACCCATTAGCTATAATGGAGAAGCTCAAAACAGCCCCTTTCGTCTGGCAGGTACATTAGGGCTGTGGGCCTCAATCTGTCTGCCAGATGAGAGAAGGAAGCTGGTTCTGCCGCCTAGGACTGGGGAAGGGAACTGAGCCCGATTGCTCAGTTCCCCTCCCTTGTGCTAGATCCTCCTGGAAGTCAGCCCAGCTGGGCTTAGTTCCCATCTCCTGCACTAGATTGGGCTGGTAAAATGTACTCGGCCCAGCTGGACTGACTCCCCAGCCCCAGCCTGATTGTAGGGCTGGGGAAGAGAACTGAGTGATCAGACTTAGTTCCTTTCCCCAGCCCAATTGCAGTGCTTGGGAGGGGAACTGAGCTCCAGCTTAATTCACTTCCCCTGCACTGTGATTGGCTTCCCGCAGCCTGGTGGTGGGAGACAGGGAGATCCAGGGCTGTGCTTCTGGCTGCTGCTGGGAGTGCAGTCCTGGTTCTCCCTTGTCTCCTACCACCTTGCTGCTGGCTCTGAAACTTGAAATGTTTTGAAACTTTTGAAATGTTTAGATTAGCTTCATTTTGTTTTGAGGCAGTTTCAAAGCCCTTTGTTTTGATTTGATCTCACTGTTTCAAGCTTGAAATGAGTCAAAACAGCATTGAATCAAAACAGATAGAGAAATTTCACACAGCCCTAATAGATAGATAGTGTTTTTTTATTTTGATCATGGAAAAATGGGGATTATGGATTTCTATTTTAAATATGAAAATTGAGGATTTTTTTTTCATCATAGAAAACCAGAGTCCCTGGGTATTAGACTACTGCACAGTAAGAGTTTCATGTACACGTGCCCAATAAGTATTACAAAAATAATTTTAGTATGGCCTTTCCAGCTGAAACAACTGAAAGGTCACTAGTATTGATGAGTTCAACTGTTTAGCTGATGTTACATACAGTGTACATATTAAGAATGAACATATAAAATAAGAAGTTAAATTATTTGGTAAGGTATGGGTATTTGTTCTGAGACTTGTCATTGTTTCTTTTATTGGATCCTCTATAAATAGATTTTTCATAATACGCTTATTAAGATGGTGAGAAAAAAATATTTCATTTTCAGTCTTACATATTATGATCAAATGTTAATTTTTTATATGAAATTTTAAAAGGGGGTACTGGGACACATACATACATACATATACATATATATATATACACACACACATATATAAATGGATTAATATCAGAACACAAGTTGAAATATAATGGTAAAATAAAAGAGATCCATTGCTACATTCCCACCAATTTAAAAACTCCACAGCTGATAAACCTAAACGTTATTATAGAATACCAGCAGTCACTGCATGTTTGCAATTGGTTTAGAATAATTCTTTGTGGGCTTCATTTCTAAATTCCACAAACAGTTCATCTTAGTTTCATTTGACCATATCCAGTGTAGCTCCTCACCTGACCTTTAAAAAGGCAGTTAATTTTGACAATAGATTCCTGAATTATACACTGCAAAACCAGGAGTTCACTAAAGCTCAAATAAAAATATTTTTTCCCCTTTCCTATATAGATGAATATTTTTGTAACAGTAAAACTGTTTTACAGGCTTCCCCTTCTTGAAATCTACTACATATCTCCTCAAAACAGTTGCCTAAAGTCTAATTGTAAAAAGTTATTAAACTTCTAAATTTAGGAATCATTGTGCCATAGTAAAATAGAGCTGGAAGGAACCTTACAAGGTTATGGAGTCCAGCTCCCTTCTCAAGAAGGATCAACACTGACTAAAGTGTCTATCAAACCCTCTTCTGAAAATTTCAAAGAATGGACATTCCACAGTTTTCTAGATAACCTATTCCAATTCCAGTGTTCAACTAGTTTTATTTTATTAATCACAGCAATTTGTAATATTGCTGCAAGCTATTGGTGACACTGTTTTCAGTTCAGTAGGCCAAATATCTACTGCAGAGCTTTCAAGGGAATGGTAGAGAGTACATGTGGGCTTTTTTAAATGTGCTCTGGGGATGGGGGGAGCAGCGGTTTACTTAGAACAGGTTTGAGACCCTCCCTACTTAAACTACAACAGAGTTTCATGTAGTAGTGTAAAACAGCAGCATGTGTACTTGAACTGAAGATCATTTGATGACCTTTATTTCATGCACCACCACCATTTTGAAGCACGGGGATACTGATACACAAGATGTGGCAGGCTACTGGAGCATGGTAATCACAATGCTCCATCAAACTCGATTAATCAAGTCTGCTCCAATGCACTGTAATTACAGTGTATCAGAGCAGGCTCTGTGCTCATGTACAGGCACCCTTTGTGTGTTAGAGGGGGAGAGAGAGAGAATATATCTACCTTTTTCATTAAGTGCTCAAAGTGTAAGATGATCGCTGAAGAGATTTACAAGTCAGGTTGGAGGAAAGATAAGTTTTTCCATCATATAGCATAAACTATACTTTAGCAAGTAATGTACGTACTCCCATGACATCTTTTGAGCAGGTTGAAGTCAAAGTGAAGTACATGAAGTTAGGACACTTGATGTCATAATCAAAGTGCTGGTGGTAGTGGGAGTAAAAATCAAGGGTTTTAAAATTTGTGACATCGCTAATAGATTTACTGAAACCCACTAATGCTTCTCTTAGATTCTTCTGAAACCTGAGCAAGATATTCTATCCACATGTCCTTCAACAGTCAGTCATTTGTCAGGTGCCTCTCCAAAGGCTTGATAACTGGAAATAGAGAAAAGAGAGAATAGATTAATTGGATAAAAGTCTAGATAGACACATAGTCATGCTAAGGGCCAGATTCAATGAGACTTCCAAGTGGACTTAGGCACCTAAGTGCTATTTTATTAAGTCCTCTTCAAGTCCCTGGAAATACATTAATGCATTTACTTTTGTAACAAACCAATATCTGAATCTTAAGCTTAAGTCACAATAAATAAATAACTCCCTTCCTCACCACAGGGCCTTGATCTGCCCCCCTCAATGGCCCTTTCCCCTCCTCCACAGATTTACCTGATGCACGTATGCTCAGCCTCCCCAAATAATTTTAATATAAAGAGGCACATGAGATGAAACTTTGAGACAGAAGGGGTACACTTGTTACAAAAGGTTGAAAACCCCTACCCCAGACCAAAGGGCAATGGAGGGAGCTCATTGTTGGGGCTCCCCAGCTGCACCCACCCCACCCTCTTGGAGGGTCTGTGTGTGAAAACTCTCAGAACAATCTCCCTCTACTTCCTTCCCCCCCCATTCCGAAAATAATGCCAAGCTGGAGGGTCCACAGACACATCCATGAACATTTATCTGGCTACAACTGTAAACTGCTTTCTGTGGCCAGATCAGGCAAAAATTGTTGCTTCTGTCTATGGGTGACTGGTCCTGATCCGGGGAGATGGTGGGGGCACCAGCAGCTGATCACCAACCGAGGGGGGGGGGTCCCCCAGCGGCCAATCACTGCTGCCACCAGAAGTGCCAATGGAAAGCCAGAAGTGCCACCCACGCTTATCTCGGCACCCCCACATTCTTGGCGGGGCACCAGCAATTGCTCCTCACTCCCCAGCCAGGGAGGGCCAATCTCAGGCAGGGCATGTGGCCCTCCTATGTATCACCTATGCTTCTGTCTCCACCTCTAGAGCACAGGAATAGTGGTTGCTGGATGGTTTCACCCATTCAACCAGCCCTGCTATCTACGATTAAAAGTGAAAGCAGATGTTGCATGATGTGTCATTTGTGCCACCATAAAAGATGTTTATGGTGGCACAAATGGTGAGCTAATATATACTGTTACTCTGTGTTTCACTGTATCAAAGGAAAATCAGTGCATAACAAAAGATAGTAATAGTCTTGTCTGCTTTATTGTGGTGGACATCTATTAGCTCTGTGGCAGGAGAATACAAGCATGCTAAATTGCTCAAACACTCAAGCCTTAATGAGTAGCTGCTCTAGGGTCTTGAGGGTTTCTCAAACCCTCAGAATACTTCCCTAGCTTTCTCCAGTTACAGAAAGGCACCTCTTCTTGAGTAGAAAAGCCAGTGTTCTCAATTCATCCAGATGCATGCCCAGAGATGTCAGGAGGGAATTTTGGTGAGTCAAGAATGCCCCCCCCACTGCCCTTTGCAGGGGATTTCCCCAGAGCATGTCTGCAAGCTGGGGGAGGAGGGGATGACTGTGTGTATGAGTGTGTGTGTGTGTGCGTGTGTGTGTGCGTGCGTGCATGTGTGTACACACATGCGCACATGCACATTTGACCACAGAAGTCAATAAAAGCTTTTGTGGGACTCACAATGCAATATTTAGAGAGTAAATTACGTTTAGTAGCAGCTTGCTTTCCATTTCTCATGTAGATAATGAAGCCTGGGATTTCCAAAAGGGTGATTGTACTTGCTTATTAAATATATCAGATAATCAGGAAAAAACACATTTTCAGTAATACATTCCTTATGTTATTGATATTCAGTCTTTTTTAAAAATGTTTTTACAATCTTTATGAAATACTCTGTTAGTGTCCTAGGAGCTGATTTGCCTAGATAGAAGTACTTTCTTTTCAACATTTGCTTTTCAGCCAAAAATCCGCATATGTATTCAAGTAAGATCACAGTTTTATCCACTTCTAGCAGCCCTTATCTCAGCAATAGACTGCATCAGTTGGCATGTTATCCCTTACAATTATGCAAAAATAGTGTTTTAAAACAGCAAACCAAACTTTCTAATCTTGCACAAATGACTCATTTGCCTTTCATCAAAGTTTGTCTCTTTTTACCTGAATTAATTTATCCTTTATATATTTCATTATATACTTCACTTGTCGCCATAAAAGTCTTAGAGCCTTGTTACACCTCACGTCATGCTGTAAGTGATACAAATTTGGAAGGGTGTCAGTGCTAGACTGAATTTGAGTCAGTCACTTTACATACCACCAGGGGACTGTAAAACTGAAAGGTAAGAATTTCCCCCTCCCTTTCTGGCCTCCCCATCCATCCCCCCAAACACACACATCTGAGGCTCCCTGCTTCTCCTCTGCCTCCAGGGCTCCCTTCCTGCTCCTCAGGGTTCTCCTCTGCCTCCTGACTCCTCCTGATCCTGGGACATTACTTACTAGTGGCTGCATGTGCTGTCTGTTCCAGGGGAGCAGGCAGAAAAGAGTTAAATTACCTGCCCTGCCACCACTGTTGCTGGGATGCTGCTCTTCTGGCTCAGAGAGCAGCTACAGTGAAAGCAACTGGCCAGGTAGTTAAACATTACCCTGCCTGCTTCCTGGGACAGAGAGTGTGGGCAGCCACAATTAACTAGGGGGTAAGGGATGCTCAGGGGTAAGCAGGGATCTGGGGTGCTGAGTCGGGAGGGAAGTGGACCTGATCTAAATGAGCAGGGCAGGGGGGAAGGCAAGGTAGTTACACTAAGGTATAACCTAGAGTGGCTGCACCTTATGCCCTGGAGTGGTGTAACTTTGAACTGCATAATGAGTGTTTAAAACCAGTTTCAGGTGTTAATGTATGAACAATCCAGGTGTTAAGAACTCCAGGGGCTACCCAAAATGATAATGCAACAAGGCCCTGGATGTTAGTGGATGACAGTCATTTTCTTAGTGACTTATAGCGCCTGATGATGACCTTTGAAAAAGCAAAATGTTTCCAGAGTTTGTGGAAGGAACATAGGAGCCTATGGTAAGAGCATACTTCAGAGTCAAATCTGCTGCATCTGGATGAATACACAGCAGTTATGCTGGAATACCAAAACAGGAGGCCACATTCTTACTTCCCTCTCATTTAAAAGACTGTCTTTGCAGAACAGCTATCCTTTAGTCACTACAGTTCTCCTCTAGGATGGAGCATTATTTGATGTAACTTATCATTCAAACTAGTACCAACAGAGAAAGGCATAATTTAGTTTTATGGGTTTTTATCTTCTCACTCGGTTGCCCTCGTGTAATCTATGGAGATGTAGGATGAACCCTTTTAATTACATTCTCTTTTAGCATCTATTGTGGAATACAGCCTTACCTGGGGTCTTTTTGACTGATATAACAAGGCTAGTGTCCTCAATGAGCTGTCCATAGTAGCTTTTACATCTCTTTTCTATGTGTTGCAGTTATTTTATAACACATCAATCTGAAGAAGCAGTTCAGCATTTTTTTCGATGAAGCATCTAATCACTTTATTTATCTGCATAGTTATCCATATGTTACAATGTTATCCCTTCTTTGGTTTTCCCTACCAACAAATTAGTCCTACCCTTTGATGTGATGGGTGCTACACTGTAGCATGGGCACAGAACTGACCCTGGAGACAGGGATCCTGTCTCTTTGAATGCTACTTTATACAACTAGTTTATACAATCTCTCCCCTGTTAATGCAGCTTCCTTTTATTCCTGACATGATGCAAGCCCTCCCAGAAACAGATGACAAGTTGGGGGAATCACTTGAGCTCAGTTAAAGTAAAATATGAAAGGATAGACTGTGGGATTTCTTAGCCTAGGTGGAGCATATTTACTAGGGCTGTGGAAAGCTTCAGTCCCTGATTCAATTTGGCAGAAATCTGGCCTGATTCAGTGGCCAAATCTCCAAATCCAAATCAAATCAGGAGACCCTTTAATTTCACTGAATTGAATTGGAACCCTCTGAATCAATATGGAGAGATTCAGAAAGGTTCAATGATTCAGATGTAGATGCAGCTTTAAATATTTTTCCTGCATACCTCTAGGTATGGGATGCTGGGGCAGATGGAACGCCCCAGAGGAGCACACGTGTGCTTGGCAGCAGACCCGGAAGTCGACCAGAAGCAGTTCTAGTCCCCTGGAAAACACACTGGGGAGGCCCCCACACCCCCCCCACTCAATGACTGATGCCTCCTGGATCTGAGGGGTGCACCTGTGGTCCCCCTGTGGCTGATCGCTGAGCTGGGCGGCATGGCGGGGGGCCCTCTGCATGCTCCCCAGTGGACCTGGAAATGGACTGGAAGTACTTCTGGTCCACTTCTGGGTTCACTGCCAAGCACATGGGGGGGGGCATATTCCTGTGGGACACTCTTTCTGCCCCACCATTGCAGCATTCATGAGCCATGCCTCATACCTTCAGGTATGTGAAAAAAAATATTTAAACCTGTGTCTAGTTCCAAATTGCTGATTCTCTGAATCTGATCCAGGTTCAGCCAAATTAAATTGGGAACAGTGAGCTGAATCAACAAATCAAATCACTGTCCCCAATTCAGGCCTAATCTGAATTCAAATCAAATACGGGCTGTGGCGGGCCAGTAGGGGGCGCTCCTGTGTTGAGCCGCCCAGCTCCCTGCTCCCGACCACCTTCCAAAGGCTCCGAATGCCTCCCTAGGTGTGCCTTATGCTTGGCCGATCCCTCTCCTGGAGCACACTCGCTAGTCTGGGGGTCACGTCGCTGCCACCACCCCGAGAAGGGACTCTCGGCCCTGTGTCCTCGGGGAAACACAGGCCTAATAGTCCGACGGGTACTCGACCCAGTACAGGCACTTGGGGCACTTCCCCAAGTCAGGGGGCAAAAAGTAAAATCTCCCTTAGTCCTCAGACCTAAGGGGTCTCTTAGGCATAATTTAGACCCACCCCTCAATAAGTCTCCCACACCAGTCAAAAAGGAGAACTTTATTGATTACAAGGGGTAGGGTAAACTAGGGTACAGGATTGAGCAATATCTTAGAAATCCTAAAGAGCAAACAGTCTGGCTGAGGTAGCCTTTTGATTACACATCTGTGTTACTGCCAGCTAAATATCTAATCAGATTGAGTAGCTTACTCACAAGCATCTTCCAAAGGCAGGTGAAGTTTCCCTTTGGAGGCAGGCAGTTCCTTGCTCATGAGTTTTGGGGTGAGAGAGAGCTAGTTTCAGATGGTAAGACTTTTTTGTGTCCCCCGCATGGCTGCTGCTTCACCTCATGGCCAAAGAACGAGCCTCCTAGCCCGTCCTAACTTATATAGCCCCTGTGACCTCATTCACCTGGTCCAGTGGAGGTCAGCCCCAGTTGTCTATCAGCCAACCAGTTTGAAATACATCACCTGTTACCGGGCAGATTCCAGCTCACCAGGTAGATGCCCCTCACCCCGGTGGCTGATGCCAGTCATGTAGGCAGAGGGAGCAGGTTTCCCCCCTCCCTCAGGAATGCAGCCAGCTCAAGTTACCTAAAGAAACAGGGTAAGGGTGTGGTCTCCTCTGCTAAGCCCACCCTACTCAAATGGTCACAGCACAGAGGTTTTATCACATTGTCACAGGGCAGAGATTTTGGGGAGAAACCAAGGTGGCTTTCTGCCACATGGCCCATTTCACACATCCCTAATATTAACCACTAAACCTAAACCTAAAGTAATATCAGTAACTTTAATTACTGATTAAAGTCTGATTACTGATACAGTATTAAAGTCCCCCTACTTTTAATAGGAAAGTAATTAATAGTACTAAAAAAAACCCATAGATAATACAGTAATAATAATTAATACCTTTTGCATTTCTTATACATGATTTACATATGTGCTACCCTGAAAGACTAAATAATCTAACTCCCTTGATGCCTGAAAAAAGTATGTATCATATTTCTGATTAGCCAGCTAATTACTCAGAGATTGGTTTCAGGTTTTCCAAAGCAGACCCTCTCACTAATATATTTAATATCTTATCAGAACTACAACCAAGACAGAACAAAGGTCAGTATTGACTTTTTCATTGTGCCAAATATAAATGAGGACATTATATCAATACTATATATGCTAGATCTCTAAATTTGGTAGAATATATTAAAAAACAAACTTGATGATAACTTCTACAGATGCTTTAGATCAGTGTGATGTGATTAAGAGCCTATGTCACTCTTTTCTATTAAACAGTACTTCTATTTTTTAATTAATCCTCCTGAAACCAGTAGAAGAAATCATTGAGTAAGTTTTGAAAGGGTTGCTAGAATCTGGCCCCAGGAAAATGACAGAGAAACCACCTATTAGTAACATGATTATCTGCATCAGTCACATTTTCCACAGTGCACTCACTGATGTAAATTTTAATCAGACTTACAATATTGAACTGAAAGGCAAAATTAAAAAAACAAAAAAGCCTTCACATTCATCTCAATTAAATTACACTGAATTGACTATCATTCTGTGCCATCAGTACCATCAAGATTTACAAAATTAATAGTGGTACCCAAGGGGGAAAAAAAAGGTAATATTTTAATATGTTCAGTAATTAATCAAAACTGCCTTTTTTGCAGTTCTTAAGGATAAAAGGTTTCCTCAAATATAGACAATCCATTGTCAGACTGGTTAAGTATAATGATCCTTGCTAATTTACTGATATCAAAGGACATATGAACTCTACAGTTGTTTAGCTAGAGGAACTTATAAGAAGGACCTGGAACATATTTGAATACTACCCACTACCCAGTTTATCCTTGTGTAGTCTTTTATCCATGTTCTAGCTTGAGGGAAGGACAATTTATCCATGAAATAATGAGGAAGCAACCTGTATGCTCAATAGCTGTGAAGCTCCTGATGAGAAAAGGGGAATATCTTACAAGATTCTCACCTCATATATATGGAAAATATGGCATGACCCTTTATACCTCTCAGTAGTTTAACACAGACATGAAAACAATTTGACTAATTCTGGAGTAACTCCTACGCATGACAGACAAAGGCTGAGGATGTAAAGAAAGTTAGTCTTGCAGTAAGCCATTTTCATGACAGAAAAAAATACCTTTAAATAATAAGCAAGTATGCACATGTTTATGTAGAGGAAGCTGAGGCAGGGTCTGGTAACTGCAGTAGGGGGAGGGTCCCTGGAGTGTGACAAAAATAATATACAAAAAAGGGTTGTAGTTTCACCAACTTTTACTGCAAACTCCAGTGTCTTCATGAAAGTCCCCTTTTTTCCTGCCCACAACTGAAGGCAACAAATTGATGAATTCTGAAAGGGGTTTAAAATTCATGTCTGTATGACTTAGGCTGTATCCATTGGCTATACTATTGATTGACACTAAGTCAGGTTTGATGAGAGCAACAACAAGATCCAATCCTTCTTTGACTGGAAGACAAGGGCTCACTCTGATTAGCAAGACGACACCTCATCTTAGCAGAAGAAGAATTCAAATTTCAAAGTGTTCAAATTTCCAAGGAAGAGCTGGAAAATCAAAAACCAGTAGTGGCAAAATAAAACAAAGGAGATACAACTCTAAGTTGATAAACATGATATGCAAAATTTCTTCCAAGCAATGAATACCACCAATGGTGCAATGTCCCATGATCCTACTTTCCTGTGTTTGTAGGATGGTTCAACAGTCCAAGAAAACAATGAACCTATCCAAGCTAGATGGAAAGAGCACTTTGAGGTTCTCCTCAACCATGACTCAATTGTGATAGATGTCACTATGGAGTTAATCCCTCAACACCCCAAAAGAGTATACCTTACCATCCCTCTTATCCTAGAAGTCTTTGTGCCATTGAGGAAAACAAAAACCAAAACCAACAAGGCTACTGGACTGGATGGCATGCCTGCTGAAATCTTGAAGACTGGTGGCAAGGAACTGGTACTGAAACTCCACAAATTTATTCCTTGAAATTGGAACAATGGGGAGAACCTTGGGAACCTGAGGAATGCCAACATGATGACTGTCTTCAAGAAATGAGATGTCTTTGTGCAACAACCCCTCTTTACACAAAGGAAAAATCCTCACCCACATTATCCTAAGTCATCTTCTATCTCTTGCTGATGAAGTTCTGCCAGAATCTCAGTGTGATACCAGCAGAGATCCTGGTTTTCTCCAATAAAAAACCCCCGATTTTGAGATACAAAAAAGTAAGCAAAAATCCACATTTTTCCATGATTAAAATGAAATGCCACTAATATGAAATGTATGTCTTTCTACTACAGCCCTCCTAATCAAGATCAAGAGCTCAACCAGGAATTCACCAAGGAACTGGCTGAGGCTGCATGCTTCCAGTGCATGGTGGTCATGGAAGACTTCAACTACCCAGACATCTCATGGAAAGAGCACTCAGCCAAATTCAAATGGTCACAAAGGTCCTCATGTGTGTGGATGAGCTCTATCTGACTCAAGAAATCTATGGACTGACAAGAGGCAAAGCACTGCTCACCCTGGTACTGGCAATGGGGAATAACCTAATCAGCAACCTAATGATTAAAGGGAAGCTGGGAGACAGTGACCATGAACTGATCACCTTCACTATCCACGTAAAGCTGGAAGTCAGTCAGCAATGCAGAAGTCCTCGATTTCAGGAAAGCTGACTTTGACAAGCTCAGGAGGCTTGTTGGTGAGGCCCTAAGGGACCACTGTTGACTTGAAACATGCCAGATCAATACTCAGGAACTCAATATTGTGCTGTTAGACAGAAGGGCATGACATAAAATTATATACACACAAGAACTACACGAACACCACTATGAGTTCACACACACATGCACACATACACAAACATGTACTTTCATGGCTGTGTGTTAACACTAGGGAGCATTGGGGTAACTTGATGCTTGGAGTTACTTAAGGTCAAGTGGCTTTGGGGTTACTTGAGGTCACTGGGGCCTGGAGTTATTCAGGGTCAATATACCCTTGGGTTACTCATGATCACCTAGGGTTAGGGTTATTTAAGGTTACTGTGGCCCCTGAGGTTACATAAGGTTACTGGGGCTTGAGGTTAGTTAGTGTAAATCAGGCTTGTCTAACATATGGCCCGTGCTTCCATGCAGCCCTCCAAGCTGTTTTCTGAGGCCCAAGGTGTTGTGATGGGAAATGAAAGTAAACACTGTACTTTTGTTTTGGGGGGATGATGTGATACTGCTTCCTGTGAGATCTTTGAATATGGTTTGCCAGCCCATTGGGTGATAAAAAGTTCATGATCCGGCCCAGCATTCAAAAAGGTTGGACACCCCGGTGTAAATTAATCAAAGGAAAAAGGCAAAAGCCAGCAGAGTGGAGGAGCAAGGCTAGAGAGAAGCCAGCACAGAGACTGGAGCCAGAGTTGGGCTGTCCTTGCCTGGAGATATCCCTCCCACAGCAGACATAGGTAGCCCACCCCTATAAAAGGGGCGGTAGAGTGTGACCTCCTTGGGACACCCTTTCCATCTGGACCAGCACTGCACCATGCCATCTATCTACTCAGAGGCCCTTCCAGTGACTCACTCTGTGCCTGCTACCATTGTACCTCAAGCATCCTCATTAATTCCCATTCATTCAGGAACCAATTTACATGAGACTGGTTAGACATGAGTCACAGTTATAACATAGGTTACAGCCAGGCAGAGGACACAAGATGGATGCTTGACATTCAAAATGGAAACTGACATTACTTGACATTACTTTACAGACATAGGCCTAAATCATATAAATTCAATATAAAACAGTAAAAATCAATACAAACATAATAGAACACTATTTACAATATAAAAGGTATGTGTTACTATAAGGGAGTATAAGAACTTATCTTAGCTTACCTAGTATTACTTGTAATCATTTATAAGAGATAGAGGTGGGCTGAGAGAAAGTAAGAAATGGTTGGGGAAGGGGAGGGAATGTACTTTTAAATAATAATAAAAAAAGAAAAACTGGGGATTTTGCTACGTCATGACCTGAAGGGGAAGGGCATTCAGGACAAGTGGCTGTTCCTCAAGGGAGTGATCCTGAAAGCACAAGCAATGTCTATCCCACCTCAGAGGAAAGGCAGCAAAAATGCACAAGAGCCTCCTTGGCTCTGCAGGGAACTTGTGGACCTCCTGCATCTAAAAAGAAAGGATGGAAGATTGACTCCACCTCCAAGAAGGAGTATTCTGCACTGGTCCAGGCCTGTTGGGAGTGAACCAGGAAAGCCAAGTCTACAAAAGAACTCCAACTGACTACACATATCAAAGACAATAAAAAGTCCTCTTTTAGATATGTGGGGAGCCAGAAGAAAAACAAGGGTAACATTGGACCCCTACTAAACCATATGGGACAATTGATGCCTAGGAAAAAGCCAACCTGCTTAATGAGTATTTTGCATCAGTTTTTCACCAGCCCCAAGAGATGGCCTTGATCAATATGGTACAAGATGGCCAGGGTGAGATATAATCCTTCATCAGTGCAGACCATGTTAAGGAACACCTTGAGAAGCTGGACACCTTCAAGTCAGCTGACCCAGACAGTTTACACCCCAGGGTACTTAAGGAGCTGGCAGGCATCAGAGCTCAGCCACTGGCATGGAACTTCAAAAACTCATGGCATCCAAGTGAAGTGACTGAAAATTGGAAGAAGGCCAATGTGGTGCCTATCTTCAAGAAAGGGAGGAAAGTAGATCCAGAGAACTACAGGCCTATCAGCCTGACCTCTATCTCAGGGAAGATCTTGGGAAAAAATATTAAAAAGACCATTCTTGACAAACTGGCTGACAGCAACTTCCTGAGGGATAGCCAGCATGGGTTTGTTGTGGGTAGGTCTTGCCTGACCAACCTCATCTCATTCTATGACCAGGTGATGTATTACCTGGACAAGCGAAAAGAGATTGTCATCATATATCTTGATTTTTAAAAAGACTTTGAACCACTGTCCCATGATCAACTCATGGAAAAATTGGCCAACTGCGGCCTCAGCTGCATCACAGTCTTATGGCTGGGGAATTGGCTCTGAGGTCAGACCCAGACAGTGGTAGTCAATGGAAATAAATCATCATGGTGCGTCATGACCAGTGAGGTCCCCCAAGGCTGTGTCCTTGGTTTTATACTCCTTAACATCTTTATTAATGATGTGGACATTCGTATTAGAAGCAGACTGGCCAAGTTCACTGATGACACCAAACTTTGGGGTAAAGCATCCACACCTGAGAACAGGTTGGTGATCCAGGCCGACCTAGACAGGCTCAGAAAGTGGGCAGATGAAAACCTGATGTTGTTCAACACTGAAAAATGAAAGGTACTCCACTTTGGGAAAAACCCCCACAGCACACTTATAGGCTCAGCAGTGATACATTTGCTAGCACCACAGACAAAAGGGACTTGGGGGTCATGACTGATCACAAGATGAATATGAGCCACCAATGGGATGTTGCAGCTGGTAAAGTGAGCAAAAATCTGGCTTACATCCATAGATGCTATTCAAGCAAATCCAAGGATGTCATCCTCCCACTGTACTCAGCCTTGGTGAAGCTGCAGCTAGGGTATTGCATCCAGTTATGGGATCCACAATTTTAAAATGATGTGTAGAAACTTGAGAGAGTCCAGAGGAGAGCCACATGCATGATCAGAGGGCAGGAGAACAGGCCTAATGATGAGAGGCTGAAAGCTATGGGACTCTTCAGCCTGGAAAAATGCAGGCTCAGGGGCTAAGGGATGTACATCAGGATCTGGGGAACACCTGTTCACCAGAGTGCCCCAAGGGATGACAAGGTCAAATGGTCACAAACTCCTCCAAGACCATTTCAGGATGGACATATGCAAGAACTTCTTTATTGTCCAAGCCCCCAGAATAGACTGCCTCCAGGGGTGGTACAAGTACCTACTCTGGACTCCTTTAAAAGATATTTGGATGTTTATCTTGCTGGGATCCTTCCATGCAGGGAATGGGGCTCAGAGCTCACTGTTAACCTTGAGAACAGGCTGGAGCTGTCTTGACATAAGACCTGGAGGGCCCCAGTAAAGAAGGACCCAAAGCCAAAGTTCTCCAGGGTCTAGAAGAGGGTAGGCATGGTCTCCCGATTGAAGGCCTTCTCCTGGTTCAAAGAGATGAGGCCAATGTCTAGGCCAAAGTGTTCACTGACTGTTAGTAGGTCACACAGCAGGAACAGGTAGTGTTAGCTGATCCTGCCCAGCAGGCAGTAGCTCTTCTCAGGCCCAATGATGGAGGCCATGATGGTGTGGAGATGGGTCACAAGCACTTTGGCCAGAATCTTGTAGTTTGTGCACAGCAGGGAGACTGTCCACCAGTTCATAATGCAGCCAAGATCTCCCTTCTTTGATAGCAGCATAAGCACCTGATTGCAGCTGATTGGCATGACCTTGTTGGCAAGGCTTTCCTGGAAAACATGCAGGAGACAGGGACCAAGGAGAGGCTAGAAGGTCTTATACAGGTGGGAGTCAGAAAAAAAAGAGAGATAGGAAGCAGGGAGTCTTATGCTCAGGATTGCCCCATGCAGCTCCAAGCGAGTCTGGTCCCAAGCATCCAAAGTAGAACCAAGGAAGGAAGGACTTTTCAACTACTTTATTCAGGGGTTCAGGGATACAAAAAGGGTGGCCATTTACAAAGCAAAAAAACAAACAAATTACTACCAAACCAAGAACACCATGTCATTGCATTCAACACATCACACCATGACAGACACCTTCGCTACATTCCACGTCATGTCTTACATGCTAGTTATGTGGTTGGAGTGCTGGCCACAGGGTCATAACTATAAATAAACAATTCATACCCTGCTCCATCCAATCATACATGTAACAAAACCTTCAACTTCCCACACAAAATGAAAGCAAAAAAGCCTGGCTAGCCTGGAGATGGTTGTCCAGGTTGGCTGCTGCCTCCATTGGGAGGGCAGTCTGGATGTCACACAGGAGACGGCCCACGCTGCAGATGGAGCTCATGCCCAGCTGGGTGGTCAAGACCTCAGGTGAGAGCCAGGCTGACCGAGCAGGGTCAAGGAGCTGGCTCAGGTGGAGAACACATGCCTGAATGAGGATGGCCGTGAGACTGGCAGAGGCCAGGCTTGAGGGTGCCTCAGAGCTGGGTTGTGCACCAGGGGTTCCCTCAGCAACTGAGGGAACTGCAGGTGATGGGCCTGGGACTGGAGGTGGAAAGTGGTTTGCCAGGTTCGTACCACGCCATGGGAAAAAGCCAGAAGCACTACCCAGTTCAAAAGCGTCAGGTCCAACAGGAAGAGCTCCCAGTCAAAGCTGAGGCCCCCCACCCTCTGCAGAAACCAGCATGCCAGTTGTTGCCAAGGTAGGTGCTCCTCACTGTACAGGACTCATTGAAGGGTCTGCAGGTGGAAGGGAACCACCTTGCTCACAAGGTCAACCAAACTCTGGACCCCTCAGCTACAGGTAGGTAAAGGTCAGCTCTTGGGAGCCAGTGGCACCCATCCCAGAAAAAAATTGAACAGGAGGCGCTGGAGTCTCTTGAGTAGGTCCTCTGGCAGATCGAGTCTGGTGCACTGGTGCCACAGGGTCACCACCACTAGGTTGTTCACGATGAGGACGCATCCATGGTAGGAGAGGCTGGGGTAGGTGCCAGTGCCACCTTTGGAGGCAGGCCTCCACTCCTTCCTCGAGGCCGTCCCAGTTATGCACCATGAAGGTCGATGACCCTAGGAACAGAGCCAGGATCTTAAGGCCCTCACAGCACCAGGTGATGCCTCCTGGCAAGTCTTCCTGGGTGTTAAGGAAGATGGTCACATCACCTGAATATGCTGATAGCCAGAACAGAGGGGCAACGGACAGGCCCATGGCTGGTGGCAAGGCCACATCGCTCAGGTGGTCCTGCAGTGCATGCAGTAGTGGCTCAATGGCCAGAGCCCCAATACGGGGCAGCCCTGATGCCTCTGCATGCAGAGAATGGGGCAGAGAGCACCCCATTCACCTTGAATAGGCTGGAAGTGTCTTTATACAAGACCTGGAGGCCCCGGTGAAAAGCAGTCCAAAGCCAAAGGCCTCCGGGTTCTGAAAGAGGTAGGTGTGGTCCACCCGGTCAAAAGCCTTCTCCTGATCCAGAGAGATGAAGCCAATGTCTATGCCAAAGAGTTCACTGGCTGTAAGTAGGTCGAGCAACAGAAACAGGTTGTCTTGGATTGTTCTGCCTGGCATGCAGTAGCTCTGCTCAGGCCCAGTGATGGAGGCCATGACAGTGCAGAGGTGGGTGGCCAGCGCTTTGGCCAGAATCTTGTAAATCACACACAGCAGGGAGACCAGCTGCCAGTTCTGAATGCAGTCAAGGTCTCCTTTCTTGGGCAGCAGAGTGAGCACTGCACAGCGGTAACTGATCAGCAAGACCTTGTTGGCAAGACTCTCCTGGAAAACAGGCAGGAGACAGGGGCCGAGACGAGGCCAGAAAGCCTTGTAGAACTCAGCAGGTAACCCGTTGAGGCCTGGGGCTTTGCCAGAGGTGAGGCCAGCTGTGGCCGATGCCAGCTCTGCCAGATAAAATTCCTGCTCAAGCTTGCCAGCCTCCAAGGCACCAAGGCATGGCAGGCCCACATGGAGTTCCTGCGTGGCCTCAGGGCAGGATGGCTCAGCCACAAACAGGTCACAATAGAAGGCAACAACATGCTCATGTACTTCGCCTGGGTGACTGATTACCTGGCCCTCAGGGGTCTTGAGGTGATCTAAGACTTTACTCACTGCCAGCTGTCACTCCAGGCTGAAGAAGAAGCAGGTTGGAGCGTCTGTTTTGGCCAGCTCTTGGCAGTGGGTAGGGATCCTTGCTCCATGGGCCGCACTCTCCGCCAAGTCATGCAGGCATTTTCTACGGAACCGGAGGCTCTCGCACAGCACTGCATCATTGCCAGCAGCCAGCAGAGCAGCCTCGAGCTCTACCATATCTTCCTCCAGCTCTCTGATGTGGCGGCACAGTTCATTAGTGGCCAGCTGTGTGTACTGCTGGGAAAAAGCCCAGATCTGTACCTTGCCCAAATCCCATCATAGCTTCCAGGAAGAGTAATTGAGTGTTGTGGCCTCCCAGCCCTGCCAAAAGTTGGCAAAGCAGTCCCGGAAGTAAGAGTCTGGAAGCCTGCTGACATTGAAACACCACTACGGCACTCTCGTTCAGGTTCTCCCCGACAGGCTAAATTCACAGCAAGCCAGGCCATGAACTGACAGGCCTAAGGGAATGATGTGGCCGCTGCATAGGACTGGCAGGTGGTGCCTGGTGACATAAATGCAGTTGAGGCGGGCCATAGTGAGACCCCTGGCACTCATCCTGGCCCAGGTGTACTGGTGCACGTAGGGGTGCTGGGCTTGGCAAACGTCAACGAGGCCTGAGTTTCCAAGATGAATTGCAGCGGGCTCAGGGAAGGTGAGGCTCAGGCCCCGTATGGTCGAGCAGGGTGTCAGTGGTACAATTAAAGTCCCCACCTACAAGAAGCAGGTCATCATCCTCACCAATATCACACAAAAGGGTGGCCAAGGTCTCGAAGAAAGTGACCCTCTCCTGGCCACCAGTAGGTGCATAGATGTTGTTGAGTAGCAGGTGGTGTTGTGCTAGGGTGACATGGACTGTCAGCAGGCAGCCAGGGACAATCTCCCATGCCACCGCTGTGTCATGCTGTAGTTGTGATGATAAGAGAGTCACGACCCCGGTGCTAAGGTTGGTGCCATGACTCGAGAACAACTGGCAGCATGCCAAGCCAACCGGATGAGACTTTTAGAATGTGTCTTTTGGAGGAAGGTGACAGACAGCCGCTTCTGGTGCAGGAGATCCAGGACGGCCTCCTGTTTCACTGGATCTTGACAGCCATTGATGTTAAAAGTGCCAATGGTTGTGGCTGCCATGGGTGTGGGTATTGTAAAGGAATAGCGAGGTAAAGTGTAGATAAAAAAGCAAGCCCTCAAGAGCAAAGCAAAAAGCAGAGACAGGTCAGAAAAGGCCTATCATGCCCTACTCTACTCCAGGGACCCCGCCAGGTCCCACACATCTGTCACCCACTGTGCAAGCTTCTCTGAAATTTAAGCCAAGATCTGCCTAGTGTCTGGATCTTGCTGCATAAGTTTGGTCACAGCTCTGGCAGCCATGATAAAAACTTTAGGGTCTGTGCACCATTGGGTGATGCGCCCCACTATGTTCTTCTGTCCTTTTGTCTCTTTCAAAAAGGTCAGGAGCTCCCCATAGTCAGGACCGACCCGGCGGGGGGTCTGCCAACATGGGCTGCACATTTCCAACAGATGCGCGGTGAAGCTGCACACTGGTTGAGAGATCAGCATCTACACCCCTAATATCTAAACTCATCAACCTCCTCTGATCTTCCAGGTCAAGGTCTGGCTCTCGAAGAGCAATCCCCACCTTCTTGGGGGGAGAGAGGTCATCCCACTCTCAAGGTCACTTGTGACACTCAGAAAGCTGGATTTCCATCTCACTAGCCTCCTCATCTAATTCAGTGACCTGGGCTGTGACCAAGAGGTCATCAGACTCCTCTGTTGCCCCCTAGGTCAGACCTCCAGAAGAGAGACATTGTGTATAGGTCTTACTGCCACCCGTCTCCGAAAGCCGGGAGATAGGCAAGGGGTTAGTGACCCCTGCGTTCACCTCCCCCACCTCCAAGCTGCCCTCATCCCTGGTCAACAGGGTCATTGACATGACAGCCGGAATAGGGCCAGGCTCTCCAGCAGGGTCCTCCCCACACACACCAGCTGAAGAAGGTCTCAGTGGGGATGGGGAGTCCCGAGTCTTTGTTGTTCTTCTTCTTCTATGTGGCAGATGGCCCATCCTTCATAGAGTATGGGCCAGACTGCTTCTGACCTGTCTCCCCAGGGCCAGCCATCTCAGACAAAGTTGTGGTGGAGGGCAGCTGGCAGGAGGCCTGAGCCCGTTCATCTTCATAGTTTCATAGTTTCTAGGGTCAGAAGGGACCTGAGCAGATCATTTAGTCCGACCCCCTGCCATGGCAGGAAAGAATGCTGGGGTC
>NW_017728906.1:114502881-114522298 GCF_001723895.1 Crocodylus porosus | reverse complement strand
ACCTGCCACTGATGAACCCATGTTGGTTGCCCCTCAGCATGCAGTCCCCTGCTGGCCACTCCTGGATGTGTGCCAGCATAATTTTCTCGAACAGCTTGCCTATGATCGAGGTAAGACTAACTGGCCTATAGTTTCCTGGGTCCTCCTTCCTGCCTTTTTTTGAAGATGGGAAGCGCATTGGCCCTCTTCCAGTGCTCCGGTACCTCACCAGATCACCATAAGTGCTCATAAAGCCGTGCCAGGGGACTTGCAATGACCTTGGCCAGTTCCTTTAGAACTCTAGCGTGGAGATTATCTGGACCGGCTGACTTGAATACATCCAACCCCTCCAGAAGCTCCCTAACTAGATCCTCACTAACCCATGGCCCAGGTGTGCCTCCCCCGGAAGCCTTACGGGGCCTTGGTGTCACAATCACTGACCACCCCAACCACCTCAATCGGGGCAGTCAGGGCAGGCAGGGGGGAAGTGGAGGCATCAGCCTCTCCACTACGTGGCATCTCTGTACTGGTGGGGGTGGGCACTGTAGGTAGAGTGAGTGGGGTGGAGGGATGGGGCCTAGTCCCAGCCCCTCTGCTGGATGGCATTCTCATGCCAGAGACTCCGGCCACCTCAGATGAAACAGGGGTAGAAGGAGGTTGGGAGCCTCACTGGGTGGGGCCTGCATACCAGAAGTGGATGTGCCATCCATCGGCGCCACTTTAGTCGCCAATGGTGTGGCTGATCTCCCCCATGGGCACTGAGCTGCTAGGTGGGAAGAACTACCACACTGAAAACACGTGGTCTCCCCCCCAAAAAAATAGATCACAAACCTCCACCTGTTGAACATGAGGCTCAAGGACTGAGGCAGAGACTGTGGTCCCTCCCTAAGAAGCGTGAAAACCTGCCTTTGAAAAGACAGGACATGCCTCAGTTTGGGGTTTTTACTTCCTATGGTCATTTGGGGAAAGAGACTCATAAGAACCCCATAGGGCTCAAGTTCCTTGGCCAGGTCTCAATCGGTCATGTGTGGGGGCACATTAGATATCACCACCCTCAGTGCTGGGGTGTCTAGGGGTGTGACAAATTAATAACCACCTGCAATGTCCAGGCCCTCTGCGCACACCCTGTTAACTAGGGTAGAATCACTCAAATAAATCACTGGAACTGTGTTGACACGACCTGTGTAATGTATGTTACACTGTCCCAGGAGACTAGCAAGGGCATCTATGCAGACCTCAACCCTGATGAAGGGAGGGGTGTGAAGCCTCAAACCATGGATAATGGATAGGTTCTGGGATGCATCCTCATGCCAGCTGCTGGGTGTAGGAGCAGTCATTCCTGTTAGAACAGGGTTAATTTCCAGCTATAACAGGAAAACAAAAAAAAAGTTTATACTAACTCTAAAGATAAGTGTCTGGGAATGCAGCCACAAAACTCTAGATGGGAGGGGAAAAGGGGGTGGATGGGAAAAAAAGACAGGGGAAAGGGGATTGAAACAGCAAAAAAAAGAAAACAAAGAGGGTGGGGGCAGAAGGGGTAATTAAGAACACCCCTCGGAAGGCAAGCTAATGGAAAACATAACTCCCTGCAACAAGCAAACAGAAAAGAAAGTGAGAAAGAAAGGAAATGAGACAGTAAGAAAGAAGGCTGTAAAGACAAAGAAACCAGAAGTACAGGGGGGATGGGACAAAGGGAAGAGAAAAGGGAAAGAAAAAGCTACAAAAATGCAAGAAAAGAATTAGAAAGTGAGATAAACAGAAGCTAGAGACCTTTAGACAGGTGGGAGTCAGAAATGAAAAGAGATAGGAAGCCGGGGAGTCTTATGTTCAGTATCACCCCACGCAGCTCCAAGCGAGCCTGGTGCACTGTGTCCAAAGTGGAAGGAAGGAAAGGAAGGAAGGAAGGAGAATAAAGATCTTGAGAAAAGTAGACTTTAACAAACTCAAGGAACTGATGGGCAGGACCCCCCAGGAGGAAAGTCAGAGTGGGAAAAGAGTTCAGGAGAGCTAGCTGTACCTTCAGGAGACCATACTTTAGAGCTAGCAGTACTTTAAGGAAGCCAGTGCAACAAAAGAATGGAAATGCAACAGGAGACTGACCTGGGTAAACAGTAATATCTTCAGTAAGTTGAAACTTAAAAAGGAATCCATCAAAAATAGAAATTATGACCTTCCTTGTGTGAGAATAATTCAAGAATCAGGTAGATTCTGAATTTGTTCCACTCCTGAAAGGTGATAATGACGCTTAGATATCCCTTGGTCTCCCAGAAAGCACTTCTTTTCTTCTGCTAATTGTCTACTACCCCTGGGAATTTCTATTCCCCCCCTTAATGGTTTTTCCTATGTTGTGCTTGCTTTTACTCTATTTGCTAAAGAAATCCTTGCCCCTCACACAATACCTGGATCATCATGTCTACCCAAACACCACTGCTACCACCACTACTACTACTTCCATTACTACCTACACAAATGTTTGTGTGTGTACACACACACACACATGGAATTATATAAGGAAACTTTGTTCCCTTAATAACTCAGCAATTTCAGAAATTAAAGTGACTCAGAGCTGCTATGTTAGGCTAAACATAGTCTTTAAAATGATTACAAAAAGAGTTGATTTTCAACATCTGCATTGCTTTCTGTCTGCTGAATCACATTAATCATAAGGAAATAAAAATGAAGTGCTTACATTCTGGCATTACAGCAAGATTACTTCAACATATGGGTTATAAAGTGAAAAAGTGTATGAAAGCCACAATTCTAAAAATCTTCCATTAAAAGTGAAAGTTTTGTTTTGAAATAGCTGGTAACTTCTGTATGCATTTTTGTTCAGGCTTTTACAAGCACAGGTCATATTCTCAAGAGCAAACTTGGGTCTTTTAATTACTAAGTGCAGGGTCATTTTAAATTCAGTACCATCAAGTTCTGGTAGAAGTACCCATGGGAAAGAGCTAACATTTCCATGTGTTCAATGTAATTAGTGAAAATTCCCTTTTGCTGCAATTCAGGGGATAAATGGTTCCCACAAATATAGACAATAGATTGCCAAACTGCTTGAATATAACAATACTTGCTAATTTACTGATATTAAGGGACATATGGATTGAATTGCTGTGTGGAGTTAAATGAACTCATATTTGGGGCCAAGGCATATGTGAGGACATTAAGAGGGGCAAAATACTACTGTAAAATTGAATAACAAGAATTTATTCTACTTTATTTTATTCTCCGTTCTCCCCCAAACAAATATTTTATCTTTAGCAAGTTGTAAATACACAAAAATTGATGAATGAAAAATCACTTTGGGGAATATCCATCACAGCTCTAATTCATTAAAAAATTAGACAATACCCATTTTTTTTCAGCTGATTTGTATTCATGAATCAAACTGCATACTCTGCATTTGGTTAAAAAATGAAATGCTATTGATGCAAGAAGTCGTGCTTTGGGTTTAAGTAAGCAAGGAATTAGGCTGCAAAATAAAAATGGATATGTGTAAAAACACAATTTGCTCCAATTTACTAAAAAAAAGATTTGTCAAATGGTCAATATCTGAAAATTATTCAACTACTCCTTTCATGGTAGGCCAAAATATAAACTGTTTAGACAGATTAGAGTGGCTGATTTTTTTCTGAGTGCGTGCTGAGAAAAGAATTGTCTTCTCAGTTCCATAAGGTAAAACTCATATTTGATGTTTTGTCCTCCTACCTTTGACAGATCTCAGACATGCAGATCAATATATTTAGAGGCATCATCATTTAGCTTCTTTTTTCACTTATTTAGCTTTGTTTGCCCTGTGCTACCTCTTCAAGTATGCTCAGAAGCCTGCATTATGGCTGTGTAGGTTATCAGAGTAGATACCTGTCTTTATGCAGGTAAAATCTGTTGTTAATTACTAAATCCTGATAGC
This sequence comes from Crocodylus porosus, assembly GCF_001723895.1. Lineage (NCBI taxonomy): Eukaryota > Metazoa > Chordata > Crocodylia > Crocodylidae > Crocodylus > Crocodylus porosus. The sequence goes on along the minus strand of NW_017728906.1, from coordinate 114,518,409 downwards.
CCAGTAGCCTACAGTAAAGCCATGTAAGAGTGCTTTGAATGATCATGACCTAAAAAGAAAAGGGCCTGGCTCCTGCCTACAGTAAGGCAAAAATATCTGACTGGCTTTTTATCCATTTTTTCTAAAAAAAAATTAATGAAAGGTGCAGGTAAGGAAAAACAAAACAAAGCTAAATAAGAAAACAAACAAACAAAAAAACCCTATTAGAATTGACTTCACAACCTAGATTCCCCTTCTTCTCAAGGCAGTTCCCACATCATTGTTATATTCCTTCAGGTTTCTATATCTCTTTCTGGCTCCTTTTGCCTGCCCAGGTAGCCTGCTTCAAGAGGAAGTCTGAAGGCCTTATGGATAATGCCTACAGCATAGCCTTATGTTTTAAGTACTTTTCTTGGAGGTACTTTCTGGGAAGTACAAAATGTAGGCTTAACCCCACTCCTGGACAACTACTGAGTTATTGATGGGACACTGCCCCCCCCCCCCACCTTTTTTATTGCAAAATTGCATACCTAGGGATGTGCTGTTACATTATGAAAATAAATCTATAAACTAGTAAGAGAAACAAATTGCACTTAGGAATATAAGATTGGAAAGGGTCTCTGAGGCCACTGAATCCATCCCATGTTTGCTTTTACACAGCCAAATTACATTTAGGTGCATATCAATGAAATAGGGGTTAGATCCTAGTCTCCACTCAATAGATTCTGAATGCAAAATGGAAGCCTTCAACTAAAAATCTTGGGCAGCAGTGATTAAAGATTATCAGAAAAGAGCTCTCCTGGGGCTCATACATAAGTATATGTGTGCTGAATTCTTAAGGATTGTTTGTAAAAGAGAATTTGGGAGACTGATGCATAATTATGCTTCTGTTGAAGAGATTTGATGAGATTTAAAAAAAAAATCAAAAAGACAGACAGACATAATTTTTATAAATGTTTATTAGGGGAAAAGGGGTAACAAGACAGAAAAACAACAAGGGACAGCCCACACAGGGACGCAGGTGCAAAAGGCAGAACCTGGACTTAGCCCGCAAGGTCTGCCCTCACAGTTTAAAACAAGAACAAGCAGCACCACATTACCACACCAATCCACTAGGGCCCTTGCCAATACCCTGGGAGGAGAGGGGAGGGAATGTCACAGCATGAGGACTAAATGGACACATTCAGTGCTTCAGAGTGCCCCCCAAATGGCCCAAACATGCCTGGAAGGTGTGCACTGTCTGCTGGAGGACTGCACGCTCAAACTACAGCAACAGGATTGCCCAGACCAAAAACTGGAACAGCCACAGGGGGTTGTCTTAGCTGGCCTCAGTGATCCAGTTCCTGGGGCTCTTGACGGTGGCCATCTTAGCCTGGCTCAGTAAGACATTGACCAGGCAGAGGACACCCCATCAGCCACCCACTATGGGAGGGAGAACAAGGAATATCCTGGTACAGGACCCGGAGGGGAGAGGTGAAAGGCTTCTATGCCAAAGACTTTTAGAATCTGAAACAGGTAATCATGGCCAACACTATCACAAGCTTTTTTCTGGTCCAAGGTGACAAGACCAATGCTGAGACCAAAGAGGTCTGCAACCATCAACAGGTCTCAAAGCAGGAACAGCTTGTCTTGGATGGTTCTTCCCCGGACATAGTAGCTCTGCTCAGGGCCAACAATTGAAGCCATAATGGTGTGTAGACTGTTGGCCAAAGCCTTGGCTAGGAAATTGTAATCAACAGACAGGAGGGACACTGGCCACCATTTCTTGATGTAACCAAGGTCCCCTTTCTTAGGCAGAAGGGTGAGAACCACTCAGCAAAAGCTGGCTGGTATGGTCTGGTCCACGAGACTTTTGCAAAAGACACACAGGAGGCAGGGGCCAGGAAGAGGCCAAAAGGTCTTATAAAACTCAGTGGGAAACCCCTCAATGCCCAGGGCTTTGCTTGAGGCGAGGCTCCCAACAGCAGCTGCAAGTTCCTCTAATGACAGTTCTTGTTTAAGACCATCAGCCTCTGATGAGCAAAGCCTAGGGAGACCATCATGTAAGTGCCTAGCTGACTCTAGGCAGATCAGTTCAGCTGCAAACAGTTCCTGGTAGAAGGTGATGGGGTTTGGCTGTCTGGGGTCTTATAGTCAATGACCTACTGTGTGGCTCATCATTCTCAAGGCTGAAGAAGTGAGTTGGGGCATCTGTCTCTGCTAGTTCTCAGCAGCAGGCATGGACTGGGCTGAACTCTCTGCTAGCTCCTGCAGATGTTGCTTGTGGAGTTTAAGACTCTTGAGCAGCCCCACATCACTTTCAGGTATCATGCAGGGCCACCTCAAGCTGTGCCACAACTCCTGAACACAGTAATAGAGCTCACTTGTTGTCAACTGAATATACTGTTGACAGAAAATTAATCTGCGCCTTTCCCACATCCCACCATTGCTTCCAGGAGGGGAAGCTGGCTCTTGTAGTCTCCCATATCCACCATAAGTGAGCAGAACAGTCAATGATGTGAGCATCCTGCAATAGACTAGTGTTGAGGCACCAGTAGGGCACCTAGGAACATGTCCTGCCTGGAAGGCTCAGCACACAAGAGATAAGGCTGTGATGTGATAGTTCTGCTGGGGTAATGCCGCTGCCATGAAGGAGCAGCAGGTGGTACCTGGCAATGTACAGGCAGTCAAGGTGTGCCATGGCAAGACTGTCAGCAGTTGCTTTCAGCCAAGTATAGTGCTTCGCTTCAGTATGGAAATGGTACCAAATGTCAATGAGGTCCACTGCCTCCAAAGCAGTCCATAGCTGCCAGAGTGAGGATAGATGGGGCTCCGGTCCATTCTGGTCAAGCTGCACATCAACCATGCAATTAAAGTCCATGCCTGGGAGGACAAGATCATGAACAATAGCTGCTCTCAGCAGAAAGTCAGCCAAAGTGTCAAGAAAGGCAATCCACTCTTGGTCAGGACTGGGCACATAGATGTTAATTAGGAGGAGGCAATGTTGTGCATACAGGATGTGAACTGTGACCAGGCAGCCAGGGATGACCTCTTGTGCTACTGCCATGATAGACATGTGGTAACAAGAGGATCACAACCCCTGCACTGAGGGAGGTGCCATGACTCTATAAAATGCAGCCCTTCCAGGTAGCATGCCAGTCAGCTTGATTAACTCTGCCAGTCTGTGTTTCCTGCAGAAAGGTGATGTCCAGGCTTTTCTGATGCAGGAAGTCAGAGCTGTCTGCTTCACAGGATCTCTGCAGTTGTTGACATTGAAAGAGCCAAAAGCTGTAGCAGCTATGCATAAATGTGTAGAAAGGGGGACAGACAAAGGCAAAAGAGCAGATAGATGCACCATAGAAGAGCAAGCATGCAGGACAAGAAGAAAATTCGGCCTACTGCTCGCAAGCTGTAGCTTCCCACAACAGATGCCCAACGTCGCCTGCAAGCTAACTGAGGTGAAAGCTATAATACTGCATCCCCAGGCTGGAGTACAGCATCACCACTGCAATCTTAGGAGAAAGCACAAATGTCTCAGGTTTCATGAACCATTTATGAATACATTGTATAACTCTCCAGTGATGCTCAGTCTGGGCAAGGAACTCAAAGTGCTCAATAGAGTAACCAACACAAGTAGGTTCTTCAGTCGCAGAAGCAGGCTCCATTACCAGGATGGAGACCTGCCCCAGTGGGGGTACCTTGGCTGAGTCAGGGGATGGCAGGGCTTCTGTCAACTTGTCCTCAGAGGCAGAATCAAAATCTGACCCCAGAGAGGAGGTACAAGTTTTACACAGAGAGTCACTGAGGCCTGGTAGGGTTATGTGCCCCCTCACCAGGACTCGCAGTATCAGGCCCTGTGACAATGGTGTCCTCCAAAGGGCCCTGGGGGGGGGGGGTCACATCAGTCCCTGACCTCTTGGGGGGGGCACTCTCCTGGGCTGGAATCTCTGTCTCAGAGCTCCCAGAGGATAGGACATGCCAGAGTTCAGGAATCTTGTGGCCAAGTGGCATTCTATGGACTGGCCCTGCAACCATTCCATAAAGGTGCAGACAGTTAGTTAGGCTGTCATCCAAGACAAATGGGGGGCTGTTGGGGGTTACCATCTGAACGGCCAGTGTGCCTAAGGGTGTTATGATACAAAAAAGTCCCCTGACACACACACCTGCTACCGTGACATGCATCAAAACAGGGTACTGAGGAAAATAATGGGGACAAAACTCACCTGGGCAGCATAAAGGACATTTGTGCAGCCTACCAGCACTCCCACAGCAATGGCACACTTCTTTAGTCCAATGGAAGCAGGGGCATGAAGACAGAGACTAAAACTCTAGTCGAAAGGGGCAGAAATCCCAGCAGTGAACTGGAATGGCTGAAGCTATTCCAGTAAAGAAAGGGTTAACTCTGCAAGGAATCAGAGTGGAGGGGGATGAGTAGCCCTCTGGCCAGCAGGGAACAAAGAAGCTGGAAAAAACAAACAAATACCAGAGAAATGGAGCAAGTTGAGCAATATATCAGGGAAAAGAAGGGAAAAAAATAAGCAGCAAACAGCTGCAGTGATGGGAGGACAAAGTAAACCCAGAGGGAGGGGGAAGGATGGGGGAGAGGCTTACTGCAGGAGAAAGAGCTTAGAGAAGGTAAAAGAAGGCAGGGAAAAAGTAATGAAATGTGGGAGGCTATGGTGAGGAAGGGGTCATACTATTTGGGGGAGGAAAAAACAAAGCAAGAGAAGGAAAAAGGCTTACAGAACCAGTACAAGGCTCTCAGAACACTGAGCAAAAAGACCTGTTGGCAGCCATTTCGAAAGACAGAAAGAATAACTAGAAGAATTTATGTTTTAAGTACTTTGAGCTAAAGGAAAACATGACCAAAAAAAATAGAAAAGCATGACTTGAACATAAAGGAAGAAATTTAAGTTAAATGGAAGATAACGTATTGATCAGAAAAAATAAATAAATTCTAATTAAAAAATAAAATTTCCAAAGAATTCAGGAAATTGTACAGCTATAACAATAAAAAAGTAATTCCAAAAAATAATGGGGCTGGAGGAACCTGATGTAAAACTAAAAAAATGACACAATAGGTTGTTTTTTTTCCGGGGGGCGGGGAATAACTCAAGATCAGCTAAACTAGTGTATTTACTAAGGCCATCTTTACTTGAGAAAGACATAATGGGCACTTCCAGATGAAAGGGAACATGTGTTTTCCTGGGGACAATTAGCAGCAGTACTCCTCGTGTCACTGCTACTGGTGCCCAGGGAACGCCCATGCCATGCACAATGGCTCATGGCAGATTACCCCAGGAGTGGTAGGTTTGGCTGGAACAGTGACTGTGATGGCCCCAGCAGCATTACCTGGGGTCCTTGGAGCCTTCAGGAGCTTCAGCCATGGCACTCCTGCAGCAGGAAATTGGCCAGCAGCTGGAGTGTATCTCTGGCTGAGCAAACTCTGGTGCTGGGTGGGACATGCTGCTCCCATGTGCACTGCCCCACTTCTATTCTTTGTGAGTTTCTTTTTTACTTCAGGATCTCCTAGGGTCAACCCCCACCATGTGCTGCAAAATAGCAGCTCAGGAAATGCCTGCATGTGCAGTGTGCTGCACCACAAATGGGTCTGCAACACCACATATTGCATACCTGTGCTCATCTGGACATTCCCAATTAGTTTTTAAAGGTTGTTTCTCAGAAGAGCGAAACAATATCAATATCAGAAAACAATTAAAGCATATCCTTAGATTAAATATTTTTAGAATCTACATTCATCTAATTCAAATTTAATTTTATGTACCAAAGTATTTATAGAAATGAAAAACTTGAAAAATGGAAAAGAAAATACAGTCAAAAGCATGTGGTTAAAATGGTCCTTGAGTTATAACTATTTGTCTTTGATAAGTAAGTACTAATTTCTGTGAAGTATAAGATAAATGGCCATTAAATCTTCTACACGATTTATTAGTTAATAAGACAAAAATATCCCTGATCATGACATACAGACAGAGCTGTGGGATATATTTGCATAAAACCTCAATGTAACCAATGCATCATAAATAACTTGAGTTTCAGGAAGTAGGTTAAATAAATATGCATTGAAGCTTTTTCCAGTTAAAACAATTCACACATCTTATGCTCAGCTTGTCTTTTCCTCTATTTAACAGTTTCATCTTCTTCCATAGGATCATGGATGGATGCTTCACTCTGGTAGTGTTCATCGAAGATGTGAGTCTTGAAGTAAAGATGTTATTGGTGTCTGCAACTGGGAGGGAGACTGCTCCGTAGCTTTTTGATCATATCATGTTAGATACAAATGTTGTATGAACAACCACTCAAATGATTCACTGTAGTCTACAGATTCTTCTTTTTTGTCATTTTTGTTTAGTTTCAATCATACATACCTCTTTTTTTCTTTATACCTACATTATGGTTTTATGTTTCTCCACATTTGGTGTGTTTCAGGACTTTGTATATGTCATATTAAATACAATTTGTCATCACATCAACATCAGAAGTCATCAAGACAATAAGGAATAAAAGATTGAATGTAGAACAATAATAATTCCTAGATAAGTCATCGCTGATATTCAATATAATAAAGCCTTAAGTATTGGTAAGAGAATCAAAGGGAAGATAAGATAACATTAATATGATTCACAAAAAGCTGGATGTAAGATATTCAGTTCTCAATCTTTTCTACAGCTAATAAAAGCATTTGTATAAACTATATACACACACACACACACACACTAAAATCATAATTAAAAAATATGGATAAAACTGGCATGCAAACCTCTATAAGATTTTCAACCAGATATAACTTGAGACAGACTCTACTGGTAGATCCAAAGAGCTGGTAGTAATAAAAATTCTGCTTACATTGTTTAATAACAGGAAAAATATATTGAAAGAATGAGTCTAAACATGATCATTTGCAAGTGATAAAAGGAGTTATTCCATCCTAGAAGGTCTTTGGACATACCAAGTGTCTTGCTTTTGTTGATTTCTGCATAAATTTCTAGATTGTGAACCTTTTACACACAACAGTTCCCACATGCATTCAGACACTGATTTCTTTTTATTTATTCATCACACTAGGTGCATCTACACATTCATTAATGCACTTTTGCTGCTGCACATTAAATTTAGATTAAATACCTCTAATGTGGCATACTAACTATATGCACATTAGGCTGTTCTAATGCACAATAGTGAAAGTGTGCACTTTTTTTTAGAGGTGCTTGATAAACAGTTGCCTAATTTTACTGTTCATTATCATATTAGAATGCTTTATGACATGACACTCTAATGGACAGTAAAATCATAAAATCATAGAATCATAGAAGTACGGTCAGATGGGACCTTGTAGATCTTCAACTCTGACCCCCAACCTGAGCAGGAGAAAAACTGGGCTCAGATGACTCCAGCCAGGTAGGCATCAAGCCTCTTCTTAAAACCCCCCAGGGTAGGAGCCAGTACCACTTCCCATAAAGACACTTGAGTTCTTCCCTAGTCACATCAGGTTTTCTGTCACATTGTCTGTGTCTCAAGATGTCAGTTCCTATGTGGACATCTATTGTTTGAACACCCTCCCATGTGTTATTGTGGCTAGTGGATTCTACTTCAGTAGCAGAATCTTCTCCCCAGCTCCCAGATATACCTAGTTTAAAGCCCACCTCAACAAGTTGATGACTCTCATGGCAAAGAGCTTCTTCCCTCTGGCCATGAGTTGAATACCACCCCTTGCATGGAGGCTGCTGTAGTTAAACTATGTGCCAAGGTTGAAGTATCCAAAGCTCACATGGTGATAGCAAGCCTCTGGTTGACCTCCTCAATACATTCCTCCCTCCTCTGGCCATGGCCTCTGACAGAGAGGATTGTGGAGAAGACAATTTTTTCACCTAGGGCCTTGAGCTTTGCCCCCATGGTCCTGTACTCTTTCCTGATCCTCCCAGGGCTACTTATTGCTGTGTCATTGGTGCCCACATGGGCAAGTTGCATGGGGTAGTGGTCAGTAGGGTGGTCCAGTTTAGGGATACTTGCTGTAACATCATGAATCTTGACTCCTAGAAGGCAGTCAACCTCTGGAGCAAAGGGGTCTGGGCAAAAGATGGCTCCCTCGATGTTTCCCCCTGTGCCAGGCAGCAGAGAGTCTCCCATGACAATCACTCTACATGGTTTCCTTTCTGGGGTTGGTGGTTCCCACATGGGGGCATCATCCATTGATGGTGTGAGGGCTTTGTAACTGTAATGCAGTGTTATTGGTTGGACAACTGATACATGTCATGCCTTCAGTCCTGATATGATCAGTTATCACCTGTTATCTGTTGGGGTATCTTGTTCAGTCCTGCTCATCAGCCTGGTCTCTGTGGTATTTCCAGGTGCAGGGCCCGGCAGTAAGCATCAGTCTCTGACTTGTGTTCCCTGATGGTATGCAACCTGTTCACCTCCTCTTCTAGTTCCCTCACCCAGCCCTCTAGAGCCTTCACCATTATCTTGTTTTATACCAGAAAGAGAATAGAAAGGTATGAAGTCTGAATATCATAGAATCATAGAATCATAGAAGTAGAGTCAGAAGGGACCTTGCAGATCTCTGCCTGAGCAGGAGAAAAACTGGTCTCAGATGACTCCAGCCAGGTAGGTATCAAGCCTCTTCTTAAAGACCCCCAGGGTAGGAGCCAGAACCCTTGGAAATTTCCCTTGGAAATTGGTTCCAGATCCTAGCTGCCCTAACTGCAAAGCAGCTCTTATGGATGTCTAATCTAAATCTACTCTCCAACAACTTGTGGCCATTATTCCTTATTTTGCCAGGGGGCACTAGGGGAAACCAGGTCTGTCCCCAACCCTTCTGGTCCCCCCTAGTGACTTTATAGATGGTCACCAGGTCCCCCCTCAGCCTTCTCTTGTGAAGGCTGAACAGATTCAGGTCCCACAGTCTCCCACTGTAGGGTCTGCCCTGTTGTCCCCGGATCATGCAGGTGGCCCTCCTCTGAATCCTCTCAATGTTGTCCACATCCCTCCTGAAGTGGGGCTCACAGAACTAGACATAGTACTCCAGCTGTAGCCTGACCAGTGTCACATAGAGGGGGAGGATCACCTCCTTAGCCCTACTTGAGATGCACCTGTGGATGAACGACAAGGTCCGGTTAGCCCTGCCAACCATGACCTTGCATTGTTGGCCCACGTTCACCTTGGAGTCAGTAATGACTCCAAGATCCCTTTCTGCCTCTGTGCCCTCAAGAAGGGAGTTTCCCATCTTATAAGTGTGCTGCTGATTACTACTGCCCAAGTGCAGCACCCTGCCCTTGTCAGTACTGAAACGCATCCTGTTTTTGTTAGCCCACCCCTGTAACCTATCCAGGTCCTGCTGCAGTTTTTCCCTCCCTACTAGCGTGCTCACCTCACCCCAAATTTTGGTATAGTCAGCAAATTTAAATAGGCTGCTTTTCATCCCGTTGTCCAAATCACTGATAAAGAAATTGAACAGCACGGGCCCAAGGACCCTGCACAAGAAAACTGATGTGAAGAATTGGTTAAAGAGGTCTGCTTTCTCCTCTGGTGCAACCACCAGATTGCCCAAAGAATCTTGCAGGGGCCCCATGTTTCCTGGTGCTTTCTTCATCCTCCCTATATATTGAAAAAGGACTTTTTATTATCTTTGATCTTGGACACTAGTCCTAGCTTTATGTCTGCCTTAGCTTTCCTGACAGCCCCCCTACAGGCCTGAGCAGAGGAGGTATACTCCTCTTTGGTGATAGCACCCCCCTTACACTGGGTGTACACCGCCTTTTTGGCAATCAGGCATTTCCAGATGCCCTTGGTGAGCCAGGGGGGCTTTTGGGCACTCTTGCCCCCCTTGCTTTTTGTTGGGACACTCATCCCTTGGGCCCTGAGTATTGTCTCCTTAAGGAACAACCACTCATCTTGGACACTGAGTTCCCCTGCTCTCAACTTATTGATGTTGGCCCTCTTGAAGTCTCGGGCTACTGCCTTGCTGCAGGCTCTTGACACCCTGCGCTGGATGGTGAATTCCAGCAAATGATGATTGCTATCACCCAGGTGGTCAAGAACCTGGAGTCCCCTTACCAGGTCATCGCCTGTGGCCAGGACCAGGTCCAACAGGACGTTTCCCCTGGTGGGACTGTGCACCTCCTGAATTAAGTGGAGGTCTTGTATCTCGGTGAGGAACCTCCTGGAATGGTCCGACCTGGCTGACTGTTCCTCCCAGCAGATATCCAGGTAATTTATATCACCCATGACAACTGCATCCCTTGCCTTAAGTGCCTGTGCAAGCTGGCCTGAAAATTCCTGGTCCAGCTCCTCCCCTTGGCTGGGGGATCTGTAGTAGACCCCTACCATTAAATCCCTCTACCCACGTCCCCCTTGTATCTTGACCCAGAGCACTTCAGCTTGACCCTCCTTTGACCTCATTCTGCTGGCAGAGGTTGCGTATTGCTCCTTGACATAGAGTGCCACACCCCCACCTTTCCTTGCTTCTCTATCTTGCCTGTAAAGCCTATGGACTTTAATGCTAACTGCCCAGTCATGAGATGAATCCCACCACGTTCCTGTAAGCCCTATTATGTCTGGGTTTGAACTGGCTATTCTGAGGGCGAGTTTCTCCTGTTTATTCCCCATACTATGAACATTGATATATAGACATTTAAGGCCTTGCATAGCTGCGTTTGCCACCCCCCCAAATTGGGAGACTGTCTGAACCCGTTTCTTACCTGGTCACTACTTGCATTTGTCACCTGTCTTGCTTGGGTGGTGTCTCCTCGTCTTCCTGCAGCCCCCTCCCCGGTGATGCTAGTTTAAAGCTCATCGTACAAGATGAGCCAACCTGGAAGAGAACACACACTTGCCTTTACGAGAGATCCCATCCCACTCCAGCAAGTCCCCCGCCCAAAAGCATGGGTCATTATCTAGGAATGCAAGGCCTGCCTGGTGGCATGAACTGCGTAAGCACTGGTTGACCTCACCAATGCAGGCCTCGTGTCGCCGTCCCCACCTACTCACTGGAAGAAGAGAGGAAAATAGCACCTGCGCCCCCATCTCCTTAAGCTTGGCCCCCAGAGCCTCGAATTCCTTCATAATGTGCCAGGTTGCCCCTGGCTATGTCATTTGTTCCCACATGGATGACAAAAATGGGGTACTGGTCTTCAGGTCAGATGTAGGCCGGGATCCTCTCTGTGATGTCTCTAACCTGAGCCCAGGCATGAAGCAGACATCTCATGCCATGGGGTTAGGCCAGCAGATGGGACCTTCCAGTCCTCGTAGGAAGGAGTCTCTGATGATGAGGACCTGGTATTTCTTCCTGCTGGTGTTTGCTCTCTGCCTGTTCCTTGTCATGTGGGGAGTGGCATCGTCCCTGCCAGAGACAATTTCTCTGTCTTTCTCTGTCACAGCTGCCAAGGCATCAAACCTGTTCCCCAGGTGAACCTGGGGAGCTTCCACCACTCTAAGCCTAGCCGCTCTGGATTTGGTCACCTCCTGCCACTCCTGTGTTGGATGCGTCTCCTGTGGGGGCTGTACAGTGGGCAACTGGGCCTGCAGAGAACAGAGATAGGCATCAATTTCATCTTCTGCATCCCTGATCCCCCTCAGCCTGCTCATCTCAGCCTGGAGCTCCCTCACCTGCTCCTCCATGGCCTTAAGTCATGCACAGGAGGGACAGGCAAGGGGACCACCAGGCTCCACCCCACCAGGACCCCACTGAGACCTCCCCAGAGACAGGGGGGCAAGGGATCACCGACCCCACCATGAGGTTCATCTGGGTGGAGGCCTCAGAAGAGCCCATGGCAGGCAGCAGCACCAGGGTAGGGCCCCTGGTAGCCACACTCCACAGCTGCACCATGTCTGCAGAGCTGCGCCTACTGCTTTTGCTTACTGGAGGTGCCTCTCTGAGCAGCTACTCATGCCCACCTTATGTGAATGCTGATGCAAATGCTGGGATACCCTTACAGAGTGCACCTGTTTGTGTGCACTGTTTGCACGCGCTCCTCATGCACGGCTCAGGAGCATGGCTCTCTGTCGGGTGAGTTAAGAGGGCTCCAAAGGGCTTTGCCTCTGGATCTGCCTCAGCTGTCCTGCACCCTCTGCCCCACTTACCTTAGGGGGAATCAGCTGTTGCTGCCCCCGCCACTGTCTCCTTTGCAGCTGCTGCCTCGGCCGCCAAGGTAAGGCAGTACACGTGTGTGTGTGGCACATGTGCACCCTGCTCCCTCAGCTCCTGCTCCTGAGATGCCCCTCCTGCTTCCCAACTGCTATCCAAAATAAGCTACTATAAGTTAAAGAACACATGTAGACACACTACCTCTCTCTGTTCAAAAATTTGGAACCTAGTTTAAGAATCTTTTTCTGAAAACTTTATATTGCAGTTCCTTCTGTTATGTACAACTGCTGTAAAATTTGTTAATATGTGCTCAAGAGATCCCAGGAAAAGGGCTACATTCCCCACTACAGAAGAAGGCAAAACCACCACAGTGAATGGAGTAAAATTCCTTCCCAACCCCAGATATAGTGATCTGCAGGGATTCTGATTTTCTCGGGTATATAAAAAACAAAATGAACAAAAAAACCACAATGTGCACCCTCTTACTGGATCCAGAGCAGAGGCGAGAGCAGTAGCAGCAGCAGAGGCAAGTGGAGCAGCAGTGAGGGCAGCAGCAGTTGATCCCCCTAAGGTAAGTGAGGTGGAGGGACCAACACAGCTGAGCCGGATCTGGAGGGGAAGCCCCCCGGATCCCTCTTAGCTGAGCTGGTAGGGAGCCTTGCTCCCGAGCCGCGTGAACAGAGCGTGCAAACAGGCGAGGGCTGTGGGGGCTATCCCCCAAGCCAGGGAGCACCCCCAGGGTTAACTCTTGGGGACCAGGCTCCGGAGGCACTGGGCCCCCCCAGCAAGGGAGCGCAGGGGGGCAGGATCACCAGCAAGCACTTCCAGTGAAACTGGAGCGCCTGATTGGTGGGTAGAGCAGTGGCAGGAAATTCAAACCACGGCTTTTAAAAGCCGCAGTTTGATGTAGCTCCCAGCAATCGGGAGCCAGGAGCAGTGAGAGAGGAAGGACACAGGCACACGTATCTTACACACACATGCGCCCCCTTACCAGACCCGGAGCAGAGGTGAGAGCAGCAGCGGCAGCAGAGGTGAGTGGATCAGCAGCAGGGGCAGCAGCAGCTGATCCCCCTAAGGTAAGTGGGGCAGAGGGACCGATGCAGCTGAGCCAAATACAGATGGGAAGCCCCCCGGATCCCTTTTAGCTGAGCCAATAGGGAGCTGCGCTCCTGAGCCATGCAAACAGAGCACGCAAACAGGTGCATTCTGTAAGAGCACGCTGGCTTTTGCGTCAGTGTTCACGCTGGAGGGTGAGCAGGAAGGGCCCGGAGGCTGACTCCTGCAAGTGCAGGGCAGAGGCATCGCATCCAGCTAGAAACAGGCAGCAATTCCTACGATGGTCTCGACATGGAGTGCTACCAGGGCCCCTGCCTGGGGGGTGCAGCCTTCCCGGGGCTTGTCTGAGGCCTCCACCCAGACAGACCCCACGGGGGGGCTGGCATCCCCCAACCCCCTGGCCTGCAGGAGCTGCCCAGCAAGGCCTGGGGGGGGGCAGGGACTGGGGATCCCCACACCTGTCCTGCAGGTGCCCACCTTAAGGCCCTGGAGGCGCACGTGAGGGAGCTCCAGGAGGAGGTTAGCAGGCTGAGGGGAATCCGAGAAGCAGAGGAGGAAATTGACAAGTATTTTCTTTCCCCGCACGGTTGTACGGCCAAGGAGGATGCACCTCAAGAAGTGCCCTCCACTGCTAAGTGGCAGATGGTCACCTCCTATGCCAGGGCTGCTTGAAACATGGCAGTACCTGTTTCTCCAGTCCGGCTGGAGAACATGTACGAAGCCCTTGCAGCCCTGGAGGAGGAGGAAGGAGAGGACGAAACTGGGGAGGAGGCAACTCCACGCTCACCACGTCCAGAGCAAGCTGAAGGAGACAAGCAGGCCAGGAGGATGAAGCATCGCATGGTCATCATTGGCGACTCCATCCTGAGAGGTACAGAGGGCCCCATCTGTCGCCGGGACCCCTTGGCACGTGAGGTCTACTGCCTACCTGGAGCGAGGATTCAGGATGTGAAAGGGATGCTCCAGACCGCAATCCGACCCACCAATTATTACCCCATGGTCCTAGTCCATGTGGGTACTAATGATGCTGCCAGGAGGAGCCCTGATCGCCTGATGGCGGACTACCATGCTCTGGGGCATGTGCTTAGGGAGATGGGTGCACATGTGGTTTCTCTTCTATCCTGCCAGTGAGTGGATGAGGCAAATGACATGAAACGTGCGTCGCGGAGACCAACTGGTGGCTGCAGGAATGGTGCTTCGAGGAGGGCTTTGGCTTCCTCAGCCATGACCGCCACATCATGACGAGAGACATGCTTGGATGGGATGGGCTCCACCTTTCCCTAAAGGTAAGCGTGTGTTCTCTTCTATGTTGGTGGACCTCCTCCGATGGGCTTTAAACTAGGCTCGTCAGGGGAAGGGGAAGATGAGGGCAGAGGAAACATCAGACTGCCAGACCAAACAACACCCACAACTACAGCCCAGCCCAGACCAACTAGCGAAATGAGTGAATAGGTAAGCAATGGGGGCCAGGGCAATGCTGGGACTAGAGGGACAGTACACACATCCACAGGAGGCCTCAAATGCCTCTACACAAATGCTTGTAGCATGGGAAACAAGCAGGAGGAACTCACCCTCCTGATGGCTGACACCAGTGCAGACATAGTGGGGATCACGGAAAAGTGGTGGGACTCTACGCATGAATGGGCGGTGAATGTCAAGGGCTATAGATTGTACAGGAGGGACAGGATAGGAAGGAGAGGTGGGGGTGTGGCAGTCTATATCAAGGAGGAATACACATCATCGTCAATTAGCAAGGAGTCGGGAGGGCACTCTGTGGTGCTTTGGGTTAGAGTACAAGGCAGTAGAGGGGAGAGAGACTTAACGGTGGGGGTCTACTACAGACCTCCCAACCAGGGAGAAGAGCTTGACCAGGAATTCTTAGGTCAGCTCACAGAGGTAGTGAAGGCTAAAGATGTGGTAGTCATGGGGGACCTGAACTTCCCAGACATCTGCTGGGAGGAGCAGTCAGCCAGGTCTGACCTCTCACGTAGGTTCTTAGACAGAGTGCAGGACCTCCATCTAACCCAGGAGGTGCACCCCACCAGGGGGGACGCCTTGTTGGACCTAGTACTGGCCACAGGTGATGACCTGGTGAGGGGGCTGCGGGTGCTCGACCACCTGGGTGACAGTGATCATCACCTGCTGGAATTTACCATCCAGCACAATGTGGCAAAGGCATGCAGTAAGGCAGCAGCCCTAGCCTTTAGGAGGGCAAACTTCAACTAGCTAAGAAGGATAGTTGAGGATGCGCTGAGGTCCCAGAGGGGAGGAGAGCCAGGTGTCCAAGGAGAGTGGTCTCTTCTTAAGGAGACGATCCTCCAAGCCTAAAGGAAGGTAATCCCAATGAGGATCAAAGGGAGCAGGAGAGCACACAAGCCTCCATGGCTCACCAAAAGCATCTGGGAATGTCT
>NW_017728906.1:114500214-114502870 GCF_001723895.1 Crocodylus porosus | reverse complement strand
CCTTCCGGAAGTCCAGGAAGACTATGTCCACTGCTACCCCTGCATCTAATGATCTGGTAATCTGATAAAAATAAGTAACCCCAAGTCCACAGTTCTCCATGATCAAAATGAAACACAACTCTCTCTCTCTCGCTCTCTCTCTGTCTGTCTTTCTATCTATCTATCTGTATATATATTAGGTGTTTTACTTTGACCACAGAAAAATTTGGATTTGGGGTTACTTTTTTTAATCCAAAAATTGGGGATTTTGTAACCAGACAAAACCAGGCTCCCTGGTGGTCTGTCTGACCCTGAGTAGAGGGGTAAGATTGTCTAATCAGGAACCTCCACATTTATGTCCCAGCAGGAGCACTGGTGTATCCCATTCAAAGCAGTCCATCAATAACAGATAACAATGGATTATCTTCTGCTTTATAGTTCTTGTACAAATTCCTACTGAAATCTGAAGAAAAATAAGAATATTTTAGTTTTTATCCATGGACCATGTATTTCCATGGGGTAAATAGGTACCGTTACTTTGAAACCAGTAGCACTATCACAATATGCATCAGATACATTTCTCATAACATCCTGACCTTCTATTCATTAACATCATTAGAAGCTTTTCCTTTTGATTCATTACAAAAATTACTGTGCCTTAAATATACCTAGTTGTTCCAGGATTTAGCAAACTGCATAGTTAACATATATTTTATTCATATTTGTGAAAACCCTTTTTGTTCACATGAATGGATAAATAAAAAAAACAAATCCTTCCATTCTTTCCCCATGTTCCTACTTAATTGAGGGAATTTGCAGTCATTGGCCTATGCATAAGTATAATGATTTCTTTTTTAAAGTAATCAAAATTCCCTTTAGCTTTGGGTTCTGAACAGGATTAAGCAAACTATTTTCTGTGAATCGTATAATATAATATTTCTGAAAGATATAAGAACTGTCATGGATTTGTATTTCTTTACCATTTGAAACTAATTGATAATTAGTTTTTAGGAATATGTTTTAGCTGATGGGTTGCTTACAGATATTCATTATTAGCATTCACTTTGGTTGAAACTTTATATTTGTCCTTTGCAATGGCATACTTAAATTGTATGGCATTTCTGCTTCATGATTAAATGAATTACTGGTGTACATTATTATGATTATCAGATCTGTATAAAGAGAATTAGGATCTGCAACAAGGGACAATATTCTTCTTGTGTAAGAGATGTACAAACACCAGGGAAGGAAATAGGAGGAGGAGGTGAGGGAATCAACCTGAAACAATGCCTGTACTAAATTCTGTTATTACCAGGGATCCTAGTTTTTTCTTGTAAAAAACACCCCAAATTATAGATTTAAGAAAGTAACCCCAAATCCACATTTTTGGTGGATTTTGAGTTCCTTTTTTAAATCCAAAAATTGGGCATTTTTTATCTCAGAAACCTAGGATCCCTGGTTATCACTGGGCACAGCTACATGAGACACTTAACTGCCCTCCCCCCACCCCTCCACGGAGGCCCCAGGAGAGCCACACATCTGATACCAGGAGACAGTTCACTGGGTGCCAGAGGTACTGGAAGAACTGTCTCCTGATATCAGATGTGTGGCTCTCCTGGGGCCTCCGTGGAGGGGTGGGGGGAGGGCAGGCCATTGTTGCTGCAGCTACCACAGGTGGTGCTCCCACTGCCAGCTGTCTTCCACATGCCATGCCTCCTCTGCTCAGGCCTTGCAGAGGAACTTCCCCAGGCCACATCAGTGTTCTGCAGTATACATGCTGCAATGATGACCTGGGGGAGATTATTCCTGGTGAACTCAAGGTGGCAGGTGAGGATGTACCAACAGCCCTTGAAGTGGCTGAAGGTGAACTCCACCATGGTGTGGGTCCAGCCCAGGCAATGATTGAAGTGGGCCTGCTGGGGATCCAGGTGCCCAGTGTAGAGCTGCATGTGCCAGTGCAGAAGTGGGCAGGTGAGGTCCCCAGTGAAGTGGGGTGAGATGGCCACAGCACACAGCCACAGGTCCAGGACCCCAAGCATGAAGCACCCAGTCTCCACCAGTCCTGGTAGGATGGGTATTACAGAAGATGCAGGTATCATGGGTGCTTCCCTCCCTACTGGCACTCACACGCTTGAAGGCCCTGCAGTGATCCACGATGGCCTGAAGCACCATGGGGGGCATCCAGATGAGTGCACATGTGCCTCTTGCTCCATCTCAGACCCCTTTGAGATAGGGCAAGAGCCACATGTGGGAATGAAAAAATGTTCCCCATGCTGCAAGTTAGCAGCATGGGAAGAAAACTAAACCCCTGGATATCTGGGGGTCTAAAAAAAAAAGTTTAAAAAAGTGGGGCACAGTCCTCTGCTGAGGCAATTGGAGGCTGAGTCCTCCACAGAGATTCTCTGGCTGTCAGAGTGTTTCTGTGGTTGGCCATTCACCCAGGTACTGAAGCACTGCTGCCTGCCAGGCAGCTTACTGCAGGACCAGGGCTCCACTGCTGGTAAGTAAGGGGATGAGGGAGCTGGAGGAGGAGGGAGGGGACAATGGCGGGGACTCCTTCTGGCCCTGCTCACTCCACCAGCCCCCCCGATCCCTGCCCTGCCTGGCCCCATTCCCCCCCAAGTCACCTGATTCTGCCCAGCCCCAGCCCCCCAGCACCACCAAGGCCCCTGATTCC
>NW_017728906.1:114463709-114500114 GCF_001723895.1 Crocodylus porosus | reverse complement strand
AGCAAAACAAAAAACTCCCCGGCAATTACCAGTAATCCAGCTGGTGTCAGGGTCACTGAGACCCCACCCACACAGCATGGGGCAGAGGGACAGCCCCAGCAGGCCTGAGGCCAGGCCCTCCTGCCCCCCACTGCCATGTGATGCCTGGTGGGGGGGGACTCTGCCAGAAGACCCTGGAGCCCCCAAAGCCCTTGCTTTTAAGGTAAGTAGAGGCTTTTTCTTTGTGTTTTTTTTCTTTTTGTTTTTCTTTTAAGTGATGGTGCCTGGGATTGGGGGGGCTGCCGTGGAAGTCTGGGGGTGCAAGTGAAGCCGTGCAAGGCAGACATTGGAGGCTCTGGGGGAGTGGGGGTTGGGCTGGGTGAGGCAGCCATTGGGGGCTGCAGCAGTTGGCAGGGGATGGGGCCAGGTGGGGCACCAACTGGGGGGCTGGGTGGGGCATTTGGGCCTTCCAGAGAAGGTAGCCCCTGAAGGGGCCATTTGGCCCCTGTGTGGGGGCTGTAACCCCTGTGTGGGGCTGTAGCCCCTATTGGGAGGTCATAGCTGCTTTGTGGGGCTGTAGCCTCCATGTGGGGGCCATAGCCCCTATGGGAGGACAGCAAAATGTATATTCATGTTTCATGAATTTGTCAATACATGGATTTAGAGTTCACTTTATTATGATGATAGAGACACTGGTAGGCTTCCACATTGTTTTAACACTGTAGCTATATCAATAAAACATTGCCCAAATGATCACTGTCTCTGTTGCAATCTGTCTCTTTTTAGTGGTATTTTAATTGTGGAAGAACATGTATTTTGGGGTACAGTACAGAGTGACTTTGGGATTTTTTTTATAAGGGATTTTTCAGTTTTCCAATAAGGAACACCAGAATTTCTTCTAGGGAGGTCAGTGGCAGAACCCTGCTTGCTTAGAACTGGCACTTTGGACCCAGTGGCTGTGGCTGACGTCCTGGCCAAATGGGGCCAGGAGGACATGCTTTGATAGTTCAAAGCAGGCCACCACACCTGGAACATCTTCCAGGTGATAACTGCCTTGATGGCTGGGCAGGGGGAACACAAGGCAGTAGTGCCGCACAGAGGCCAACTCTGCAGCCACAGCCCACTGGCAACTGGCCCAGAAAGGCAGATGCCTCTACTAGCTGTGCAGTCCCCATCTGGGTCTGGCAGGTGTGCAGCAGGTCACAGCCAGGCAGCAGCCCCCACTGCCAGACTGGTGCAGTCGGTAAAGGGTGCAGGAAACTCTCAGGGCTGCTTCAGCAGTCCAGCTGGCACAAGTGGTGGTGTCCTCAGGTACCAATTGGCTGAGCCCCAGAAGCTCCTGAGAGTGAGTAGCCCTGAGCTACTTGCTAGAGCAGCTTCTTTGTACTGATGGGGCCAGGACAGGGCAGCTCTTAACACTGCTGGGGGCAGCACAGGTGCTGGCCCTGGGCTGTAGCTCCCCCTGGCTACAGATCTGGGAGGAGCCAGGCAGGGTTATTTTGCCTCAAGTGGTACAATTTGCTCCACAAGAAAGTGCATGTCTATGCATGTGCAATGAGGCAAAAAGCCCCAGCTCAAATTTGCACCACTTCTCTATGAACTGCTGCAAGTGCACCTACTTGCACATGTGGACACGCCCACAGAGTGACAGCCTCTCCAGCTGTAATAGTGGCAGTCTTCTTGGGGCAGGCAGGTGGATCCCATTCAGGGCTCCAGTGCACTGGAGGAATCCTAGGGCACAGAACCCTGGGACCACTGCCAGGGGGATGTGCATGTAGAGTACAGTGTTCTTCAGCACATGCTGGAGGGAGCTGCATACCTCCAGGATGGCCTCCCCAACAGTGGCCTTGCCCACACCAAACAGGTGGATGATGTCTTCAGGCTGGTGGGCATGGCCAGCTTGAGCAAGACAAAGTTTAGGTAGATGTCCATGTGGAGCAGTAGCCACATACCAGTGTCCTGCTACTCCAGGTGGGGCTGGAGCAGCTCAGGAGATCCAGACAGTGGTCTGGGTCACATGGAAGGCTTTTAGCCTCTTCTCATGGTCCCAGACAGCTTGAACAATGTTCTATCACCAGTTCTGGCTGCTCTGTCATGTCCAGAGGTGGCAGGGCTGGAGGATCAGGAGGGCACTAGCAGCACTGGCAGTGGCATCCTGGAGCCCATCATCCACACCCCTGCTGGGGTCTGGCCAGGTGGATGGAGTGGAGGCAGTAGGAGTGCAGCAGTGTCTCACAATGGGTGGGCAGACAGTTGCTGCACGTGAAGGAGCCAAGAGGGGTGAAACAGCCATGGGCCAGGCAGCAGTCCAAGTCCAAGCCCTGCAACCACTTAGCTGGTACTGAGAGATAAGGATCTCCCAGCCCCGACTCCCTGAGCACAATCTTGGAACAGGTTGCTTGGATCTCCCTGCTGCTGAGTCAAGGGGACATAGTCCCCAGTAGGGTTCTTGTGACTGAGCCCACCCTGGCAGCAGGCAGTTCCAGGGGCCAGGGAGCAATCTCCTGCTCCCTGATGGTCAACTGACTAGGAGCAGATTTACTCGCAGTTAAGCATTTATGTAAATGCTACTGTACCATTACTAATCATGAGAAAAAATGTTATTTTTATTTGCAGGTAGCAAATTTATTTGTGATTAGCAAGGTTTACTGTGCAGTAAGTATGTGCACATCTAGACACACATGCTTACTGCACAGTAAAGCATCTCATGTAGATTACTAAGTATCAGTTATATGTTATTTCCAAAATAACTTCTGTTGAAAGCAACTGAATAAATATGCAAATCCATCTACAGATTGAAATGAAGAAAGTGTTCCGGGATAAGGACCGGCTTTACTTCCATATATTACTAATCTTGCATGGGACATTTGGTTGCTTCTCTAATGTATCTAATGAATAATAATGATAAAAAGACTGCGTATTTTGACAATTTGATTGACTAGCAGGTGTATAGTAAAGTCATAAAGAATTAAGATCATGCTTCTGAGCATGCTTACTAAGTATATTTTATTAGCCTAATAAACCCCTTCCCCTGCTTCAGAATAAGACATTTTTCTTCAATGTCTGAAGTTCATATCGCAATTTTTATGAGTTAAAATATGTCTTTATTTCATTTAATTTTATCACATAATCTGTGTAAGAACTTTTCATGCGGGCATTGAACATTATTTTTCTACAAGGTGTTTTAAAAATAGGACAGGGTGGGATTCACAGTGTCACTAATTTCTGTCCCATGCTATAACAGACAACAACATCATATCCTTCACCCGGTCCCTATCTACCAGGTGTCTAGTCTAGAAATTCACATTTTGATGGTTAAAAACCTTCTTTTAATTTCCAGGCAAAATTTACTCATGGCCAATTGACACATCCTTCTCCCTTTTGATATTTAGCTCTCTACAGTATTTATAGATGGTAATTATAATCCTTTGCTTTCACTTTACTAGATTAAATAAAGCAAGTTCTTAGTCTTTAGGATAGACTCCCGATAGCTCTTCTCTGCACCTGTTCCAGTCTGATTTAATTTTTCATGAATATGTATAAATGAAGTATACAGTGATACACATGGTATTCTTTATGTTTTTTTCCCCCAGTTGCATCATGTTGGCATCCTACAGTCACCCCCTGTTTCCAAAGCACACATAGGTGCATTCACTTCTCTCTTCTCAGGTAAGAACCATAACCACATGTTCTGTAGAGCAGACTGGAGACGTGGTGACATCCTACACCCAATTCAGAGGTCACTTGTTAAAGCTAAGCCACTTTGCAGGTAAAAGCATGAAACTCTTGGGACTGCAGAAGAAGCAAACAAGGGGGAATATACTTTCACATCTTAGTGTTTATAGAAATTGTCTAGGAAATAAAACCCAGGTTCTTATCTCTGCTGCCTTTTTTATCTATTTTTTTAAAAGGACTTCCCAATGTAAGCTTTGTCAAGAGTCCTATGATCTTGAATTAAAACCTAGGTTCCCTGACTCCTTAGGAAGTGCTATAACCACTAAGCAATAGAGTCATGCTTCCTCTTTTTTGCCCTCATTTTTGTCCCATGGATTTTGGGTTTTTTTGGCTGTTCGATGGCACTGCTGCTACAAGGGGAGAGAAAAATGTCCCTGCTAAGACTATTCTCTAGTATAGTGATTAGGACACTTCCAGGAGATGGGAGAATATGATTCTGGAAATTTCTGAGGCTAAGAACAGTCCAGAACATGTGTGTTTTCATGTCCTGAATGAATGCTCACCATTAAACTACTGTACTTAAGATAGGCACTGCTATCATACAAGGGTAGGACATCCCTGTGTGTCCTATGATTTATTGGTTTCTCTCGTGTAAACCTTTTTTAAAGAGGTGCATATTTATCCCCATTGGCAATATAGGAATTGTAGGTGCATACAGAGAGTCAAATTGGGCCACTCTTCAAGGTCAAGGCATCTCAAAGCTTAAATTCAAACACCTCTCAGACCTTATTGCCTCTTGCCTTTTTGTAGTAGTGCATTTAATTCAATTTTTATTATTCCAGTCCTCAAGAGCATCAAGTTCTTCCTATGTGATATTCAGAACCTTGTCTCTTTCTTTAAAAAAAAAAATCTAAGTCCGTTTAACTGCATGGTTGGTAAGAAGGACATACTAAAGGCAAAAACAAATGAAAGCAGTGCAACTTCTCCTTTGTCATGACCATGAATTTGGTGAATGAAAGTTAAAATGTCAAGCTTTTAGAAATATTTAATCAAAGTGAGTAGTTAAAAAGAGATACAGTGGGCTTCTACTGCCAGTTTCAACTAATCACACCCATATTATACTGAAATCCACAGAAGAGAAATTACCTGTGCAAAGCAACTTCTGGAACTGACTGACATTGTGAAGAAAGCTTTAAGCATATAATACCACTAATGTTATTCATCTGAATGACAAGGAGTAAGAGAAAAGATAACAATAGATGCTGACAGTGCATGGCATGAGCCATGAATCAATTTACCCTGACAGCGACACTTTCAAAAGGACATTCATCTGATCATATGATTAAATAACACTATTTAACTGCATACAAAACTGGAAACAGTGAAGCTTCTCTTTTTCTTTCTTGCCTTTAATACATACGATACAATTTGGACTTCTATATATAAAATATGATTCCTTCTTTCACAATTCCTTTCATACTTAATTGGATAGTCTTTGTTTTATGAATGGAGATTATTTTCTTAAACTCTTGCTTAGATGAATTTCAGCATCCACTTAGATTATGGCTGATATTGTGTTATGTTGCATTTGGAAAGAATGTATTTTCTAGTTAAGGTATAAAATGTTTCAACAACAGCATCAGTAATGATTTACAGAGTGAGATACATAAATATTTACATATATGATTAAGTGATTACTAAACTGACTTTAAGATGAAGAAATGAAGATCAACAAGTACAGGTAAGAGAGATTCTGAAAACTGAAGACACATTAATAGCACCCAGTTCCTAAAGAATGTAGAATAGTGTTCAAGGTAATAAATAAACGCAAAACAGTGCAAGAACAGTCATTGTTTACACAGAGGGAGAACACATATATTTATATTAGAGAAAGCCTGGACAGAAATAAACCTTGCACTTGAAGTACAAGGTGGTCAGGTTTACTGCGGTCTCTAGTTTTTCCAGGGGGATGGACAGATGTCACACCTGAAGTGTTTCAAATACCACATTGAAAGTGTTTTCTGCTCTCCCCACCCTGTGGTGGAAGTGGAGAGTAGAGTCACAAGTGGCCAAAGTCCCCTGCCATGCCCCTGGCTTGAGACCACATGGCTGCATGCAGCCATGGTGGGTGCATCTTTATGTGCACTTTACTGTGGAGCTGACTAATTAACTCTGAAGTAAAGTGTCATTGTCTATACTTGTGCCCATATTAGGGTGCAGTAAGTAACTCCACTGTAGGATAGTGCTGCCCAGGACAAGTCCTGTCATACAGCAAAGTAGTTACATGTGCTGGAACACATACATAGATGGTGACTGGGGATGTTTGGGGCATGAGGATGGTAGTGTGGGGGCTGCCTGTTAGCTAGCCCCACTCTGTAGCACTCTTGTGCCCTAGCCAGCCATTCTGCAGCATGTTAAGCTAAGGAAGATCAGCCTCTGGCTGGCAGGCTGAGCCCTTGGGCTCCCTGCCAGCTGTCGCTGCTCTGCCCTGGTTATGTTGTAGTCCTGGGTGCACAACTAAATGCTGCATTCTGGAGAAATAAACGCTGGCACAAACTGTGGTGTAGTTTATTGCTACATGCTAATTGCACATGTAGCAATAATAACCCAGTGAGTTCGAAGCACTCCAGCCAGGGCATGTGACAAGGGGCTGAATTCCTATTTTAAAACACTTCAAAGTACAACCAAAAAAGTCATATCATGGCTTTCCTCCGGCCACACTTTTGGTGACTTGAACTTACATGCTTAATCAGGTAGAAAAAGAATTCCACACAGTGTCCATGGCAATCATGGATTCCTTTTTAGAATGCTTAGAAGGACAAATATAGCTATGCAGATGAAAATAGGATCTAAAATCCACTTAAAAGGAAAAAAAAGTCTCTTATGCAACTATATTTAAATGTATAAAGACCATTCAAATGCTCTTAAGCAAAATAGGATTTGGGTACATATTGTTTGTCATTGATGAGCAGCCCATGTGCTTAGTTCTGAAGTATTCAGTATCAGTATTTTGAAGTATTTTCCATGTCCATATAGTAATTTAGTCTATCACTCCCATTGTGTTGTATATATTTTTAATATTCTTTTCAAGGAATCCTATTTTAATGTTGTTCTTGCCAGCTGCTACTTTGTTTTCTTGCTAGTTTATCAAGGGCCTTTATTTTTTTAAAAACATTATTACTATTATTATCTTTTCTGATTTAGTGCTTTCTGCTGCTCTGCAGATGTCTCATATTTCAGAAAATGCTAAGTGTGGGTCTGTTTTTTATAGTAGGGCCAGATCAGTCACCAGTTGCAGTCAATGAAAAGATTTACATTGACTTCAATAGGAGTTAAATCAGTGTTTCACACTAATTCTACAAACCACCTTAGCCTAGGAAGTCCTGGTTTTTCAGACTCACAACTTTTACTTTTAGGGACTTATTTTAAGAAATGTTTAGTATTCAGTGAATCTATTAAAGCTAGAGGTAGAATTCAATTAACCCATCTGACAGTTGAGCCTTGTTAAGTTTTTACAGAGCCACTATCTTCTCTGTTTTCTAATTCTTCCTGAAAGCACATTTATGGTGAAGCCAACAGGAAATTAGAGATCTGCGAAGTCTGAGAAGCTGGAGAGAGAAAAGCTGGGATGTTTGCCTGGGACGGACTGCAAATTACTCTGGGCTTTGGGGCCCAAGGGGTCTAGTTGCTGCATTGTCATGAAATAGTAAATGGTATTTTGTTTAACCTTTCCTGCATGTGACTTTGGGTGCACTTCATAATGTTAAAGAGGTAAATTCCCTCTGTAGGAGCTAAGTCAGAAGAGGAGGCCACAGGCAACCAGGGAGGTCAGAGAGGAAAATACCAGGTCTTAGAATCCAAGAAACCAGGGGATCACTGGCCACATCTACATGAGATGCTGACTGTGCAGTAGCCTGCAGTTAGTGTTACAAAAATTACTTCCTCAGTGTAACAACTATGCAGCCAGTGTCTCATGTAGATGCAGTCACTTTCTATAGAATTGCACCTGGGTTGGCTTCATGTGGTTTTCCAAGAATACCAAAAATACAGGAATATAAGCCTGGGAGTCCCAAGCAAGTGTTCCTTCAGTGAATCCAGGACATCTGTACTGTACCAAAATGCTTGGAAGCATAGTTAGCAGATTGTTCATCAGATTGTATATGCCCAGACATGCAGATTGCATTTGTTGTTATACATATTTTAATCAATTCTGGTATTATTTATTCACTTCAATATTTTAAACTTATTCAACCAAATGGGTAAATGACTGATTTTTTTTCCCTTTAATGTTGATAGTTTTTGTTGGATAATCATTACCAAAGTTAGATTATTTAAGCAGATTTAACTGTTTCACCTAATTAATGGACACAATTAAGAGCCGAAATTACTGTTTTTATTTTTTATGGAGATAACTATCTGTCACATTCCCCTATAACTGCATATATCTTATTTCATCCTTAGGTTCATTCTCAGAAACAAATTTCTTACACAACGTACGAAATGAAATTCTACACATTAGGTGTCTAAGTGGCACTTAGATAGCTTTGGAACATTAAAAGTCTGTAAGTGTAACCTGTGTTATTTGGTTTTGTTTGTTTTTCTTGTGGGGGTGGTTCTTTTCTTTGTTTTTTTGCTCTCTGGGGAATGGGGGGAGGGAAACCAATCTTGCATATATATTTTTTTCTAACACACCTTCATTTTAACCTGTCCTCACTGGCAGGGTGTTTTGGGGGTCAGCCTGCCAGCCCAGGGCTGTTCTGTCTGGGTTCAAAGTGCTGCAGAAGGGCTGGATGGGGCACAATGGTGCTTCAGCGTGGGGCTAGCCATCAGGCATCTCCTGCTCAGAAACACCCACATGCCTCAGTCAGCTCCTTCAGCATCTACAAGTGTGCTAGTGAGCACATCCTGCTGTAAATAACTCCACAGCAGGCACATCTACACGAGATACTTTGTTGCACAGTAGGGCTAATTACTGCACAGTAAGCATTAGCATCTACACCTGCAAATGCTTACTGCACAGTAATTTATTCTGCAGCAGGAGTAAATACAATTACTACCCTGCTGTGGAGTAAATTAGTGTAGCCCAGGTACACCCAGGATTGTGCCCTGTCCACCAGTGGAAAGGATGGTGGTCAGGTAAGAGTGCTGAGAGAGGGGTCTGCCACCTGGGAGCAGTTCCCTCTCCTCTCTCCAGAGCCAGGCTGAGACAGAGCACTCAACTATATACAAGATTGTTCTTTTACATTTTTTTAGTAAACAAAATCATTTTTCATTTTCCTAAAAATTCCATTTCTTTGCTAAAATGTGATTTTCACCACTGTCAGAGGTGCGAAGATGATGATGATTTTGCAGAATAGTGTTTCTTGTATCTTTTCTTTTTATGACTCTGAGTAGAACCCTTGTCAGATGAAGTCAGTGGGAGTTTTGCCATCGATTCAGTGAGGTGAGCGAATCAACTTTGTATTCAAACAAAGTTGCAAAGTGTGACGAAGATATTTTTCCACCAAAAATGCTTGCTTTCAATTAAGCAGGGTTGCTGCTGAGGATGATGATTATGATACAATATTTGACAACCTGTTTTCTAAAGGCTTAAGTGTAGGATTGAGGCATGGGTAGAGACCTTCTAAATTGGGGTGAAACAAGAGTTTTTTGAGCTCCACTCACGGCCTGCAGAGCCATTTTCATGGGCATTTCAGTGTCCGTGCTCCTCACCACTAATTGGCCCAAAGACCCCAGAGGCCTCATGGCTGATTGATAGAGAGGGCCTGGAGGAGGAGGAACAAGGTGTGGCTGCCATCTTACCTGCTCCCCTTCATGCCACTCTGCCAGTTAGTCCCCTCCCCCTGCCAGCAGGTTGTGAAGTCAGGAAGAAGTAGCCACAAGGACCACTGACTCCCACTGGGGATCTAGAATTTTATTTTTAGTATGTTTTTATTTTGGGGGGTGATTCCATGGGAAATCATGGCAAATGCCATTTTTTGTGGTGATCACAGGAATCACAGTTGTTTGCAGTTTCCACAAAAATTGCAGAAGCACAATTTAAGTAGGTTCCTAGGCCTGGGCTGCATTGGTTGGTGTTGGTCTATATAAGAACCACTGTGGCAATGCTGTCATATTTTTAATCAGTTTTAGAAAGAGATTGTGGAGATGGAAGAATCTGGGAACATAAAATCAATACAAAATTATAAAAAAATTAAAAAAAAAAAAATCAATAACAGATGAAAAAATCCTGACCCTGAAATTTACTGTGTTTCACTGGATCAGTAAATAAGATCAACACATTGTCGCCTAAAACAGTTTTCTTTGAAGTAAGAGACTTGTCAGACACAATTATTTGTTATCTCTTCCTACAGTGGTTGCCAGAAACAATAGGCAGATACTTACAGAGGCACCCTAGTCTTATAAGCTCCTGCTAAAGCAGGCAATTAACATTCTAAGTGCAGCATCTTCCTTCAGACAAGAGACAAGGTAATTTTTAACTGCTTAGCATTTTAAAGTATTATTCAAGATGTGTGTGAGAGCTTGTGTCTGAGAACAAGGACTACCTCTTTCTGACATATATTTGTATCTCTCACTTGGGTCTGTTACTTCCTTGGTCGTATTCCTTTGTGATGATGATGGCTGTGTGAGGTGGATAAGAGCCAGAAACAACTTGGCAGCTGTTTCTTTCTAATCTGTACCTGATTTGCTGGTAGTTAACTACAGAGCACTAAAGAACATAGGCACTAATACTAAAACATTCAACATGCAAATTAAGTGGTCTTGAATGTGTAATTTGGTATTTCTAGTTCATGCATTTCCCTTCTTCTGTTGTAACATATACTGTTTTTTTTTAAAGTAACATCCCCATCAACTATCACCCAGGACTACCAGAAACAGAGAAAGAGTATACTGCAAGGATTTCAGTACTTTGAAACCTTATAATGACAACAGGAGATGGAAAAGGAGTGGCAGAAACAGTGTTGCAGGCTGATCAAGAATCTAGACCTACCCATCCCACATGGAAACAAATTCCCAAGTTGTAACAGTCTGTTGAATTATTTGTCCCAGATTGGCCTTGGCAGTCATCTTCACACTTCAGACCCACAGATAAAGCAATCATGAAAGACAATCATGTTTGACTGTGAGGGATTGTGGATATGTATCTATCAGTCTAACTATCTTAATACAACAATTCATGTTTAATAATATATTCTTATTATAAATAATCTATCAAGGGGGACACTATTACCCAAGGAGCCCCAGTGGCCCAATGGATAAGGCACTGGCTTTCTAAGCCAGGGATTGTGGGTTCAAGTCCCATCTGGGGTGAAGCTGTTCATTTTTAACCAGGGTACAAACAAGAAGGAATTAAAAACAAGTTCACAGGATTCCTTCAAGATCCTATCACTTCTCTAAGTAACCTGTTCCAGTGCTTCACCACCCTCCTAGTGAAAAAGTTTTTTTACTTCATGGTTAGGGCTGCCAGGCTCTGGAATGGACTCCCAAAGGAGGTGGTGTTCTCTCTTACCTTGGGAGTTTTCAACAGGAGTCTGGATAGGTATTTTGCTGAGGTGTTATGACCCCAGCACTCATTTCTGCCTAGGGCAGGGGGTTGGACCCGATGATCTGTTTAGGTTTCTTCTGACCCCAAGTACTATGAAACTGTATTTTATATATTAATATAACGTTTAATATTGTATCATATATTTTTGTTACAGTTGCTTTCCTGTGATACACAGGCACATCTACACGAGACACTTAACTGCACAGTAGTGTAGTTTACTGCACAGTAAGCATGTGCATCTACGTATGTGCATGCTTACTGCTCATTAAAAACCTGTAATTGCAAGGAAATTTGATCCCTACAAATAAAAGTATCAAATTTACTTGTGATTAGTTACTGCACAGTAGCGGATGTGTAGATGGAACCTGGGCGCACATTTGCTCCCCAGTCAGCCCTGCTACTAGAAGGCTAGCCTGAAGTTGGACCCAGGGCTTCAGGCTGGGAGCCTCTCCTGCTCCAGTGCTGAGCTGTTTATATGGCAGCCTGTGACAGGAGTGCCACCATTGGAGCCTCTCCAGGTATGGCTCTGCCCTCCTGTAATGGACCACCCGCCTGCTTACTTTCCTGCCACACCTTGATCTTATTTAATAGATTGTTGTAATTAACAGGAGGCTGCCCATTTCTACGTGCCTTGATGACAGGAGGCACTATCTGCAGCTCCTTTTCCTTCCCTACACCGCACCCCAAGCCTTGCAGATGGTGCTGGTGTGATCTGACTTTGGCCCTGTTATGTCTCGGCCTTCCTTTTGCCCTCGGGGCTTCTTGCTACCCCCTCTCTCTTGGGGTTCCTCGGGGCTCCTCTGCACTCTCGGGATTAGGCCAATGCACCCTGCAAAATACTGCGCCTTCTCCGGCACCAGGAACTTCCCCCCTTCCCACTACTGGGAAGTCCCTATGAGGCCTCCTCCACCCCTAAGAGCCACACCCTGTCCTCCAGTTAAACAGTAAACACAAAACACAAAGCCCCTGGGCTATAACATAAAGCTAAACCATCCAGTCAGACAGCAGTTAATCCCTTCCAGGCAAAAATACTCCAGCAGCAACCTGCAGCTACTCGTGCAGCCAAACCTTGGCCTTCTCTCTTCACTGGCTGAGCTCCTCACTCCTTGGCTGTCAGAAGAGGAACTGCCACCCTAGCCTCCTGCCTGGGTTTAAGAAGGGCTAAGCCCTGCCCCTTCCTGTCAGGGGGGTTTCACCAGTTGCTCTGGCAACCAGCACCTGTGTTGTCCTGGTGACTGGTGGCTGTGCCTCCCCCTTCTCACCGCTAGGGGACTCTCTGGAGCAATTCCTGTTCTCAGGCGCAGGGCACTAAGTGCTCTGCAACACAGACCCTGCCTCAGACACTCAGAGCCCTACAGCACACCAGCAGGAATTCTGAGGCTGCTCCTGGCCTCTGTGTCCCCCTGGGCAGGCAGCAGCTCAGCCGCCTCAGCCTGCCTGCACTAGGGTTACCATATACCTGGGTTTTCCTGGACATGTCCTCTCTTTTGGGTCTCTGTGCTGCATGGGCATGTTTTAAAAATAAGAGCATATATTTGATTTTTTTTGCTCCCACAGACTTGCTGCTTTGGGCTCGTCCCTGCAGCTAGAAGTTGTCTGCATCTGGCTAGACACTGCAGCAGCCTGGACCAGCCTGCAGGTCTAGACAGCATGGGCCTGGCAACCACACAGCACTGTAATGTGATGCAGCAGCACTGGATAGGGCTATCATATTTCCAGGTCCAAAAAAGAGAACACCTGTCGGGGGGGAGGGAGGGGCAGGGGGAATATGATTCTGTGGGGGCAGTAGTGCCTTGCACCTGACCATTCTGTTACCCCTCACTGACAAGTCACATGTCCCCTCCCAGCCCTTATGCTGCTCCTCACTCCAGAACCACTGACCCCAGCCCTGCCTGTGCCCCTCACTCCCAAACAACAGTACCCAGTCCCCCTCCCCTTGCTGGTGCCCCTCACTCCTGACCCACAGCCCCTTGGTGCTGCAACTGCCCTACACACCCAACCCCCAGTCACCCATCCCATCACCCATGCCCCTAACTCCTGATCTGCTGCCCCATACCCCCTGTCAGCCCTGGCAGTGCCCCTCACTCCCGACCCAAAGCCCCTGCTCCCCTGCAAGCCTTGCCAGTACCCCTTTCTCCTGACTCACAGCCCCCTGTCCAACCCCCCAGCCCTGCTGCTTACACTCTCTCTCACTGGCTTAGTGTCAGGGCTCGAGCTGGTTCATGGAGGAGACTGGTGACATCATGGAGACCTCATGGTGGCCTCATGGCACTGTAGGGTGAGGCAAAGTGCAACATGACTTCAAGTATGCATGACTTTGAGTACACATGCATGCCTGACCCCTGCTCCACCACCCACACCCATGTCAGCCCAGATGCAGGAGCATGGGTATGACTGGTTACCATGGCACTGCCACCTAAACGTCAAAGCAGTGTGGGCACAGTGGATTGCCATCATCAACCACAATCATTGGTCAGGGAGTGCACATAAGTCCATGCCCTTTATGTGGCAAATGACAGACATCCTCATACCCCAGGACCCAGACTGCAGCCATGCTTTGTACAGCAATACAGGTGGCCTGTGCATGCCCCTGCCACAGGCTAGCACATGCAGTGACATGTCACAGGGGGAGGACCCCTCACGTGTCCAGCAGCCCATCCCACTAAGCCCCCAGCTGGACTCTCCACGAACAGTTGATTAAGCCTGGACCAGTGCCTGCATCCCAGCTCTGCAGGCCCAATCCCTGCGATGAGGCCCAGCTGGTCATAACACCATCTGCCATCAAGAGGGATGTGGACAGCATGGAGAGGGTCCAGAGGAAGGCCACTCACATGATCAGGGGACAGCAGGGCAGGCCCTATGAGGTGAGGCTACAGGACCTGAACCTGTTCAGCCTCCACAAGAGAAGGCTGAGGGGAGATCTAGTGGCCTGTTATAAACTAGTCAGGGGGGACCAGCAGGCATTGCGGGAGTCACTATTCCCCCACGCACTGCCAGGAGTGACCCGGAATAATGGTCACAAGCTGGCAGAGGGCAGATTTACACTAGATATCAGGAAGCACCACTTCACGGTCAGGGTGGGTAGGATCTGGAACCAACTTCCAAGAGAAGTGGTGCTGGTTCCTACCCTGGGGGTCTTTAAGAGGAGGTTGGATGAACATCTTGCTGGGGTCATTTGACCCCAGTATTATTTCCTGCCATGGCAGGGGGTTGGACTAGATGATCTACTCAGGTCCCTTCTGACCCTAGAAACTATAAAACTATGAGCCTCCCTGTGCTGTCATAACTCAGAGTTCCATTCCAGGTGTGCAGGTGCTCCTGGAGCACCATGGTTTTTATGCAGCAGCAGGATGCAGTGGTTTGGGTACCCCCTGTCCACACAAGCAGCTTCTCACACAGCACCTGGTAAAAACACACAGCAGGGTCATGCTTGGGCACAAGGCCAGCATGGGAGGGGGCTTGCTTAGGTGTACCTCCCCAGAAAGGCCACCTGTGGGGAGAGTGGGTGCCTGGGCAGCTCCTTACTCCATTCATCCAGTAGCCACACATCCCCTTGACCTGGCCACCATGGGCTGAGTGGCAGCATAGGAGACAGGCTGGCCTGCAGGAAGAGTGGGGAGGCAACAGGCAACAGGAATTGTAGCCATGGCAGCAGGTGCTGCAAAGCCTCTGGCTTGTCCTGCCCTGGGAATGGGGCAGGGGAGACAGGGTGCCTGTGGCCAGAACCAAACAGGCTGCTGGCCACTGAGGAGCAAGCAAAGAAGGACAGGTGGTGGGAGGAGGACATTGCCCATGAAGATATGCAAGACTAGGCAGACTTCGAGTTGTGGGTGCATTTCCTGGTTCTGGAGCATCAACAAATGGAGTTGTTGTGGGAGCAAAATGCCATCCTGGCCCAAGCAGTGCAGGCCATGGACAAAGACTCCTGGGTACTGCACACTATTCTGGCCCTGGTAGTTGCCTTTGTGCCACCCTCTGCTTGGCCTCTGGCCCTAACCCCACTTGTCCCTTTGCAACCCCACTACCTAGGACCCACCTGTGCCTGGGAGGCAGTCCTGTGCCACCTCCAACAGCATCCTGCTTGGGCCCAGGCTCTCCTCTCACCCTAGCTCCATGCAAGCATGGAGCTGGCTTTGCATGCTGTAGGACCAGGCCCTACTGACTCTGAACACTGCCTGCTGGAGGGGGTGACACCCAAACCAGGTAAGTACTGGCTTCTGTCACCCCTAGGTGAGACCCTTGCTTGCTGCACTCACCATGGCATACACACCCACAAGGGAATGGTCAGAGGCCAGGGTGTTGGCCACCTGTCCCTGGGCTCTGCCCCCTAGGTATCCCCACCTCATGGCCCCCAACCTTGGGACAGCCCACAAGAGACTTTGTATATAATTTTCAACAGGAAGAAGGTATTTTTATTCTTGGTAGGAGGGGTGGTTTTATTCTTGGTTTATTGAGGGGTGGTTTTATTCTTGGTTTATTGAGGGGGAGGAAGGCTTTTTTTGAGGGGAAGGGGCTCTGTTAGGGAAGGGGAAGGGGATGCTCTGGTTGATGTGAGGGGAATAAAAACTTTTTCTTGTGAGACATGTCTGCACTGACTGTGTAGCTGGAGTTGGGGGAGTGGGATTCATGGGAGGTGGTGTCAGGGGGCTGAAGGGGGAAGTCCTGGCGGTGGTGGTCAGCCAGCACTTCCCACACATGGTGCCCTTGTCCCTGCTGGTAGGTGCACAGCTCTCCTCGAGCCTCACCACCAGTCCTGCCTGTGCCAGTGGGCCCAGAGGCAGCAGGGCTGAAGGCCCATAAAGGCAATGGTAGCCCTAGCAGTGGAATCCTGGAGCCTATTGTCAGTATCCCGGGTAGTGTCCAGTTAGGCAGATAGGGTTGAGGCAGCAGATCTACACCAGTGGTCTTGGAATGGCACACAGTGGCCTGGCATGTGGTCACTGCACATGAGGGAGCTGGGAGGGGTGAGACAGCTGTGGGCCAGGTAGCGGTTGGCACAACAGGCCAGCAAGGCTAGTGCAGTGGCCAGTAGGAACTCAGAGCACTGGTCCTTGCTGCCAGGGGCAGAGGCTGGAGCAGCCACAGTGGGGAGGCAGAGGCAACAAGAAGAGCACTATTGTGTGTTGTCCCTGTACTGGGCACACTGCTCCTGGACAGAGAAGGAGCTGGCCAGAAAACAACAAGCAGGGTTGTTTCTGAAGAGGGATGACACCTGCTGGTAGCTGCAGCCATAGCCTGGAATTTTCCTGGGCAGTGGAAGGGGCCCATTGCAGAACCCTGGGAAGTGAAAGCAGATTGACAGCAAACTGCTTTCACTTCCCTGAATGTGTAGATACTCACCTGGCACCTTCTACTCTCAAGTAATTTACTTGTGAGTAAATTAGTGCCACAGCAAATGCCTATGTAGATGCACCCAGAGATACCTAAAAGAGAATCACTCATGACAGATTTAATCAATGGCATAGATTTCTGGTTGTTTGATGACTCAGTGCTAACAGTTTTAGGCACATGGCCCTTGAGTGAGATTCTTAACCCCATGGTAAGATTTAAGCTTTCTATGTATGTAATGAATGAGGAATATTAAACCTTTCCTAAAGGGAGGTGCCTAAAACTGAATACACTAAATAAAGGGTCATGCAGATGTTACAACTTTCTAGAGATAGCCTATTAAAAAGTGCTTTCAAATTGGTGGCTCATGGATTGTATATCACCCAGGAGGGCTTAATCTGAGGCATCTAAGCTCCCACCTAGCCACCACTTTCCCTATTGCCTCAGCTGCAGTAGCAACCAGGGGCTTGGGGCCCTCTAGCTTCTGCTTCCTTCATCCTCCCTAGGAGATGGTATAGTATACCATAGTGTGATGGTGCAACACAGCCCACAGTGTTGTGGAAGCCCATGGTTAGTGAGCTCTGAAGGGTATAAATATGGTGTAGTGGGAGGGGGGGCACCTGTAAGAGTGTAGTGGTGAGGATGGGCCTCCGATGCTTGTAATACATTAGGGGAGGGGAGAACCAATGCACATGGTTTGGGAGGGGGAGGGAGGCATCTATAGGAAAGTGATCTGGATGGTCTGTGGTCAAAATAGTGTGGCCTATATAGTGTGCAATGCCTGCATTCAGCATGAGGCCCCTGACTGCCCCTGACTGCTTACAAGTTGAACATCCCTGAATGAACAATTTTGCCTATAAGACCTCACTCGGAACTGTAGGGAGTCAGTTCCATCCATTCATGATCCATAGGCCTGAATCTCGTACTGAAATTAATTGCCTATGTATTTTCTTTCAATGAACTGAGCTAGTAGGCCACAAGTCTTGATACATCTGTGTTCGTTCCCTAGAGAGAACATTCTCCTGATAAATATTAACTAATTTTCTGTATGGTGGCACAACTTCAGTTGGAGAAATGGGTGGCAAGCACCTCATCCAAAAACAAATAGGAGCATGCTCCTCATTTGTATTTGATTCCCCTTAGCTAGAGAAAATACAGCCTAGATTTGACAGTTCCTGCCCAAATGCTCTAGCTGCTGAGCTTTTATATAAAAGATGAGGCATCAACAGCTTGCAACCATGTCTTAAAAGAAAATGGAAGCTGGCAACCTATGACATGTCTGATTCCAAGAAAAACAAAAAATAATATTAACACAGGAGAGGAGCTAAAGATCGTGACAAAGAAGATCTTTCCAAAAAAAAAAAAAAAGGGTGAATGAAGTTATCCCAAGGGGCTGAAGGAACTGGTTAAATTAATATTTGTGAAGTCATGAGAGACAGGTGATGTTCCTCAGGATTGGAGAAGGGCAAATGCTATGTCCATTTCTAAATTGGGAAAATGGAGGACCAATCCGCTTGAATTCAACGGCTGGAAAGCTACTAGAGCAGACAGTAGTACCACTCTACTTGGGACTCATTACTTGTTGTAATCTATATATTAGTTGTGTTTCATTTTAAATCATGGGAAAATGTTGATTTGGGGTTACTTTTTTTGTTAACCTGAAAATTGGGGACTTTTTTTTTTAACCATTGAAAACCAGGATCCCTGCTCATAAGGACACCCTCCAACTCATCTGCCACGTCTTGATCTTTTAAGGAAAACAGGGAGGATCCTTAGTTATTGATATTTGGATCTCATGAATTTTTTGAGATGCTGGCCCCCAGGGTTTTTTGTCCTTACATTCACCAACCAAGGGAAAGGGGTCAAGAGAGTTCTTAATCCTGATGGCTCAGAAAAAGTCCCACCACTGAGTTTACCTTAAGTTTGTGCCCCTATTTTTTTAATCTTGAAAAAGTCTATTTTAAAATTTGTCCCCACCAGAATTGGCATAGGTAGAAGATTTTAAAGTACTTTACAAAAAGAGCTGTGTAAGAGGGGGCCTTCCTGGGACCAGTTTGATGTTGTCCTGCCCACCTGCCTCTGGACTAACCACCCACCTCTCTTTCCTGCCATGCCTGGATGACACAGGATTATGGTGTTAATTAGGTGGGAGCCTGCCCATTTTGCATCCCAATGCTTAAGGGGATCTCTGCAGCAATGTTTAAGCCCTACACTGTAGCCCAAGCCTTCCAGATGTTATCTCAGGCAGCTAGACTCAGCCAGACCCTTTGCCCATTCACTGTGGTGTCCTGTTTGGGAACTTCAGCTCCCTCTTAGGCCCTGACCCCATCTCAGGCTAGTCAGGATTCTGAACCTCTTGCTTTCTAGGCATCCCTCGTGGTGGGTTCCTGGCCCTTTTGACCCCACTCTGTGGCCTGGCCCCAGCATGACCCAGTCAGGTACCTCAGGTCAGGTCTGCATGCCTGCTTCTACCATTACAACTCCAATGGCAATGGGATGCAGTCCTTTCTAAGCTCTCACAAGCCTGGCATTACCCAGCTAGGACTGTGTGGGGGCTGGAGGTGATTAGGTGCCCCCAACCCACCTTTCACCAGGGAGGTAACTGGCCTGGCATTTCATGGGGCTGCTGTGCCACCAGCAGTCCCACCAGGCCTCTCTTCCCTGGCAGGGTGCAGTTTTAGGTCATGCCCAGGACCTGGTGCCTCCTCCATTCTCATAGTCCCAGCCCATAGATCTCCAAGCTGTTCCTGAACTCAGCTCCACCACCTGATGTCTCTGTCATGGCTGCTAACACTATTTACAGCCTGCTCTCTAAAATGGCCACCCCAATCAAGCACCTGGCTTGTGCCTACTCTGGCCCTTGAAGCAGCAGGCAGCAACAGTGCACTGCGATTATGCTCATTGGACAAATGGGAAAATAGGGGCACACGGAAGTGAAGTAAATTGCATATGGAATATAAAGTTAAGCACATGCAAAACCTTTTCAGGATGACAGAACTCATTTAATTTACAATGGGCACATCTACACATTCAATAATGTGCACTAGCTACTGCACATTTAATTTACTACTTTCTTAATGAAGTACTAACTAAATGTGCAGCAACTAAAATTACTGCACAGTAGTGACGGTGAATGCCTTTTTAGTGACTTTGCTGTACCGCAGCTTAATAATACTACACAGTAGAGTATGAGCACTTTCTGTGCTGTGACACACGACTGCACAATGTTATTAGGCTACTGTGCATTAAGCATCTCATGTAGACATGCCCAGTAGCAATTACTGTTATAACATATGCAACTTTAAAATGACACAATCTTAAAGTTTTGATTGTTGTATTCAATAAGACTCTCCAGCTGGCGGCAAGTGTGGGGGGGGGAGAGAGGAGTGGAGGGAATAATTCTTGTTAAAAATTAAGTCAGATTCATGGAAGGTAACTCCTGGAGTAGGAAAAATATGTTGAACATGCACTGACAACAAATCTCAAAAGGCATTGTTTTACTGTTAAATCTCCTTTAAATGACTAGACCTCCATAACTATTTGCTAATTAAAGAAGCCTGTTCAGTAACAGCAGTTAGTAAGAGTCAGTCTAGGCTCATACTGTATAACATAAAACACTTACACTCAATGCAAAGCAAATCTGCCAGTTGAAGAAATACACAGTGAACCAGATAGAAAACGTTCAGAAACTGTACACCACAAGCATGCATTTAACATATCTCCCTGGTAGTGTAACTATGGAAATTCACTACCAATAATTATTAGAAACAAGTGCCTGGAAGGTATGTAATTTTAATTTAAAATTTTGCAATATTTTAGGAGTAGTGAAGGTGCTCTGTGAAGATAAACTTCGGTCATTCTGACTTATCATATGCAGTACCTGATTTTGAATTATCTTTCATTCCTACAGAGATTTGCATTCATTATAATTGCAAAATGCCTAAAGATTAAATTCTGAATCTTTTCCAGTGACATGTGCATTTGATAGAATTACGAGTTTGAGATTTAATGGTCTTGGGAAGCTTAAATTGTATTAAACTTTTATTAACTAAGGATTTTCTCTGTGTAATTGAATAACTCAAAACACTCAAAGCTTACATGAATTAACAGAGATTAAAACCACACAATAAGTTACAAAGTAAGTCTTAAATTTTACAGCAACAATGTAACTTGAAATAAAGTTTAAGTGAAAGCAATGCTAACAATTCACATTTAGTTATTTAAAAGAACATCTTCAGCTTAGTTTGTCTATGCAGGCTTATATCATTTCATTGACATTTCATAGACACTAGGGCTGGAAGGGACCTCAGAAGATCATCGAGTTCAGCCCCATGACCCAGAAGCAGGAAGTCATCAGTGATCATAGGATCCCAGCAAGATAAACATCCAAATATCTCTTGAAGGCATTCAATGTAGGTGCTAAAAGCACCTCTGGTGGCAGGCTATTCCAGACCTTGGGGGCTCAGAGAGTAAATAAGTTCTTCTATATGCCCAGCCTGGGTGGTCTGGTGAACAAATGTTCCCCCAGATTCTGGTGAGCACCCCTGATAAATTTATAAGTGGCCACCAGATCACCCCTGAGCCTGTGCTTTTCCACAATGAAGAGTTCCATAGCTCTCAGCCTCTCAACATAAGGTTTGTTTTCCTGACCACTGATCATGTGTGTGGCTCTTCTCTAGATGCTCTCAAGCTTCTCCACATTCTTTTTGAATTGTGGACCCCAAAACTGGATGCAGTACTCCAGCTGCGGCCTCACCAAGGCCAAGTACAGTGGGTGAATGACATCCTGGGATTTGTTTGAGAAGCATCTATGGATGCAAGCCAGTGTTTTGCTTGCTTTACTAGTAGCAGCATCACATTGAAAGATCATGTTCATCTTGTGGTCAATCATGACCCCAAAGTCCCTTTCATCTGTAGTGCTAGCCAGTGTAGCACTGCCGAGCCTATAAGCATGCTGCATGTTTTTCCTCCCAAGGTGGGGAACCTTGCATTTTTCAGTGTTAAACATCATCAGGTTCTCATTCGCCCATTTCCTGAGCCTCTCAAGGTCAGCCTGGATTGCTCTCCTGTCCTCAGGTGTGGATGCTTTACCCCAAAGTTTGGTGTCATTGGTAAACTTGGCCAGTCTGCTTCTGACTCCAATGTCCACATCATTAATGATGTTGAATAGTATATGCCCAAGGACAGAGCCTTGAGGGGCCCCACTGGTCACAGGGCACCATGATGATTGACTTCTGTCTACCACTACCCTCTGAGTCTGACCACGGAGCCAATTCCCCAGCCAACGGGTCATGATGGACCCGAGGCTGCATTTGGCCAGTTCTGCTAAGAGGTGATCATAAGATACCAGATTGAAGGCCTTTTTAAAGTCAAGATATATGACATCAATCTCTTCTCTATTATCCAGATGATAGGTCACCTGGTTGTAAAAGGAAATAAGATTGGTCAAGAGAGACCTACCCGCAACAAACCCATGTTGACTATCCCTTGGGATGTTGGTGTCAGCCAGTCCATTAAGGATGGTCTCTTTAATAAACTTTTCTAAGACCTTCCCCGGGATAGAGGTCAGGTTGATGGGCCTATAGTTTACCACATCCACTTTCCTCCCTTCCTTAAAGATAAGCACCACATTGGCTTTATTCCAATCTTTGGGCACGTCACCAGAGCATCAGGAGTTCTCAAAGATCCATGCCAAAGGCTGGACTATGATGCTTCCCAGATTCTTGAGTACCCTGGTGAGTAGACTGTCAAGGGTGGCTGACTTGAAGGTGTCCAGCCTCTCTAGGTGTTCCTTCATGAGGTCAGCATTGATGGAGGACAAGGAATCTCCCTCACCCAGGCCTCCCTGTCCCATAATGGGACTGGTGAAAGATTGACACAAAGTACCTATTTAACAAGATGGCTTTTTCATGGGTGTTGGTTGTTAGATGTCCCATCTGTTTTAGCAGGGATCCAATGTTGCTGGCTCCCCACATATCAAAAAAGGGACTATTTATTATCCTTGA
This sequence comes from Crocodylus porosus, assembly GCF_001723895.1. Taxonomy (NCBI): domain Eukaryota; kingdom Metazoa; phylum Chordata; order Crocodylia; family Crocodylidae; genus Crocodylus; species Crocodylus porosus. The sequence continues at coordinate 114,477,581 of NW_017728906.1, read as the reverse complement.
TACTTGTTGCTAGCTGGAATTCTGTTGCAGCCTTGGCTTTCCTGGTTCACTCCCTGCAGGTCTGGATAAGTGCAGAATATTCCTCCTTGGAGATGGATCCTGTACTTGATCCTTTGTAGGTCTTTCTTTTTAGATGCAGGAGATCCACTAGTTCCTTGCTGAGCCAAAGGAGCTGCTGTACCCTTTTGCTGCCTTTCCTCTGAGACAGGATGGACTTAGCTTGTGCATCCAGGTTCACTCCCTTGAGGAGCAACCACTGTTCCTGAATTCCCCTCCCTTTGGGTCATGGTCCCTTAGGGCCTTACCAACAAGCCTCCTGAGCTTGTCAAAGTCAGTTTTGCTGAAGTTGAGGACTTCTGTATTGCTGAATGACTTCCCAACTTTACGGTAAATGGTGAAGGTGATCAGCTCATGGTCACTGTCACCCACCTTCCCTTTGATTATTGGGTCACTGATTAGGTCATCCCCAGTTGCCAGTACCAGGTTGAGCAGTGCTTTTCATCTCGTTGGCCCATAGACTTCTTGCTTCTCCAGCTGGCATGCCAGAGACCCCAAAAGGTAGCAGACCTCACAAGGGGAGGTGGCCATGCTCCCAGACCCCGGAGCCTGGACAAGTGATAGGCAGCCCCTGCAGTGAGAGCCAGAGGCTCTGCCTGCATGAAGCTCAGAACCATGGTAACTATCTGGGTGGAGGCCTCTGAGGTGCCAAAGTGGGAGGCTGCAAACCCCAAGGGGACCCTTGGGTTGCGACATGTGCCCATCTGCATGGTGCCACTGGGAGGCTGGCTGTAGCTGGGACTGCCTTTCCTAGTGTGCACAAGTAGGCCCTTCGGGCCTTCCGCTTGCCCTCCTGTGCAAACTCCACACTAACTCATGCATCGGGCAGACAAGTGTGTCTGTTTGTGTGGCCTGTTCGCAAGGCTCCGGTCACATGGCTCTCTGGGGTCTGGGCAAAGTAGGTGCTAGGGTAGGATAAGACCCTCCTTGTCCCCACTCAGCTGCCTCCTCTCCATTGCCTGGGGTTTACCCCCTGCCAGAATGGGCCCCACTTACCTCCTGCTGTGCTGGGGGTTGGTGGGGTGCTGCACGGCTGCTGGAGGTCACTGGGGAGCTTTGGGAAGCAGGGGCACAGAGGGCTTGCACCCGCACTTCTCTAGTCACTGCTGGAACCTGTCTGGTTTTATTTTTTTTTGCTTTTTGAAGAAATATTAGTGTTAATTACTGTGGATTTTTACACAAGACTTCTGTTCCACTTCCTGTGCCTTAAATGGCAGGTGTTTTTTTCAGGTTTTTTTTAGTTGTACATACATTGCAATTCTATTAGCCATGGAGAGTTAGACATGTAAGGTCTCCACCTGAATACTGAACAAGTTCAGTAGGCTACACATAGACATAGCTCCATTTGTATTCACCTGAGCAAAAGTTCTCTAAAAATGTGGAGGCCTTTCCATATTATACACCTAATATTTAAATGGTTAGGGCATGCAGCCTGAAAGGAGGACACCAATGCTCTACGACACTCACTAAAATAAGACTTAATGCTTCCTGTCTTTGAGTTCCCAACATATTTCTCTAATTACTAAGCAAAAAGAATTATATTCTGCTCCCCAGATCTCCTGAAGGCTTCTTGTATTTAGTATTTTATGGATAAAATGGATGGAGAAAGGTGGAGAAGCAAGGTCCAGCTAAAAACCAGGACTCAGTTCCTTTCTTTTTTATCATTACATTAAGCTATCTACTTGCTTTCCCTTGGCTTTTACACGGGTCAAACTGAAACTAAACTCCTCACATGCTAGGTACTATATATGCATCAGACAGCCCTTCCTTGAAAAGCTCACAACTTAATCAGAGAAGTCAGATAAAAGATAGAAAGGGAAGCAGAAGCCCACAAAAGTGAAATGACTTACTGAAGTTCACAAAGAATAATCAGGAATAAAATGTATGTAACATACCAGTCCTGAGGATGCAAAGCCGGATGTTTCTAAAGGGCACAGTATTGGAAGCCCAACAATAAATTGTTCTGATACAATGGAAGCAAAAGAAGAATAGCTAAAGACCAATGTGGCTATACAAAGAGTTGCTAGAATGCCTCAAATGCAAAAGGAAAATATACAGACAATAGAGACATGGGCAGGTCTCCAAGAAAGCTTATCAGGAAACAGCAAAAACCTGCAGACAAAATCAGACAAAGGCAAAAAGTGAACTGCATCTGGCGAGGGGGCTTAGAGATAACAACAAGAAGGTCTGTAAGTATATTGGCCAGAAAAGAAAAACCAAGATATAAGTCTAGTATTAAACAGCCAGGGGAACTCATAACAGAAGATGCAAATAAGTTGAAGCTACTTATCAGGTACATTGCCTCAATCTTCACAAAAAAGTAAGCTGTACCCAGACACCTAGTAAGGTGTATTTGGATAAAGAAGGGCCCAAGCCGAGGGAGAAGATAACAAGCAACAGTCAGAGAGCTTTTGCTGAGTCTGAATTAATTCAAATTTGCAGGGCCTAATAATCATCACCCATGGATACTGAAGGAACTGGAAGAGGTAATCTGGGAGACCTTGGCCATAATATTTATAATGTTGTGGGAGATGGGGGATGTACAAGAGGACTGGCAAAAGATCAACATAGTGCCTTTCCCTAGAAAAGGCAAAAAGGAGGACCCAGGGATCTACAGACCAGTTACCTCAATGCTCAGGACGTTACTAGAGCGTATCATAAGAAAGTCCATTTCTAAGCATCTGGAGGAGGAAAGGTTGATCACAAGCAGACAGCATAGATATACTAAGAGCCATTATGCACCCTTCAATTCCCTCTTAACTAAGTAACTATTTTGGTGGATGAAAGGAATGTGGTAGATACAGTGTATCTGGACTTCAGCAAGGCATGTGACAAAGTCTCATATACCCTTCTCAAACAAATTGAGGAAATAAGGGCTAGACAAAACTGCTATAAAGTTAATATACAACTGGCTCAGCAGCCACCAGCCAAGGGTAATTATTAACAGAAATATATCAGAATGGCAGGCAGTTTTGCATTGAGTTTCACAGGGGTCTGTCCTGAGCTCAGTGCTGCTCAACATGTTTATTACTAGGTGTCTACTGAACTGAAGGCAGATGCAGCCAATTCCATGGGCACACTGTGGGGCTGGCAGCCATTTTCACAATGGAGAGCAGCAGACCCCCCACAGCTCCAGTTGGTCATTGGGTACCGGTGGCCCTACCCCTCACTACTCAGTGACTGTGAGGGCTTCCTGTCCTATGGTTTCACCTCTTACCACAGGTTGGTGGCAAGGAGTAGGGCTGTATGACAGACAACACTTACAGCCAATCAGCAGCGAAGAGCTGAAGCAGCAGCCATTTTACCATGCCAGAAGCCTCTCTCTTCCCTTTCCCCAGAAAGGTCTGTGCAGCCAGGTTGCAGCAGCCATGAGGACTGATGGCTTCCCAGAGGGATCCAGCATTTTATTTTTGGTAAGACCCACATCCCTGCCCCCCCCCCCAGTGGGAGCCAAGAAAAATTGTGGAGCCTGAACTTTTTTGCCGAGCTCAGTTTTTTCACAGAGTCTGTCCAAATTTGTGGTTTCTCTGAAAAAAAAATTACAATTTTGGTAGGTCCCTACTTATTACTGATTTTCATGCTGGAATAGAAAACTTCTTAAGCAAGTTTAAGGACTACATGAAATTAGGCTCGTCTCCACATTAAATGAATGTGAGGCAATAAACTCCAGCACATACAAGTCCAGAATTTATTGGTCCCAGATGCCACATTTACACATGTGGAAGCACATTGAGGTGGGTTGCAGCACCCTGGCTAGCAGGGGGCCAGGGACATCAGCCTGCCAGCCCAAGGCTGCTCCAGCCTGACTCAATGTGCTGCAGATGGGCTACCTCAGGCACAAGGGTCCAGTGTAGGGCTAGCCAGCATGCAGTCCTAGTACTGAAGCACCCTCATGCCCCAGCCAGCCTTATCAGCATCTACACATGCATTGCTGTGCATTAAATAATGCCACTGCAGGCAGAGTTGTTAGTTTACTGCTGCTTAATAGGGATGCACATGTAGACACTAAGAGTTTACTATGGAGCTAATTAGACAGCGCTGCAATAAACATCTTGAGTAGGTGTGCCCTCTTGGAAAGATAGGAAATATGTTGGAAGACTGGAATATAATTTTTAAAAAATCTCCACAGATTGGAAACCCGGACTAGAGCTAACAGAATGGAGTTCAAAGTTGACAAATACAGGGTGCTACACCTCAGGAAGAATAATCAAGCATAAAATACAAAACAGTGACATCTGGCTGAATGGCAGCACTATGGAGAAGAATCTGGGAGTCTGGGTGCCAGTTAGACTAGATGGCCTCTGAAGATTCCTTCCAGCCCTACCTCTTTTTTACTATAAAACCAGTTACTCATGTCTTAAGTAGTAACCCTGCCAAACATTCATACAGTTAATGGTATGATAAAACAGGGAATATTTTATGTAATAACTTTGTGGCTGGTTTCCGTTATACTTTATATTAACTGTCCTAACAGTGCCAGCTCAGCAAGGATCCTGGAGTTCTCTGATTTACAAAAGTCTCCAATTTTCAGTTAAAAAAGTATTAATCGTGGGAAAATGTGAATTTGGGGTTATTTATTTTTAACCAAAAATTGGGGATTTTTTTTTAAATGAGAGAAAACCAGGATCACTGAAGATCAGCTGGTGGGTGCTGCCATCCTCAGGAGCACATCAGAGCCTTTTACTCCAGTGTGCTTCTGAGACTGAGAACACCAGTAAGCTGATTAGCATGGCATAATAGTGAACTAGAGCCCTTTGCTTAAATGCAATTCTGAGGCTGGAAGCATCAGTCAGGTGACCAGAAATTCCCTCTTCAGATCTGCATTGGAAACCTTCACTTTGGAAAATTTTCCAAGGCTGCGAGTACAAGTCAGCTGATTGGTGCTCCCAGCCTTGGGAGTGCCCCCAAGGGCTATGTTGTACTCACAAGACTGGAAGTACAAGTTAGCTAACTGGAAGTCATAGATGTAGGAGCACACCTACTGAGATACTGGTTCACCCAAGTTTCTTCCCAACGCTGGGAATACCAGTCAGCTGATCAGTGCTCCCAGCCTCAAGACCACATCAGAGATCTTTTCTTCATAGTACTCCCAAGATTGAGAGTACCAGTCAGCTAACTAGAACTCCTAGCTATAGGCATGTTGGGCATTTTGGTCTCTTTCTGCATCAATACATCATGATCCCAGGCGATTATGCTCCAGCTATGGGGCATAATTCAAATCCTTGATCCCACAGCATGCCTGAGCATGTCAGCAGCCTGTCAGAAATCAACATTCTCCTTAACCCCACATAATGGCCTGAATAGTAGCAAATTGTCTAAATTGCTTACAAATATGCATTTTCTCTATGTGACCAAGGTAATGCTAATGCTCAGAAGAGATTCAGTGGAGTCAGGCACATGCCTGTTGTCACTCAGTTTTGCTATGAAAAAACAGACAATTTATCTGCAAATCCTCCAATATGTAGTTCTCCAAGACCTGGTGAGACTGGAATAGATATTTTACTGTTTGGAGAAATCTTAACATTTGGTCTTCATTACAGTATGTTATTCAGAAGAGTCCTGTGGGAAGTTATTGTCTTAAAATCTTTAACAAGGAGTGCATCCTCCTGTTTGGAGAAAGAAAAAGACAAACCTAGTGGTTTGTTAGTAGCAAACTTCAATAACTGACTTTCCTTTCAGAATAATAAATGTAGAACATTGAGCATTCTTCTAGCTTCTGCAAGGCTGGATTAACACATAGGAAAACTAGGCCTTAAGTGAAGAAGAGGCTCAGTTGTGCTTATTTTACATATTATTTTACATATTGACTGAAAATGTAGTATAAATACACAGTATTAAGTAGGGGGTGGTCCATGAATTTGCTTAGGGCCCAATAAAGAGTTAATCCTTCCCTGATTCTATCACTAGCTCAATCTACTGTGGGCCTATTCTCTTCAATCTCAATATGTCCTGAAATCATTCTTTCTCTGTGACACCTCTCACTATACATCCAGCTTACTCAGAAGGCTGGAGTCTATACACCAAGTATGGGTGATTAAGTTGTCTGCCCTCACTCTGACTTACACTGATGCAATTCCATTGAACCTGATCCTGGCTTCAGTTTTAAAAAGTGTAATACATAATATAGCCATAACTTGCAACAGCATTCCTCCAGTTTTACATCACTATATGTGATGCATTTAACACTAAAGAGACATGGGTAAAATATGTAAACGGTCTGTGAACAAAGCTGTTTACAAGCCTTCAATATGGCTGCCCCCAGCCAAGTTAGGTTTTTCTTTTTCTAGCTACATGACTTCTTGATTTGATTGCCTATGATCCAGCTTCAATAGGAGGTTCGCTAATACTGCATGCCCCCTGATTTGGTGTTTGTCACCTGTTGCCCCACAAGGTCAGGCCCTTGACACTCCTTAGGTTTCAGGGACTCTATCCTGTGAGGCTACTGCAAGCATGGGAACAGATTTGGGGCACGCCTTTAAAAATGGGAGACCCTTAGTTCCCCATTTGTAGAGGTATGACTCAAATTGTCTCTTGGCAACACAATATGCATGCCAGGAGAATCTCTGCTGAAGGATTTCCAGGGATCCCCTTTACAAATGCCTCAGGTCCCCCCATTTACAGAAGTGTGCCATGAGCAGGAATCCTGGTTTCCTCTGATTTTCAAAAATCCCCATTTTTGGTTTAAACCCCCCCAACAAACCCACACTTTTCTGTGATTTAAATGAAACACCATTAATATATAGTTGTTTCATTTTAACCCTAAATCTACATTTTCCCATTATTAAAATGAAACACATATACATTAGTGGTGTTTCATATAAATCACAGAAGAGTGTGGACTTGGGTTTCCTTTTTTTAACCGAAATTTGTTTTGTTTTGTTTTGTTTTTTCAGATTAGAGAAAACCAGGATCCCTAGCCATGAGTCAATGTATGAAAGTACACTATGGCCACCCAGGAAACTCCCTGCCTAAGAATTCTCTGGATACAATTCTGGAATCAGGGAACTCAGGTAATTGATACTGGAGTTACAGGGGCACAATCCTGCACAGCCCAGGGATGCCCCAGCTGGGGAATTCCCTTGGCATGCTGGAATGGGCATCTGAAACCCAAGACCACCTGACTGTCATAGCTGGGGAGCATGGGTAGCTCTGGGCTGCTCATGCTCTTCTGCCATAAAGCAAACAGTTGTCTTCTTCACAGAAGTGACACAATTTTATACTACTTATTGTCATAGCCACAATTTGTGGTGTCTATTCCAGTCCCATCAGGTCTTGGTATTTAGGGGCATGAATGTCTATGTACTTGGGCTTTGTGATGCCATAAGAATATTTATGGCAGCACAAAAGCCACCTCTGTTTCCAGGTTTGGATCACCTATGTCCTGGGCAAGCACTCAGACTACAAGGAAGAAGGAGAACTCCCTATTTATGTCATTGCTGTTAGGTAGGTGTAGTCATCCGTATATAAGTCTACCTGGCTGACTCAGAAACCCCAAGAAAATTTCCAGGAAAATTCTGACCAGATAGGAGTATCTTGGTACAAGTTAAACTCCCTTTTGAAATTAATTTAAAAGCTGTGTACTTTTGAGGGTGTGCTGGAAGTAGAATGACTCCTGGTGACACATTGCATTAATCTGGAAAAAGCAGATAGATGTTTGGAGTAGAATTTTGCCTTTTCATTATTACTGCAAACATTTAGGGAGTTAAAAGAGTTGATTGATTACATAGTGTTGATTATGTCATCCATCTTAATGGGCTATATCTACTATTTGTTTGCAAACTCTCATTGACTTAAATGAGAGGGGTTTGAAAAGAACAATGAGATAAATGGCCCAATAACTTTTTAAAGGAAGGGAAGGAATTCATCATTACAAGTATATTTATTTATTTTTTTAAAAAGTTAAAACTCCTTCTATAGCCTTGGTTTACAAAAAATAATCCAGAACCTTGAGATAGGTACAAAAGTTTCTTGTACAGTGCACAAAAAGTTATAGGTGCCTCAGAATAGTATCTGAAAAAATCGCCACAAGTAAATCTTAAATCTAGCGCTCTATACAGAGCAAGAGAGTGGAACCTATCCCTACCTCTCTGTAACAGGGGGCCTACTCAATCAATTAACCAAAAGAGGGCCAATCTCACTGTGGCCTGCCCACCTGTTTGTGGGCTAACTGTCCACCTTCTCACCCAGCATGCCTTGTTGGAATTAATTAGTTCATTGATGTAATTAAATGGGAGGCTGCCCGTTTCCTGCCCCAATGCTAGGGGGCACTATCTGCGGCTCCATTCCTCTCCTACGCTGCAGCCCAAGCCTTGCAGATGACATCTAGATGTTATCGTCATCACCAGCCCCCACATTGGACTCCAGAATCCTCGTAATTGAACCCTGCCTGGATTCCTGTCCTCAGGTGGTCTCATCTGCCTTCATACTAGGCAGCATAGCTCCCTGAACTGCTTCCCCTTTGGATGTGGTCCCCCTGGGACCTTTGGCTCACTAACCCTGGCCCACCTCCCAGCCAGTTGAAACCCCAGGTGTGCAGCTCTTGGGCATTCCTCGTGGTGGGCCCCTAGCCCTTTCACTCTTCCAGTCCTGGCCTCACTATTGACCAGTCAAGGGACGTCCAGACAGATGTGAATGTATGGCTTTTCTCTCTCTCTGGGGGTCCACCCTCCAGGCCATCCAAACAAGGGGTAACTCACCAGTTGTGTGGGCTAGGGGTTAAGGCACCCTGACACACCTTTCTTTGCAGTGGTAACTGGCCTGGCATTTCCTGGGGGCTCCTGCACCACTGAGAGCTCCACCAGGCCACCCACTCCTGGCAGGGTGCAGTTTTAGGTGGAACCCAGGACCAGGAGCCTCCTGACCATCCCCTACAGCTCCTCCCTTACTTCCAGATGATACCAGCAGACCTCCAACCAGGCAATGTTGTTCCCTGGCCTCCACCATCAGAACTGCCCTGTTTATATGTACAGCCCTAGGTTTAAAATGGCTGCCCTCATCAGGCACCAAGCAGCTGCCAGCTCCAGGCCCTTAAATTGGCAGGTACAAACAGTGTCCTGCCACACTCTCATATAAATAAGCACTTGCCATGATTTCTTTCCCTCTCCCTCTTCCCTCCTAAAAATAAATCAGGGGATTACTCTTTTAAAACATGAGCAGAGGAAGCATGGCAGTATGTAGGAGAACTTTTATACTGGATTTGGGAGATACAGGATAAATTATTCCTTTTCTTAATAGAGTCAAACCTACAACTTTCTAGAAGCACTGTAAGTACTATTCTAAGCAACTTTCTGGCACTTTCCATGCCTCCTGTTGAGTGTACATGCTATGCAGAAACAAATTAAAGATTAATTAGGGAGAAAGAGATTATAGGAAAAAAACACAATGACTGTAATATAGTTACTATAGCATTGTCCCAGCCACCTGCAGAGGGTTTGGATTAAGAGTGTGGTCGGGGGTAGAAAGGTAAGAAAGATTTATTGACTTAACAAAAACGCAACTATGTGTAGTAACAAGACAAACAATTACAGACAAAAGTAATTCACATCAGCAACTTATCGGCAGTACTCCCAATGCCAGATACACAGCAAGTTTCTCTTTCCACACAGTTCAGCAAGTCAGGCGTCCCTGAGTAGCGCTGTCCGAGGAGTACCGGGAAGGACCCTGGAATGCAGTTCTTGGACTCCTTAAGGTCCACGGGCCCACTAATCCAGGCAACAGCTAACTAATCCTTTTCACAGAGCTGCATCTTCCTTCTGAATAGTTTCTAGATATTCAAGCTAATTTATAGCTTCTGAAGGACACTGAATAACATATAACCACTCAGATTCCTTTTACTTCAATTGTCCTTAGACTGACCAATAGCAGTACAAGCCTTGAATTCCTTTGATAAGGTAACTTTAACTATGCCACAGGGCCTTACTATTTCAAGGATTTGCTAAATTTATTAGGCCTTACTTTATACAAGGCCTCACTACATCTTAAACTTTAATTAGGCTTTTAGCAGCAACATATAACTTAATTTTTAAACAAATACAGAAAAATGCTTGGTCTAATCTTCATAGAGCCTTCAGCAAGCACCTTTATCATACAGACATATTTTTAAGCTGCCACATAGCATACTCACCCTCCAAGGCTGGTATATGGATTCTCCTTATGTAGACATAGGAAAAAATCCATCCTTGATGCAGGACTCACAACCCATAAAAAATACCTACTAAACTAGTCTATTTTTGTATACTCTTTGCCAGCCAATTAATCTTGATTTCCTTCATTCACAATAGTATAATGTCAACAGGAAAAGTGAAGTGGGTCACACTGTACCTTTTTGAAGGCTTATAGGCAGTGGTTAGGGTACTTCCAGGAAGTGAGGAGATACGGGCTTGGTAGGGGAGGCAATTGAACCTGGATCTCTGACATTCTGCAGAAGTACTCTAGGATTTGGGCCAAATTTGGCCCACAGGACTGTGTCAGGCTGGTGGCAAATTTCTGGACCTGTGGCAAGCCCCATTGGCCAAATATCATGACTTTGCTACAGAACATGGGTTTGCTCACCCTGCATGGGATCCAGCCCACAAACCCTGTCCCACTCATCCTTTCTAAAGGGTCAGTAGGCTAGGCACCACTGCATTAAGATTTTGTATAAAAGGAAATACTACCCATGTTTTCAACAAAATGGGGGCTTTGCCATATAAGTCTCACTTTAGTCTTCTACATTCAATTTTAAAAAATCCCCAATTTTCGGATTAAAAAAAAGTTACTCAAAATCCACTTTTTCTCCATGATTAAAATGAAACAACACTGTATATATCAAATGATTGTTAGTCCAACTCCTGTACTGCACTGGAGCCAGTTCAAATCTATGGTACTGTCTCACAGCTGGGACTACCAATCAGTGAGCTCTGCATGTTGTATATCATAATAAACTTTGCTGTGTAACTGCTGAAAATACCACATTAATTTAACACATATTAAATATCCCCTAAGCAGGGATCCTGGTTTTCTCTGATTAAAAAATAAAATCCTCAATTTTCAAATTTAAAAAGTAACCCAAAATCCATATTTTTTCTTTGATAAAAATGAAACATTACTAATATATAATTTCATCCTTTCTCTTAACATGTCATGCTCAGGTCCCTTCCGACCCTAGAAACTATGAAACTGTGTGTGGCTGTCCTTGTCCCATCTAGAGGTTTGTTATAGCAGAGGGGTTCATTGTTGATGGACTGCAAATTGCTCATATTATTACAGTGAAGAAGTTGGTTGATAACTGAACATGTTACTTAATATGGGATGCCCCTTGCATAAAAAGCCATAATTTTGCCATGATACAAGCACACAATACATGTTTTACTGCTTGAATTCATAGTCACTTGCATTTATGTGCATTTGACACATGCTAACTGTGTCATGGGACACAGTCCTGATGCCCTATGTGATACCCAAATGCTTGAGGCCTTTTTTTTTTTTTATGTAAGTGACTTAAGAGCTTATATTCATAGAATGCATAAGCTATTTTCAGGTGATTTTACAATAAATTACAATTAATGCTTGAATGGCTTAACATTATATGTTTATTCTTTTAATGAATCATTGTGTTATTGCTAATTCCATTTTGAAAGTGATTATGTGCCAGAATTCATTGTCCACCCTTCTTTTTAGGAATCATTTCCATTCAAAGTTAAACAAACCACCTTCACCAGAATTTGAAACATGGTCATTTATTTTCCCTTAAGTGAAAATGAATAACCCATCATTATAATAGGTATTAAGTATCTGCAGTCTTTGAAATGAGACAATAGCTTTAAGAATTAATGTTATTTTCAAGCCTATAAAATATAAAATTCCCAAATTCCCAAAGTAATTTCTGTTTTTCCTTTTTCTTTTCATTTATCAAAATTCATCCTTTCAATGGCAAAGTGAAATGAATGGTATTGAACAGAAAATCTAAAACATGCATTAGAAAAGTGGTTTTCAAACTGTATTCCATGGAACCCTGGGGCTCCTGAATAGGTTATCAGCTGTTCCTCAAAGTGATTGGGGTAATGGTAGAGAAGTCTGGGAGGCAGTGTGTTGCCATTGCCAGGCTGGGTTGCTTGGCTTCATGTCAGTGCACTAGATAAGGGTAGAGGTTTTGCAGCAGAAGTGATCTGAAATTGTCCTCTGATTTTAGGGAGTTTGAATACCACTGCATCAGAAAAACTGTCCAGAACATGTAGGAAACAATGTATAATCATTACATGATTTAATTCTCTGAAGCTAGAATTTCACATAATATATTTTATAGTCATTTGATATTTTCTAATTTTAGTTGTGCTTTTTTTTCTTTTTATTTATCTATTAAATATTTGTATGGCTTTTTCTTGTTTAAGATATTATTTTGAGAAATTATTCTAAAATTAAATTTTAAGTGTACTTTATGAGATTTATTGTGGGCCTGTCCTTGTTGAACTTCATGAGATTTATTGTGGGCCAATCCTCCAATTTCTCTAAGTTATTGAATCCTAGCCTTACCCTCCAGTGTATTGCTATGCCCCCCAGCTTAGTGTGATTTATAAACTTGTTGAGGGTGCAGTCCATTCCATTTTCAATGTTGTTGATGAAGATATTGAACAAAACAGACCCCAACACCAACTCCTGGGGCACTCCACTTGTTACTGGCTGCCAGCTAGACAGTAAGCCACTGATTAATACCTGTTGAGCCTGAGAAGCCAGCCAGCTTCCTATCAGGACATTCATCCAACCCATATTTCTTAAGCTTCCTTGAAGAATGCTGTGGGAGACAGTATCAAAAGCCTTGCTAAAGTCAAGGTGTATTATGTCTTCTGCTTTCCCTGCATCCACAGAGCCAGCCATTTCATCACAGAAAGCAGTCAAATTGATCAGACATGGCTTGCCCTTGATGAATCCATGCCAACTGTTCCTAATCACCTTCTTCTCTTCCAAGTGCTTTCAGATGGATTCCTTGAGGATCTGCTCCTTGATTTTTCTAGGGACTGAGGTGAGTCTGACTGGTCTGTAGTTCCCCAGATCCTCCTTCTTCCCTTTCTTAAAGATGAGCACTATATTGCCCTTTTTCAATCTTCCAAGACCTCCCCCAATCACCACATGTTTTCAAAGATAATGGTCAGTTGCTCTGTAATCACATCAGCCAATCTGCTCAGCACCCACCAAAAGAATATTCAGATTAAAAAAAAAAAAGAAACCCAAATCTACATTTTTTCCATGATTGAAATGAAACAACACTAATAAATAAATATATATTCATTTTACTCATGGGAAAACATGAATTTGGGGTTCCTTTATTTAATAGAAAATTGGAGTTTTTTTGGTCTTGGAGAAAACCAGGATCCCTGCTCATCCTCTGTCACAAGGATGCCTCCCTCATTCAGTAAGGGACCCAAACTTTCCCTAACCTTCCTCTTGTTGCCAGCATACTCTTAGAAACCTTTCATGTCCCTTACTAGGTGTAACTTCAGTTGCAGTTTATCCTTTCTGGGCATATCCAGACAAGAGTGCATGTGCCTTTTGCCCAATCTAAAAACCCTTTGAGGCAGGGCAACAGGTACATGCGAGAATGAAAAAATGTTCCCTGTGCTGCAAGTCTGCAGTGATTGGAGAAATTAGACCCCTGGATATCCAGGGGTCTAAAACAATTGAAGCTTAAAAAAGCAGAGCAACCGGAGGCTGGGTCTTCCACTGAGATGCTCTGGCTGCCACAGCATCTCTGTGGTTGGCCCCTCACCCTGGTGCTGAAACACATGCCAGCCAGGCCATGTGATCAGCACCAGGGCTTTAGTGCTAGTAAGTAAGGGGTCG
>NW_017728906.1:114430188-114463468 GCF_001723895.1 Crocodylus porosus | reverse complement strand
CTTGATCCCTGCCCCCACCCCATAGTTTAAAAATAAACAACACCTCCCCCAGCACTTACCTACAGATCAACTGCAGTCTGGCTGACTGGGGCCCCACCCATACAGTGTGGGGCAGGGTGACAGCCCAGTGGCCCCTGCCCTGGCCCTCCTGTCCCCCCCTCCATCCTATGCTACCTGAACAGGAGCCCATGGAGCCCCACCACACCAGCTTCTGAGGAAAGCAATGGATTTTTTGGGGGTGTTCTGGGTTTTTTTGTTTCTTTTTGTTTCTATTTTCTTTTTTAAGTGATGCTGTCTGGAGTTGGTGGGGAAGCTATGAGGGTCTGGCAGTTTAAGTTGGGGGTGAGGCTGGGGGGAAGCCATCATGGGAGTTGCAGCAGTTGGAATGAGATGGGGCCAGGTCAGGCACAAATTGGGGGGCTGGGGTGGGGCATATGGGCCTTGTGGGGGAGAAGCCCCTGTGGGGGCCATTTTCCCCTGTTGGGGGGGCATAGCCCTTGTATGGGGACCAGATCCCCTGTTGGGGGGGGCTGAACCACCTGTTGGGGCACCAACCTCCCTGTTGGGGAGCCATAGCCCTTGTGTGGGGGAAAATCCCCTTTTGGGGGGGGGGCATAACCCTTGTGTGTGGCCTGAACCCCCTGTTGGGAGGCTGTAGCTCTTATGTGGGAGTCAAATCCCCTTTTTGGAGGGCCATAGCCCTTCTGTGAGGGCCATAATCCCTGTTGGGAGGCTAAAACCCCTGTTGAAGGGCCATATCCCTTGTGTGAGGGCCAAAGCCTCTGTGGGGGGGCTGTAGCCCTTGTGTGGGGGCCAACTCCCATATTGGGTGGCAGTAACCCCTGTTCAGGGCTGTAGGCCTTGTGTGGGGGCCGAATCCCCCTGTTGGGGGTCCATAACCCCTTTTTGGGGGGGCAAATCCCCTGTTGGGGAGTCATAACCCTTGAGTGGAGGCTGAATCTCCTGTTGGGGGTCTGAACCCCCTGTTGGGGAGCCATAGCCCTTGTGTGGGGGCTAGACCCCCTTTTGGGAGCTCTAACCCCTGTTGGGGGGCTGTAGGCTTTGTGGGGGGACTGAACCCCTGTTAGGGGGCTGTAGCCCTTGTGTGCAAACTTATCCCCTTTTGGGGGGCTGAACCTCTGTCAAGGAGCCATAGCCCTTGTGTGGGGGCTGAATCCCCTGTTGGGGGGGCATAGCCAAATCTCCTGTTTGGGGACCCAACCCCTGTGGGAGGGCAACAAAATATATATTCATGTTTTATTAATTCATCAATACATGGATTTAGAGTTCACTTTATTATTATAAGAGACCTGCTTTAACATTGTGGATATATCCCAAAAAATTGTCCAACTGATCGCTGTCTCTGTCTCACTCTGTCTTTATAGTGGTCTTTTGTTTTGTGGAGGAACATCATTTTAGGGTATTTTACAGAGTGACTTTGGGATTTTGTTTATCAGGGGATTTTAAGATTTTCAATAGAGAACACCAGACTTCCTGCTATGGAGGCCAGTGGCAGGACCCTGCTTGCTCAGAGCTGGCACCTTTGAATCAGCTGTCTGCAGCTGTCCTCCTTCAAAGCGGGCGACCGCACCCAGAACATCTTCTGGGCGATACCTGCCCAGATGGCTGGGCAGGGGCACACATGGCAGTAGTGCTGCACAGAGGCCAACCCTGCAACCACAGTCCACTGTCAGCTGACCCAGAGGAGCAGATGCCTCTACTGGGTATGCAGTCCCCATCTGGGTCTGGCAAGTGCACAGCAGGTTACAGCCAGGCAGCAGCCCCCATTGCCAGACTGCTGCAGTGGGTAGAGAGTGCAGGGAACTCTCATGGCTGCTTCAGCAGTCCAGCTAGCACAAGCGGTAGTGTCCCCAGGTAACAATTAGCTGGGCCCTAGAAGCTCCTGAGAGCTTCTTGCCGGGGTGGCTTTTTATACTGCTGGGGCTAGGACAGGGCAGCTTTTTATACTGCTGAGAACAGCACAGGTGCTGGCCCCAAGCTCTAGTTCCCCCCTGGCTGCAGATCTGGGAGGAACCAGGCAGAGTTATTTTGCCCCAAGTGGCACAATTTACTCCACAACAAAGTGCATGTCTGAGCATGTGTGCTAAGGCAAAAAGCTCCGGCTTAATTTTTCACTGCTTCTATTTGAGCTGCTGCAAGCACATGTGCTTGCATGTGTGGACACGCCCTCTGACTTCATCCATGCATATCTGAGTAATATTCTTATACTCCTCCCAAGTTGCTTATCAAAGTTTCCACTTCTTGTGAGGTTCCCTTTGGTGTTTAAGCTCACCAAAGTGTTTTTTGCTAGGAGAAGCTGGTCTCTTGCCACATTTGCTATTCTTCCTGCACTTAAGGACGGTTTCTTCCTGCACTCTTAGTAAGGTTTTGTTAAAATAAAACCAAGTCTTTTCAACTCCTGTTCCCTCAGACAGCCCATCAGTTCCCCAGGGGAGTCAAAGTCTGCTTTTCTGAAGTTGAGTGTCCTTACTCTGCTGTTCTCATGTCATTCTTTTGTTAGGACCTGAACTCAGTCATCTTGTTGTCATTGTTGTCCACTTCTACATCCCCTACCAATTCTTCCCTTTTTCTGAGCACCAGATCAAGAAGAAGACAGCCTCTAGTTAGTCTCTCCACAGCTTGCACCAGGAAGTTGTCTCCAATAGTCTCCAAAAACTTCCTGGATTGCCTGTACACTGCTGGATTGCCCTCCCAGAAGATGTCAGGGTGACTGAAGTCCCCCACAAGAACCAGAGTCTCATCTATGTCATTTTTCTGCTCAGGTGGTGTATAGCACACACCTACAACACCATCACTCTTCCATTGCTCTCTTTTCTAACCCTAACCTAGAGACTTTCAACAGGCCTATTTCCATTTTTATACTGGAGCTCTGACCAATTACACAGCTCTTTTGCATACAGTGTAACTCCTCCTTTTCTCCCCTGCCTAACCTTCCTTGTCAGTGCTCCAGTCATGCAATTTATCCCTCCAAATTTCTTATTCCAATCACATCATAGTTTCTTGACTTTGCAAGGACTTCCAATTGTTCCTGCTCATTTCCCAGGCTCTGTGCATTTGTGTACAAACACCAAAAGTGACTACCCAATTGCCCTAATTTCTCAGGAAGAATGAGGCCTCCCCTGTTCCCCTCCTGTTTTTGCTTCCTCCATGTCCCCCATTCACAGCAGGTCTTTCTCCTTCCTTCCCCAGCAAACCTAGTTTAAAAGCCCTCCTCACTAGGTTAGCAAGCCTGTTGACAAGAATGTTCTTCCCTTTCTTTGTCAGGTGGATCCCATCTCTTCCTAACAATCATTCTTCTTGGAACAAAAGTCAATGGTCCAAGAAGCTGAAGGCAGATTTACTTTCCCACATGCTGATTGATTGGGTGTGAAATTCCTATGGCTGAGCATATTTGTTGTGTCAACAAGGAAGGGAAGGGAAGTGAGGAGTCATCTGCCAAGTGTTAAACAAAACATTGAGTAACTATCACTCTGGTTGTGGGTTCTGACTGGGGATGTCACATAAAGGTGACCTGATTTACAAGAGTTGAAGCAGTTGGCTCCAGTAGGCACCTTCTGAGACAGCATCCATGGGGTGTATGAGTAGGGACCTACTGAACTCCCAGCAGAAGTGGACTGCATGGCAGCTCATTTAACCTTGCAGGTTCCCCTGTGCACCACTTCCCAGTGGTTGGCAGAAGGACCCCGCCACTCACTTCTGATCAGCAGGGAGGTGAAAACCGCAGTTTTAAATACGGTGCCATTAAAGATGGTGTCATTTTTGCCTCTTGGCCAGCCAGCAGCAAGCAGCAGAGTCACTGGGGCCCCTCAGCAACAGGGGAGGGTGTACAGGGAGACCTGAAAGATTAAAGGAGCTGCCATGCAGCTCACTTCCACCCTGAATTCAGTAGGTCCTGATGCATGAGGTTATAATTGTAGAATGTAGGTGGGTGCATATTGGTGCGGGTTCTGGTGTGTGGCTATCTCTCACTCCCTATGGGTGTGCTCCTGCTCCAGTGTCATGACATTCCAAAGTCATCTATCCCAGCTTGGATGCGCACAGCCTCTGCAATGTACAAGCTGTCCAGGGGTGTGTACTTGTTTTCTCTAAAAGGAACAGGCCACCCTGTAACAAAACTGTTAGTAGTATGTTTATTAAAGTATATGGCATTCCTAAAATAGGAATAAGTAGAGATGGACAAGAAATTTCCAATAAAATATTACTTATTCAGAGTAATACATTTTTCAAAAAATAATTTATTTCCATTAGTACGGTGACTTCATATAAAGGGATATGAGTTTTGATGACCTATTTTTTTTAAACTTCTTAAATTGTTTCATTTTGACTTTTTTGGTTTGATTTGATCCTGACTTTAGAACTCCTTTGTCTCACTTTGATTTTAATCAGAGGTTTCTGTTCCTTTCTCCCCCCCCCCCCCACAATTTTAGCATTTTGATCTTAGTTTTCATTTAATTTCAACTTGATATTGGAAATTTCCACTTCTGCCATTTCCACTTCTGACCTTATGTGGTATTTCAGCAGATGGATACATATCATTTTTCATTTAGTACAGCCAGCTGTATTCACAGTTGCCAATTCAGACCTTCCTTATGTCCAAAAGTTTGTTTTGTTGTTTGCTCAAATAGCTTATGTCTTTAGTAAAAGAACTACAGAAAGCAACTGCTTTTGAAGGGTATTTTCCCAACATAACAAGACAGTCAGGTACTCTTTTTCCAACTCCCATATCTGTACTAGGTGATGGTGTCAGGCAGCAATTATTCATTGATTTCATAACCCCCAGGATGCCTGCCTTCTCTCCGGCTGTTTGGCAAGATAAAAAGAGACTGTCAAGCAGCAGTTATCCCAGTCCCAAAGAAAGAGCAAAATCTATTTTTGAAGATCAAACGAAAATGTCATCACATCACCCCCCACAGCCTCTGTCTGAGTGCTATGATATTAGATTTGAGACTCTGCAGCCCTTTTCAAGTATTTTCAAGTATTCCATGAAATACTTTGTAGTAGACTTCTCATTTAGTTGTGGCCAGTTGTCTATGCAAGAAGACCAATTTCCTGGACAACTAAACAGTTGGGAGAGACAAGTTTAGAAGAAACTGGACAAGCACCTGGCTGGGGTCACATGACCTGAGCACTTTTTCCTGCCACTGGCAGGAGGTTGGACTCGATGATCCATTGAGGTCCCTTCCAACCCTAGCATCTATGAATCTTTAAGTTTTCAGCATAAAATGTATTTTGTGCTATGACAGGGGGCTGTCCCAAGGCTGGTCGCATCATTGGCCTACCCACCTGTGTCGGGTAGTCCATTAGGGCTGTATAAAGCTTCGGTAGCTGATTCAATCTGGAGGAGATTTGGCCTGACTTGGGGGCCGACTCTCTAAATCTGAATTGAACTGGGAGATCAATTAAAAGCTCTGAATTGATTTGAAGCATTTAAATCAATTAAAAAAAAATTTGGAAAAGATTCAGCTGATTCAGTGATTCGACCATAGACTAAACAGGCTGCTGACACAGCTGACTCCAGCTGGTAAGCTGTTGGGGTTGGGGTTGGCGTTGGGAGAGGAGGGAGTGGGGGAAGTAGGGACATGGTCCTTAGTTGAGGTGGGGGGCATACTACTTGGGGAGGGAGGAAGCAGTTTGAGGGATGTGGGCATGCCAGCACTGGAAGCAGGGGCTCTGCCCTACTTCTGCTTGCCCAGCTGGCAGGGTGTGGGCACGGCTCACTCTGGCCAGAAGGAGGCAAGTGGCAGCTCCCAGCACTGCTGCATTTCCATCCAGCGTTCCTTCACACCAGCTGGCAAGCAGCAGCAGGGTAAAGCCAACACTCCCAGTGATGATGTGGGTGCAGCAGCACTAGGAACAGGGGTTATGCCTTATTGCAGCCCGGAGCAAACCATGTCTGTACCACCCCCCCCCACCCGATGCCACCTGGGCAAGCATAGGCCCCACAGCTTCCCCTGCTGAGGCAGAGACAGGCACAGCCAGGGGAGCCACAGGAGAAGCTCCCATAGCTGCCCTGCCTGGTACCATCCACTATCCAGCCCAGCCTCCTGGCACTGTAAAAAATTAAAAAATTAAAATGTCCCATGCTCACCAGTGGCACGCGAAGACTCTTGGCACTCATTGCAGAGTGCCACCATGCAGTGTGGGGGGCAGAGGGGATCACCCCCTTGCTTGGCACCCATGAGGCATCTGTCCCATGGTGTAGGTACAGCATGGCTTAGAGGGCTGAGCACTATCTAGGAGTTGGGGTGGCTCAACATGCCATCCAGAGCCCAGCAGTGTTCAGCCCCAGAGGCCCCAGCTCCGAGACAGTGTGCAGCACCCTGCGGAGCCATGCTGTACCCATATCTTGGGGCAGCTGCTGTGCAGGTACCAGGAACCAGAGGCAATCCCTGCTACCACCCACTGCCCCACACCATGCAGAGGGCTCTCCCACAAGTGCCCAGTGGTCCCAATCTGCATTCCTGCAGATGGTGAGAGTAAGCCTTTATTTATTTATTTATTTTTTAAATATGCTGGGACTAGGTTGATGCTGGACAGGGGATGGGGCCAGACAAAGCAGCTATGGGGACTTCTCCCATGGCTCCCCCCACCTGGGGAGAGGCAGACACAGCTGGAGAAGCCATAGAAGAACTTGCATCCACCCAGCTGAGTCTGCCTCTCCCTGGCCAATCCAAATCATCAAATCTATCCCATTCAGCACCAAATCTTCCAAAGTACATTCCACAAAAATCAATTCAGGACAGTGATCTGAATCTCCAAATCAAATCACTGTCCTCCGAATTGGCCAAATTCATATGCAAATTGAATACTTCCCTATTTGCACAGGCCTACAGTCCACCTACCTGAATCTTCCACCATGCCTTTGCTGTACCTAAAGGTTAAATAGTTGTTCATAGGTAGGAGGCTTCCCATTTTAACCCTTGATGCCAATGACAAAAATATACAGCTTCAACCTCCTCTTTATCATGTCGCATGCTTCACAGATGACATCCAAAAAAAAAAAAAATTCACTTCCAACTACCCCAGCCCCATTGCTGGGCCACACAGCCACTGGCCTCAGGCATCCTTAGACATCCCTTGGCCTGGCCTCTGGAAAAAACTTGACCTCAGGTGTCCTTAGACATGCCTTGGCCACAGGACCCATTTTTGGGTCCTCTACTCCCACATGAACTCTGGGCTTCTTGCATGTCATCAGGCTCTTTGTCCTTCACACTGTTGTCTCACTGGGGTCATGACTCTGCCTCCTCACTGGGGCTTCTGGGCCTTATGCCCCTTGGGCCTTGTATCTAGGCCTCCCACTTGGCCTCATTCTTATTCAGGCCTCTCACTAAGCCTCATTCTTATTCAGGCCTCACAGGAGGCTTTAGGCCCTCCTGGTTCCAGTGGCAATATTGCCCAAGCCTGGTGCTTTTCTCTCAGGGTGTGCTCCCCTAGCCTTTCCCCTCCACACCCACAAGGCAAGGGGGTCTGAAGCTTTCTGGTGCCCCATGCTCACCTTTCACTATGGAGGCACAGGTGTGGCATTTTCTGAAGACTGCCCCATCTCACCACCCAACCCCAGCAGGGTGTAGTTTTAGATCATGCCCCAGGATCACTGAAGGCCTGCCTACCCTGGTTTTATTCTTCCCTCACTGGGCTTTCTTGTTGTTCTACCAAGGATGATGACTCCTGGGGCACTCTGTTCCCACTTCCACCTTATCAGTACTCCCACTCTGGCCTCATCTCTCCCAGACCCCCTTACAGGACTCCTCCTATTAAGTGTCTGATTCCAGCCACCATCATATCAGACTGCTAGTTAACTATCCTCTTACTCTCTCACCAGTGATCTCTCCCCTGAGAGACATTTACTTCTTTAAGCTTGGCCCAGATCTCTGACCAGTCAGGGTGCAAGACTCTCCATAGCATTGACTGACCCCTTGTGGTGGGCACCTATGCCCTTTGGCCACTCCTGGCCCAAGCTGGGGCCAGGGCCAAGTCAAGAGCCCTGGGATGAGTCTGTGAGCAGCTGACTCTCTCACTCTATAGAGATCGCCTCATTGGATCCCTTCATAGATCAGTCTTTTCAGACTGGGCTTACCTGGAGCCCCACAGATATGCAAAAGCACAGGTGACTGTGCTTTTGGCCCATCCTCAGACCTGCCCCCAGGCCCACCCAAAAATTGTGCCCCCCCCCCGACTCAGGAGGTGTTGCCCTGTGGGGTCAGGCTAACTCTCAGAATTTCAATATTTCACTGTTAGACAGGAGGGTGTGGCACAATTGCACATATACAAAACACACAAATCAATTAGGTGCATACACACACTACCAGCTTGGGCACATACAAATCCTAGGCGCATGCATACCTAATCACCAATTCAAGCACATACATTTTACACCCCAAAAGTTAGGCAAAAAATCAATTTTCCATACTTATACACTCAGTACACATACACAGATCAGCAATTCATATATCATGTACATGGTGACATGTGTATATATACATATACACACACACACACAGGCAAGTTCCTAACTTGGATGGTAAGGGGTGTGTGTGTGCACGCACTTGGGGTACCTGGGATACTCAGGGGGAAGTTAAGGTGAGCAAGAGAGAGTTAGAGTGTAGGGAGCGAAGTTTGCCAGAACTGAGATTAGAACCAGTGGACTAGAGAGAAGCAGGATAAGGAACTGAGGCTTGTGGTTACTTGTGGTCAAGTGGCTCCAAGGTTATCTGAGGTCAGTGGTACAAGGGGAAAAACCTGGTGGCAATGAGGAAACAGCCAAGAAAGAGAGTGTCAGAAACCTGGAAGCTTGGGGCTGGAAACTGAGGCAGACAGTTGAGAGTTGGGGGGGAAGATAAGTGGTGGCAAGGAGGAAACATTCAGGAAACAGACAAAAACCCAACTCAAGGGTTTCAAAATAACAGGTTTATTAAACAAACAACACACTACACAGCCCCATGAAGTTATTGATTCACCCCACCACCACACACATACACAAGCACTCACAATAGCAGTGGGAGAAAGATTCAGTGGAAGTGTTGGAATCTAGGTAGGGAAGAGAAACAGAATCAAAGTCCTTGGTTGAAGACAGGGTTGGGGTGATAGCTACCTATCCAGCCTGCAAAGGGATCTTCATCCAGTAGGTGTTGTCCAGAGCGGGGGTTGCTGGCAGGGCCTCTGGGTAGATAGGTGGTGTGGTATGGTGTTGGTCCAGATGGTGAGGGTGAGGGAACTGACTGTTCCAAGGAGTCAGTCTTCACTACCCTTTTTTATGGGGCAGACTACCTCTGATCTCCTATGGGGAGGGTCTGTCCAGGCAATGTCAGTCCTGTTCCAGAGGTTTCCAGGTGTTCTTACTGAGCATGTTCAGCCTTGGCACAATGGTGAGTTGCCTCATCTTTTGTTTCTTTGAATGCTGAGGGTGATTCCAAAGGCTGGGTCCTTGGTCCAGGTGTTGGTGTTGATGGTTTGGTCATTCAGAGGGAGCTATTTTTAGGCCTACTACTATTGTTTCTGAAGCACCTTCATTCATCCCCATTCATTCAGGAACCAAGTTATATAAGAGGGGTAGATACGAGTCATAGGTTACACAACACCAGAGG
Source organism: Crocodylus porosus (assembly GCF_001723895.1). Classification (NCBI taxonomy): domain Eukaryota; kingdom Metazoa; phylum Chordata; order Crocodylia; family Crocodylidae; genus Crocodylus; species Crocodylus porosus. Next base: position 114,453,863 of record NW_017728906.1, on the reverse strand, counting down.
ACACAAGATGGAGGCTTGACATGACTTATGCTAGCTTACATATGTTGGCATAAATCATGCAGTATTAGTAAAACAGTAATATAGATAAGTAAAAAACAATATAAACATAACAATTATACAATTTTGGGTCGCTAGGAACCTCTTTTTCCCCTGTAGTTCCTACCCTGTCCTCCAGATGTTCAGAGAATAGCAGTACTCCAGGTGAGTGATGTTACTTCAGCACCATCCCCACATCAGCAGCCCACTCTGCTCTCAGGGCTTGGTCTTATACCCAGCCCTCCACCAATCAGGCAGCCTTCTAAGTGCCATGTGACTGCCTGACTGGGTCTGCTCCCACCTGCAGGCTGGTCTGTAGCCTGCTCAAGCCCTTAAAGTGGCAGCCATCCAGAGATGCACTGCTATATATGCTTCTTCAGGGAATTGTTTCCCAAAGCTTATATAAGGTTTCTTCCAACTACTTTATTGGTCCGATAAAATTATTACTAGGGACCTACTCAAATTTAAATTTGGTGATTTTCATGGAAACCATGAAAAATAGCAGTTTCCATGATGTTGTGTGGAATCACCAGAAAAAAAAAATACTAAAAATAAAATGCTGGCTTCCTAGCTGCAGCCACTACATCCCATCTTTGCAGACATCTGTGCAAGGAGAAGATGCTGGTATAAAGGGGAGTAGCCATAATGGCAGCCACTTCCTCCACTGGTGATTGGCTTAGAAGACTGCCTTTAATGTCGCCCTGCTGCTCTCCACCAAACTGTGGTGAGAGGCAGGACCACGTGATTGGCAGCTCTCTTGGCCAATCAGCAGGGGGCCGTCACCATGATAAGTCTGCAAAAATGGTGGGTGGAACCACAATCAGCTTAAAGGATGGCAGACAAACAGTTTTTCAAGAGGGGGCTCTTGGGGCCAGCCTACCAATGGCCTGCCCACCTGTTTCTGGAACAAATGCTCACCTCCTCTCCTGCCATGCCTTGATGACATATAATTATGATATTAATTAGGTGAGAGGCCACCCATTTCTTGCCCCAATGCCAGGGTGCACAATCTGTGACTCAGTTCCTTCCCTACACGGCAGCCCAAGCCTCACAGATGGCATCCACAGTTCTTATAGCATCACTGGCCCCACAATGGGCTGCAGAATCCTTCAATCCAGACCCCAACTAGATCCCTCCAATCAGGTGACCCTCATTCTGGGCTGCCTAGCTCCATGATATCTTCCCTCTCTTGGGTGTGCCCCAGGGCCTCACCTCTAAAGCCAATCAGAAAACCCAGGCCCTTAGCTTTGGGCATCCCTTACAGTGGCCCCCTGGCCCTTTTTACCCTTCTGGTCCTGGCCCCAGCATTGACCAGTCAAGGGTGTTTTGAGTCAGGCCTCTGAGCCTCTAGCCCACTCTCTACCATGGGTCTGTCTTCTTGGCCCTACTATGGTTTAAACCCACCCAGTTGTGGAAGCCAGGGTAATTAAGGAACCCCAACCCAGAACCCTGCTCACTGGGGTGGTATCTGGCCTGGTATTTCCTGAAGACTCCCACACCACCAGAAGCTCCACCAGACCACCCACCCCCAACAGGGTGCAGTTTTAGGTCATGCCCAGGACGCTTCAAACCATCCCCTGAAGCTCTTGCCTTTACCTCCAAGGTGTAGCTTTCTACCTGGCTGGCCAGCAGCAAAATGCTCTGTTTATATAGGCAGCCAGAGATCTAAAATGGCCACTGCAACCAAGCACTGGCTGGTTGCTTGTCTCAGCCCCTAAAGTGGCAGGCACCAACAGTACCGTGCCACACACCCCAATTTGGGTAAGTCCCTAGTTAGTACCAAACACATCTTGAATATTTTGAAACATGAAAATGAGAGCCTTTCTGGAAACTTGCCAAGTGGACAAGCTGGTTGAATCTGTTCAGAATGAAGCCTAGGAAATGAAGGAAAGAAAACTAATAGAAACCACTTTGTATTTGAAACCAAATTCTCAGAAGAGGAGCTTGGGGCATATTGATCATTCTAGGACCAGGAGATGATGGTGTTATGAAATATGAAGAAGTTACTCCAGCACTAGAGGAAAGTTTTCCCTTGTGCTCCCACAACAAAGTTTATTGTCCAGAGATCTTCAGCTTACTCTAAAATTTTGCTTGACAATTGTCATTTATGTAAAACAATATAGCTCCTTGTCATAAGATCCAGGCAGCAGGAAGTGACTGCTTTTATTTCCATTTTACTTAGTTTTGAGATGATCAGGTCATCTAATTGGGTCATCTAAGCAGTGCTCCCACATTTGACTAATTTAAAAAAAGCTTTCTTTAATAACTAATCATTAATATCACTTCTCTCTCTTCCCCCACCCCCCATCCTATTTTATGCAGGTTCCCAAGTTTTAACATGTCATACTTTATATGAAGGATCATACCAATCCCATTTGTCAGAAATTTGATTATAGAATTAACCTAGGATATGACTCTTAAAGGCTGGAATGCTAGGAATGATAAAATATATAGGGCAAGTCTACATGCACAAACAAGCATGTCTAAATGTAATGTGCATTATGTGGTTTTTGGCCCTGGGGCACACACACCAGGATCATGGACAAGACTGTTATTCTGTGCAGGAGCCCAGCACACCCCATGTGCCCCCCTGGAGAGACCACAAGCTGTCTTCGTCTGACCTGTCTCTCTCCAAAGCTGTTGCGTGGCCACAGATGAGTATTGCAAAGGGCTGCGCACCCAAGGCCCAGCCCTGAGATCTCCTTTGCTTGTAGGCTCTGTGATAAAGTGACTCTGTGCTGGACGTTACTGGCTACCATCCAGGGCCAGCCACACAGAGGCCCAGACAGCTGGTCTAGAAAGAGAATGTTGTCCTCTTCCTCACTGAGCCCTGGCCCTGCCTGCATGTGCATGCACATCCCAACCACCAAGGCCCCAAACTGGACGTGGGAGGAGGTGCATGACCTCATGGCACTCTGGGTCCATGCTGATGTGCAGAAGCAGTTCACACAGGAAAGGTACTCAAACATCCATCCACATTTTATGAGGCACTGTTGGGTGGGATGCAGGAGCCAGGGTATATATTTGCATACGTAGTCCTGTTGGATTTAATAAAACTATAACGCAGCTGAGGATTTAGCCTTAGTGGTGCTCTACAAGGAAGTGGGGACTTGATAAATGCACCTCTTTCCAGTCTGAAAGTCTGAGATAAACTATTAGAACTTTTCAAAGTAGTTTTAACACCACTGAAGGCAAAAATATTCCTCTGGGTTTAGAACAAATAATGAAAGAAAATCTGGGCCCTTAGTAATTATCATAGTGTCATAGGCAAGAAGAGCTGGAAAAAGACCTCATAAGGTCAGTTAGCCCAGAACCCTGCTCACTGCAGGATAATACCCAACTAATAATAATAATTTCAGCCAAGTGTCTGTCTAACCTGCTCTTGAAAACTTCCAAGGATGGAGCTTTCACAATTTCTCTAAGTAGCCTGTTCCAATGCTTGATCACCTTCAGAGTACAAAAGACATATAAAACCTCAGCAGCTTCAAATGTTCAAAAAGGTTTTGTAGGGAACCCTTATGTCACTGTTAGTGATTGACCTTAATCAACATATGTTTACTATGAATATGAGCTTTGACCTTTAAGGAAATGCATTTTGCATCTCATTAGTTGTTTTCTTTCTGCTGTCTGAATGGGAATACTTTAAAAGTTTCACTTTGAACCTAAAGTTTCTGATACGGCAGATATTTTAACATGCTCAAACATTTTTACACAGACTCTAATTTTACTTTCAAATTTGTACCAAGGAGAACTGTATTAATTACATGGAATAATAATTAAAGGGTTTAATAAGGACTTGGGTAATGTAACTATGGGTATGTATGGGTGTTATATTTAGATTGACTTAACCAGGCTTAGGTCAATCTAAATGTTTGATTCTACAGGAGTTCAGAGGGCTTAAATACCCTGAAAAAATGGCGTGTCCAAAATTGGATTAACCCAAAGTAAGAAAAGGCTAACCTGATCTTGAGAATACTTGTACACATTCGTAGCACTGGGCTGGGAGAACCCAGTCATTCACCCCTGCTCTGGGACTGTACTATTTTCACCCCATCATCTTGATTAGACTATTTTTAGACCCTTGATCCCATTCCTGACTGAGCAATTGCCAATGGCCCCACCTTGATCCCACCAAAGCCACACCAGATCCACCAACCCCTTCCACAGACCCACTACCTCCCTGTTCCCCAATCCCAGTCACCTCTATTGCCACCCCAAGTAAATTTTATGGAGCTACCTACATGGCTCCTGGGAGCACTGAATGGCTACAAATCCTTTTCTCAGTCTACATTCATGTGGAAGGTCATAACAGAAAAAATAGAAATACTTTTTAGTGGTGCATGGACATGAGGGATGGCTAGGTACAACCTTTACTTTCTACTAATTTTCTAGTCTTTGATTTGACATAGCTGCTGAGAGCCATACATTCTTATGCGTTGTTTCTAATTAAGGCAAAGATTTATATACTGTGTTTTTACTTTTGTGACTTTGAAGACCCAGTTTTAGTATTAGAGCTTTGGTGCAAAGACTGACTTCCCAGTGGAAAAAAAATAGGTGTTTTTTCTAAGATAAGTAATAAAGTAAGAACTTATCTTCAAAGGGACCTTTGCTATCTGGCAACCCAGAAGTACTGACAGAGAAGAACCGTAAGTGCAGAAAGTTGGACAGCTTAACCTTCATTGTCCTACATGATGGCAGAGGAACTTTGAGCCCAATCTGTGCCCACAATTCCCACCAAGTCTAGACCCAATTCTCTTGTATAACTTTTGACCTCAATATCATTTAAGTTATTTTTAAGCCTAAGTTTGTATTTTCAAGACACGCTAAGACTATATGTTCTCAATCTACCCGATCAATAAAATGTTGATTATATGTTTATGCAGTTTTTGGTGAAGTAATACATTTTTGTATTGATTTAGAACTCATACTCTTATTTAAAAGATATTTATCAAAGAAAAAGTTGGTTGTCAAAGAATCCAGAGGTAATGCTCTTTGTGGATCTCCAGGAGTCAGTGTTGTCAGGGTGGAATCTATCACCATTGTTATCTGACTGTTAGTGTTCAGGGTTGGTGTTACCGATTACATCAGGTCCTTCAACTTGGAGGTCTGTGTGCATGTTCTTAGAATATGATTTCTGATGTTCATTGTTAGAAGAAAGATACTTCAAGGCTTAAGTTCTTAGTGACAAAGAGTTTGGCGAGTTTTACTGTTTATCAAAAAAGCTAGACTCCTGATGATTGAATTCAGTTACACTTAAAATGTCTGAAAACTAAAAAGCTAGAAAAAGTCTGTCCTCTTCAACAATGCTGCAATATACTCATTACATATGCCTGTAACATACACTCTAGTATTGGACTTTTGCTGAAACCACATAACTCTCTAGGAGTACAGCACATGATCAAATTCTGACACCTACGTTTTCTTAAGGCAAGCCTTTGGATTAGGTCAAGCACTGCAAACAAGTACTATCTACACCTTGTTTTACTATTCACAACCCCCCCCCCAAAAAAAACACACACCAAAACAGCCAAACAAACAATTCTTTCACTCTGGGCCTGAGGAAAGTTCTTCCATCGATCCCACAGTTGGGCACAGAGGCTGCAATAAAACAAATCTCTAAATGCCATTTTCTAGCCATCACTTCTTACACAGATTCTGGGGTCTCTGAATCATTCCTTGTAGGTACCTTTTTCCTGTTATATACCTTTGCCATTTCTTTGAACTATCGTGGGTCAAGTATATCATTTTTATTCATGCTAAAGACTAAATTGGAGACATCTAATGGGATTTGGCTCCTAGCCTTTACTCTAATGAAGCAAACTATGAAGTTTAAAAGTATGTTTTGATATAAGTATTTGCATAGTATTACTACTACATGGTAAGCTATGTGAAATAGGAAATAGTCTATAAAATTTCAAAAGTAATAAAATATATTTTATTCTTTCCACACTTCTGGGGGAAAATAAATTCTGATACAAAATATGTAACTTGTAAATTTTGGTAATAATTATAGTACAGTAGATTGTTATTTGCATAAACTTTTTTCCAACAAAATTATGTAAATTGATTATGCTACTAAGTAGGACAGAGAACAAAATAGATAATGAAATAAATTAAATATTGTGACAATAGTTGTTCAGTCAGAATTTATGGCCCATTTTGCCATTACTCTTAACTGTATGTGTGTGAATAAGGACAAGAGAATACAACACCTAAGAAATGAAATATTTTTCTTAAATTCCCCACAGAATGAATGATCCAATATGGCTGATATGACAGTTAGTGACAGGAGGCATTATAAGTATGCCTCAGAAAGGTGAAATATGCCTATTTTTTTTCTTATTAAAACAAAGATAATCATTTGCCAGATGAAAGCAATGTTAATAATTTAAAGCATGATAAATTGTTTGTTGTGAGTGGAAAGCATATGTACTAAGTTTTTGCATTCTTTAATTAACTGATTTTTGGCTTTCTTTTTCTACTTTCTAGCTTTAACAAAAGTTTCTAGCAGTATAACAAAATGTGTTAATAACCTGTGTGGGACTAACTAGACAAAAATCTAATGAACTAGATAGTCAGTGTTTCCTCCCCCCAGTGAGAAAATAAATAAATAACTTAAATGTGTATCTAACTGATATATGATAATTCAAGATCTGGAGTTGAAAGTTTGTTGTGAAAAAGCACCAGTTCTGGTAAAGTGTCCATTAGACTTTAAAATGAAGAGAGGCTATGAGTTCCATTTGGACTTTAGCATTAACCTTCATAGAATCAGTAGGGATGAGAACAACCTTGGGAGGTCATTTAGTATATTCTTCTACCCCCAGGAAGACATATTATTCAATTGTTTTGTTGTTCTTGTTGTTGCATTCATTATTATTAATTATATTATGTCCTATTATTTTTCATGTAGTGGCTAGTTGTGACTAATAAAAGCTTCAGTTCTAAAATGTCCTGAGGATAGCACATATAGATTCCAGAAAGAACCATATGGGTAAGAAATAAATATTTGCCTAGAGTAAATATACAAGAGGATTCACTCAGAGCCTGATGCTTCCTGCGCTAGAATCCTGAGAAGTGAGTTACTGCAATCTGGTGCCTTTCAGGGATACAGTCTGTGTTCCCATGATCTCTTAAGCATTTTGCATTAGGGAGTTGCTGAATAAAAAACTCATGGACAATTCAGAGATCAGGTACAAGAATCCAGGACTTATAGGGCTAAAGATAGGGCCTCTCAGGAGATTTCAATATGAGATGCTCTTTCAGTGCAGGTGGTGATTCCTCTGGGGTAGTGACATTTCAGAAATGTAGGTGACTAAGTAATTCTACTGTAGAAACTCAGGCATCTCTGGCCTCTCTGTCACCTACATGGTTAGAAAGATTTTTTGTTGGTCAGATTCTTTAAGTGCCCGAATTCCCCTAAGTCCTAATTTTGGACTGGGCATAAATGCTTAGAGATGCATGCTTCAAACTTTGATTTTAAAAATGTGAAAGGCCTCCTTTTTCCTTCTTAGACCTACCAGATGGAAAGGAGCAGACGTGTTGGCACTGCGAAAGTAGTTTATAATTGGAAACTGCTGAGTGCTAGACATTGTATTATTCCCCATGATCACTATACATTTTAACCCCTTCAGCAGTGTTTACAGTATAAACAAGATTCCAAGGTAGATTCTTCACAAAACCAATAATATTGGGTAAGGATAAATCTTCATTTGATTCTTATTCACATTCTTAAATCAAAAAAAAATACAATCTCTTTCTTGTCTTCTCACTTACCTAGTATATAATAGTTAGGATGTTTTTAGGCATTTGGTACTTTATCTACCAGATCCTTAGCTGCTGTAAATCAATGTAGCTCAATTGAAGTCAATAGAATACCATTGATTTATACCAACCGAGAATACTTTACACATGTAAAAAATGAAAAAAGGTGACTAGGATTGCAATACCAGAGGGTAGAAAATATGGTCCAGTTTGGCCTAATCTTGATTCTTTCTAAGATGTACATAGATATTGGCTCTGTAGTATGCCAATTATTTTAGAAAAAGAAGGCCACATTGTCAGGAGAAAAAACAAAACAAAAACATCATCACAAGCGAGTTCAGCCCCAGCATGAATGACGTGTGCCCCTGGAGGCTGGTGAGGCATAGCAACTGCCTATAGACAGTGGCGGAGGAGGGTGGGGTATGGTGGCGGGGAGTGGAGCGATTCTGCAGGTAGCAGCAGAGGTGTTGGCAATGGGAGCGAGCCAAGCGAGGAGCTCCCAAAGGCACCTGCAACGGTGTTGGGAATGGTGGGGGGAAGGGGCGAGCACCAACCAGTGATTGGTAACCACCCACAGACATTGCCAGCAGTGTCAGTGGCAAGGGGGGCCGTGGTAAGTGGTGACTGCCCACAAGTGCCGCTGACAGCATCGGTGGTGTCGGTGGCGAGAGGGTCGGGTGGTGAGTGGTGACTGCCTGCAAGCGCCACCAGCAGTGTCGACAGCACTTCTCTCAGGGAGTGCGCTGCCAAATCTCAGGGGGTGCACATGCATGCACGTGCACCCTTGCCGAGTCACCAGTGAGCCCCAGATTGCTTCTTGCTTACTGAATATGCAAGAGAATGGGTTATGATCTGAAGAAAACTCACACTAAAAAGTCTCAGTCTTTTCTATGAATTCTTCTAGTGGGAGGAGAAATTTTTTGCATCTCCTAAAGGAAAACAAAAGTGTATCCTCTAAGCCCTGTCAATTTTGTTCCATACATAAGATAAAAGGTACATTCAGGAATTATGTTGAACTACACGGTAGAAATCTTTAGTCCGTAATAAATTATGGAATATTTTGGGAAAGATGGTTCAGATGAAAAAGAAATATTCTGGATATATTGGGAACTGTGGTGCCTAAAGTTGTTTGAAATCAGGTTATGTTTATTTGCCACTTAAAATTTATTTACATCCAGACTTGAAAATGAAGACCTCAGTGTTATTGGTGTTCAAGGCTTCCCAGAGATGAGCAGACACTTAAAATAATTAACATTGTTTGCATTACCATTTTGATTTCATTTCTAATAAAATACTTAGACAACACTCCAAGAATGCTTAACAAGGTTAATAAGAACAACTGAACCATCTATCCTTGGCCTTACCATTGTGGATTTACTTTCAGGAATTTATGATATTATTATAATTCCCTCTGCATCTACACATGCAATTAATGTGAAGCAATAAACTCCAGCACTTATTGCTCCAGAATTTATTGCTCCCATGCACACTGTTTTGATGTGTGCCTAGGACTGCAGTACATTGCATTCTGTCAGAGCAGCCCTGGCTGACAGGGATAGCTCCCCCCCAGTTCAAAGGGCTGTAGAGGGTCTGGATGGGCATAAGAATGTTTCAATTTGGGGATAGCCAGGTGGCAGCCACCACACTAAAGCACCCTTGTTCACCACCTAGCCCCATCAGCATCTGTGCATGCATAGCTGCAGAGTAAAAAAAACTTTGTAAAAAAGTTTTACATGTAAAATTATTTACAATTACTAACCTGCTATGGAGCTTACTGCAGTCTAATAGGGGTGCATGTGTAGATGTATATTTGCTGCAGAGCTAATTTATGGGCTGGAGCCTCCCTCCTCATGAAGGACTCCATGTGCTATGCAGTCAGTATACAGACCCCCAAGTTCTCTCCCACCATACAGCAGCCCATAGCCCTCCAGTTGGACAAGTCTATTCTAAATGAAGGTGACAGGTATAAGGTATAAAGTTATGCTACAATGTAATAAACAGATTAGGAAGAAAAAAGATTCTGTTATATAAGTGCTCTCCTGCTCATCTCTTTCTGGTTTTATAAATTGTTCTTGTGAGCTATCTCAACAGCACAAACTATTGGTATGTTGTTCATCATATTATGTAACCTGGAAATTAAAGCACTTTATAATACTTAAAAGACCCTGAGAGGAATGGCCTTAGAAGTAAAGAGGCAGCAATTTTTATTACTTCACATGGCATAATAGAGGCAGTAAGATACCTTGGTGATGAACATACTATGAAAGGCTATAGACCCATTTCTAAAACTTCTGTGCAACGCTTAAAATTGAAAACTGCGTTGGCTATTCCATTAGGCAAAGTGTAAATCTCTTTAAAGAAATGTCTCTTTAAGTAAGAGTGGTAGGCCTGGTTGAGAAGTTGACATGTTTTTTTAAGGGAAATACAAGATTTAGATATTTTGAGCTGCTTAAATTTGCTATGTTCTACTGGGGACATGTAACCAAACTATTGCATCCAGGTTCCCTCAAACTAAAAACATTGGTTTATGTATAAATTGAAATTTACCAGAACTGTACAAAACAGAGGTAGAAAAATGGGAATCAGCATCTCAACCTTTCACCTCTATTTGAAATGAAAAAAAAAAGTGCTAAAATACTAGAAACTGTCAAGCAGGAAAAATATTTTGACTAGATGCCACCACAGATATCATTTGCTTTTTAAAACAGTATTGTAATATAACAGGTAGCAGAGTCTGAAATGTTTTATAATATATGCAGTAATAACAAACATGGTAATTTTTAATGAAACATATATGAGCTTTATTTTCAGATGTTTCACCTACTTTCAAGGTGTTTCTGTAATATTGGTTTACCTACTCACACACCATAATATCATTTCCTTTCTGAAAGAATATTTTGATTGAAGGGCAAATATTGGACCCGATTCTGCTACTATTAACATATGAATGAATTCTTTATTTTTCAAAGAGTTCCACTGGGAAAAACAAGAGTTTGAAAAGAAACTTATAATAAGGATCAGTCAGGGTGGATGATTCATGCCCTTTGTAGTCAGCAGGGATCCTGGTTCTCTGTTTTAAGAAAAAATGCCCAATTTTCAGATTTAAAAAGTAACCAAACATCCTCATTTTTCCATGATTAAAATGAAACACCATTATATTAGCAATAATAATAAAAATAATATTAATATAATATATACCAATTATATTTAATATAGTGGTGTTTCATCTTAATCACAGAAAAAATGTAGATTTGCAGTTACTTTTTTAAAACTGAAAATTGGAGATTTTTTTAAATCAGATAAAACCAGGATCCCTGGTAATCAGACCATTTATATTAGATTGCTTTTATTTTAGAATAAGGTGCATGTTTCAGTTTTGTGTATAGAAAACAAAACTGGGTGGTAAAACACTGGAACAGGTTACCAAGAGAGGTTGTGTTGTTCTCTCCATCCTTGGAGCTTTATAAGACCCTGCTTGGCTGGGCTGGTCTAGTTGGAGATGGTCCTGCTTTGAATAGGAGGTTGGACAAGATGACATCCTGAGGTCCCTTCCATCCCCAATTTTCTATGATTCTGTGAACATTATTATTCTCTATCCATGTATTTGGCTTCTCTATAATGAAAAGGAAACCATGTGAAAAAAATGAATAAATGCAATCAGAACTATGTGGAATACCATCTGAAGTCAAACACTGGTAATATTGATCTACGTTTCACTTTGAGCAGCAGCATTCATGCATACTATGGATTGCTATAAGATCTTGCTGTTACTATTTATTTATATTGTTGGAGTTCTAAAAGCCTTTGAGACATGTCAAAAATAAGTTTTAAAAAATGCATGTGTTTTTAGTAAAATCTTGTATAGCAGACAAATTAAAGAAAAATATCATTATGGATAACGTAAAACTTAAGTATTGCAGATTTAGTTATTTTTAATTTTATTTGGCCTCCCATTCTCCAGCTTATTATAATACACAGAACTATTCCTTCTTTTATTCAAAATTAATTTTACCAGGTTTTTTCCCTTAATTTATAAAGTCTTTTGATTTGTCTTCTACAACTAACAAACAAAATCCTACAGAGACCGCCACTACATCTCTTTGGAACAAATGTTGTTTTTATGATGGACCAGACTAATACATCACAAGAGTGACAGCTCTTATCACAGTTATTCTGATGATGTATTAGTGTAGCATATCATCATAGTGCTGTCATTGTTATGATTTATTAGTGTGCCACATTAGATTGATGGAGAGAGCCTGGCAGACCCAAAGAACAAATGGATAAGAAATTTTATTACTGAAATCTCTCATTTTGTATGCGTTTATATTTATGTATGCATATATATTTATAGACAGAAAATTGTTATGATGTAATATTAAGTTAGGTTATCCACATTACATAAATGATAAAACAGGTGAACTAAGCATGTAATCTCAGAGGAGGGCCAACAAAAACAAAACCAACCTCTTTGTAAATAACAGTGACTATGATTTGAGGTCAGTCTCTAATAAAAACACTTCACAGCTAGGTCAAACATTGTGATGGGCCTGGAATCTACAGTTTCGTTGGTTCATCTACCTGAGACATTTACTGCAGATTGCCTAATTAGCTCCACAGTAAAGTCTCAGCATCTACACAATGCAGTCCTATTAGGACAATAAACACCATCATCGGTTAGTATTACTATCACAAGTACTACTCTGTGGAAGCATTATTTAGCGCACTCCAATGCATGTATAGATGCTGACGGGGCTGGCTGGGGCATGAGGGTGTTTCAATGCGGGGATCACATGCTGGCTAACCTTGCACTAGAGGAAGGTTAAAGCTCACCACTCTGCACAATGTCTTCACCTTCATGCCCCATCCAGCCCCTCTGCAGCATATTGAGCCAGGTTGAAGCAGCCATAGGGCTGTCAAGCTCACCTCATGGGCCTCTTGCGAGTTAGGGCTGCTCTAACCTGGCTCAACATATAGCAGTCCCAGGCACATGTTCAAATGATGCACCTGGGATTAATAAACTCCAGCATGAACTGCACCAGAGTTTATTCAATCACATTAACAGCATGTGTAGACACGCCCCCTCTGTCTCAGGGTCTAAATCAGTGACTTCATTCCTATCACTAACTATAATTGGATGCTTCTGAATGTAATAGGACTAAATATGGTCAGCTCAAATTAAGCACTGGGGATGGGATCAGATATTCAAACTTTTCTTCGAATGGGGTATATCTTTGTTTGTTTGTTTGTTTTTTGTCTTTTTAGATGAATTACTATATTCAACTCAGCCATCAGTCTCACCAGAACTCTAGTCTGTACTGTAGTCTCTATCCTACTTACTGCTTCTTCTTTTCTCCTACAAAATAGCTGCACTTCCTGGTTACGTCCCAAGAATTCCAGTCACTTCTACCTACTATTCTTTCCCTCTCTTCCCACCCTACAACCTGCACACATTAGAATGAACATCTTCACCTATTGTGGTATCTTCTATAACCATGACACTTCCTCCATCCTCATTTTCCATACAGCCTCCTCTTATGCCACTGTTCCTGTTCTCACACCAATCAACCTCTTCCTCTCTCACACAGCCCTTTTTCTTCCTGCCTGTGGAGTGCCTATTTCATCACAGTAAAGCTCACCACCCTGCACGATTTCTTCACATCGTTATCCAGCATCTGACTTTCAGAAAGTCTTGATTCACTTAATCTGAAAAAGCCTATCTTTCCTGTCTCAGGGAGACCTCTCCTTGTTTTGGATCTCCTTGCTTAGCCTCCCCTTTACTATTGCTGTCACCCATGCTCCCTCCTCAGCTTGAAGAGAAGAGTTGGAGATAAGTTTAGGTAAGTGGAAGAGTGGGGATGAGTCTGGTGGTTAGAACACTATGCTCAGCAACAGGAGATGTAGATTCAAATTTCTTCCAGGGGAGGACAGACTACAATTTTGGCCTCCTAGTCCTTGGGCAGGTTTTCTATCCACTAAGTTATTTAATTAAAATACATGAAGGCCCTCCTTCATTGCTTTTAGCAGATACATGCACAAAGTAATTGTATTTGTCCATAGAATGAAATATAATTTAAAATTGTACATAATACTAGTAATTGTAGTTATGCAACTCCCAACTAGGCATATAAAGTGAAATAGGACTTAGCTGAAGTTACATATACACTGGTTTAAGTGATCAGAAACTGGTTTAAACCTGCAACACAACAGAAGTTCAGTGCATATAAACCACTTTCAAAATGGCTGAAACTGGTTTAAGATAAACCTGGTTGAATATAGTATCAGACCTAACTGACCTGGATCAAACCAGTTTATGAAACTTCTGTCCCAGACCCCTTCCTGGTTCAAGTGAAAACACAGTCTCCCAGCATCCCAACATGGTTTCCAGCCCTGGGCTAGGCTGTGCTGTCTGCTCCAGCAGAGAAGAGTTGCAGGGCAGGGGGGGGACAGGAACTGTCCCCTCAGCAATCCTTGTCTGGGGTCTGGGCCAGGGTGGGGGGGTTAAACTTCCCTTTCCCCAAGTACTGAGCTACCTTGCCTTGCTAAAAACTTACTCTTGGATGGTACTGTGGACTGACTGTAAACTACAAATCCCAGAGGCATTTGGAAGGAGGAAGAGGAAGTGATGAGCAACCCTACAGAGTCCTACTGCTATAATTCTGGACTGCAAATCCTAGACACCTTGGGGGCAGCAGGAAGAGGAAGTGGAGAAACAGCTCATGTTGGCTAGCACCAGAGAGCTGTGCTCTAGTGCTCCCCGGCTTCTGGTCTGAGCCACTGCAGGTATGTGGCTGCAATTACTGAATCAAAACTGGATGTCTGTCCAGTTGTTCCTCAGTTCCTCTGCATTTTAAACTAACCTGAAAATGCAGAATCAATTCAGCCTCAGACTTTTTGACTGTCTGTACTTAACCCATATGTCTTCACTTCCAAGGTCGTTTATGACCAGTCATTGCTATACAAATATTGATTCCTTCATCCAGTCAGAAATGTTACCAGCCTTACATGTCTTTTGACATTTTCAAACAAGTCACTTTAAGCAAATCTCCGTTTACATATCTTCAAAATAGTAACCATAAGCTTGCTTTTGACATAAGCTTATTGCTAATCAGCAGGGATCTTGGTTTTCAAGACAGAAACCCAAAGCCTACAATCTTCTATGATCAAAATGAAACACCGATTGATTGATTGATTGATTGATTGATAGAGGTGTTTCATTTTGATCTCAGAAAAGTGTGGATTTTGGGTTACTTTTTTAAATCTGCAAGTGTGGGATTCTTTTTTAATCAGAGAAAAACAGGATCCCAGCTAATCAGGCTCACCAGTATTGCCATAGTATCATTGTCATGGGATGGGTTCCTCAAGGGTGGCCGTGTTCTCTTAAGGCCCCTTAACCATGACAATTTGGCCCACTGGGCACCCTCAGTTCTTGCCTGCCATGTCTTTGACAGAAGTATAAAAATAGGAATGTTGCCTTTAAGTCTCTTCAACATGGTTTGATGGACTCTCTAAACCCAGTGGGTTTCCAGACCCCTTGTGGATCCCATTTCACAATGGGTGTTTCAGGGGCACCCTAGCCTTATGGGCTATATGTGTTTCAGGGGCACCCTAGCCTTATGGGCTATATGCGTGGCTCCAACCGCCCCTTTAGCATGCCCCAAGCCTCACAGATGGTACTGGCATTGTCTTGCCTAGGTCTCATTATAATCCTCACTGGGCTTTTTGCACCCCTGTCTCTGTGCCTCTCCGGCACCAGGAGTCTGTGCACCCCAAATGTCGCACCCCCTCTGGTGCTGCGGTTCCTACATTGCAGCAGGCCCAGAATGAGGCCTCCTTCTTCCTCAAATAGACTTACCCAAGCCACCAGTGTTATAAAACAGCCAAAAAAAAAGTCCCTGGGCTATAACATAACACTAGCTACATAAGATGTGCTCAGCCCCTTTACATCACCCAGAGCAGAACGTAGTCAGGCCTCTTCCCCTCACTTGCTCTAGGAGGGCACTTTCTCTCTTGGCCACCTGCAGAGAACTGCTTCCTATTCCCCATCCTGGGGTTTATATAGGCCCAGGGCCCTGCCCCTTCTGGCTAGCTGACCAGGTGTAGGTGCAGACCAATTTACTTATTAGCTGGTGGCCATTGCAACCTGCACCTGGGCTCCTGTCTGGCTCTTTGTACTCTTCCCAGGCAGCTTCTGCTTTTTTAGGAGCAGGCACCTAAGTGCCCTGCGACAGTCATCATATTCTTTTCTGCCTGTTGTCCCTTGTTTTGTGCTTAACTTGGAGCAGGGACAATTATTTTGTTCTTTCTTTTCATACAGCCTAGTAAGAGTAAGTCCTATGTAGGATTTGTAGACTCTGTATCAACAAAAAATCAACTTTAGAATTTCACACACTATCCTGTACTTTGTACTTGCCATGTATTCTATAAGTTCTTATTTTACTATAGAGGAAACCTGACTTGTAGCTTTGTAGTTGTAGAAAGAGGGGGAGGGTTTCTGCTAATACATTTTATAAACATCACAAACTTAGTTTTATTAGGTTTTTTTTCTGGACAGAGAGACATACTCACAGTAAAGATAAATCAACTAAGTCCAAATAAATCACTAAAAACACCTGGACTATTATTTTTAAGTTATTTTGCTATCATGGATTCCTGGGAAAGAATCCTAGCCTCACTTTTGTGAGTTCAATAAATCTGGTCAAGATTTTCCAAACATATCATCTTTTCAGGTCCTACCACCACAAGTACATATTTTTCCAGAATTGGTACATGGTATGTCCTGATTTGTAGCCCCCTCAAAGTGTTTCACAGTATATGACTCCTCCATGAATTATAAATGCAAAAGAATGTTCCTTTTAAAACACAGAGAATCTGCATATTTAGAATAACCTCAGTTTCTGATTCTCTTTTGAACTGCCAATTCTTGTTTAAAGGCAATTTAAACATCATAGTTTACCAGATCACAAGGGATTATTATAATAATCTGTTCTTACCTATTGTGCAAATCATGTAATTATTGCATTAAGTGCAAGAACTTTTGATTATGCTAGCACATATCTTTTAATGTGTATATCTGGGTGACAAAGTACTGTAGTGAAAAGAGTATAGGGTTATAGTTTTATCATCATTGACCAGAGGTCCAGAGCCTTGTCTTCATATATTTTCACAGTAGAATACCAAATACAAAATTGTTATTTCATAGTAAAAATAAATTAAATCACTGAAGATATAGACTGCAAGTCAAAAGATCTATTTCTAACTCAACTACTGACTTGATTTGGACACTTGAAAGTTCCTTCCTTTCTCTGTGCTTTTATATTTTCTTTTGTATTCTTTGTCCAGTCTTAATTTAAAGATTTCAAATAATGAAGCCACCTTAGTTCCTGACTCCTTTGCCCTTGTTCAGATAAAGAAACCCATTTTTAAGGCTTTGCTTTTAATCAAATTTTGTACATTTTTTTCAGTGCTACTCAGTGAAGTTTACACTCACAAATTTGATAAATCATTTATCCATAAAGCTTTAAAAAATAAGACCATGCACCTTTGTGTTAAAAAAGGAAATTTGCAGGAGTCTAATACAAAAGAACTTAAATATTTAAATAGATATGAAAAGATACCTAAGTAAAAAAAAAAAATAGTAGATACATTAAATGGCTAGAGTTTCAACAAAAATACTTTTCTGAGCCAAACAATCATTAGCTCAAGAATAAATTCATAAACATAAATATTAGTCAGAAATAGCAACTTATGCCAAATATTTTTCCTTCAAATGTAACTACAATTATCACTTAGAACTTAGCAAAACCACAATATTTCAGAAAGAATAACAGCCTTTGGATAAATGCATAGCCGGCTTTCTTAAGAGAAAAAAGAAAAATGATCATAATATTAAATTAGATATTAAAAAAGGAATAAAAATACCTGTTGAATGGTAACAGAAAAGAAAAAATGGATCAAAGGAAAAAATTAAAGAGGTATAAAAAATTATATTTTGTAAATATCCTTCCAATGATTTCCATGGAACATATAAAAAGCAGGACTGCCGCTGAACCTAAGAATATATGAATTTCCCTTTACTGGGTCAGACAATAGGTCTATCTTTCCCAGTATGCTGTGTCACACAGTGGCATAGAGTGGATGCTGAAAGGGAGAGTGAACAGTGTAAGAACACTTTCTTTTTTCCACTGTTCCTTCCTCACTTGCAGCTCCCATCGTTTAAGGCCTTGGCAGTTCTGATTCAGGGGCTGTATCCCTAACTCCCATGCTTAATATCTATTGATGATCTCATCCTCCAAAAAATTGTCCAATCCCTTCTTTAAGCTGGATAAACTTTAAGCTTCCTTAAGATCTGGTGAAAATGAATTCTACATTTTAATTACTCACTAAGTACTCATCTTCTCAGCAGTCCGCAGAAAATGGTAGGGCGAATGTCAACAGCCATCCAAGCCAGAACTGCACGTGACCGGATCCCATGTGCAGACACACATCCCATGTGTTTGTGTGGTCAAATCTATATTTGTGTTTAATGTGAATGATTTATTTGTACAGTAAATTCTCCCAGGAGTGGGACAAGTTCCAGCCACCCCCTGCTGGGCAGGAATCCCTGCTCAAATGAGGCTCACTTGCAACTGCCCTAGGATCAGGACTGCTCCCAGCTACACCCTGCTGGGTGGGGAAGCAGAGAGTGATCCCATCCCGGTGCTGATCAGCATTTGGCTTCTGGAGGGAACTGGGAGCTGAGCAGTACCAAAGTTGGAAAGAAAGAACTCCCCTATCCCCTGCTGGTGTGAGTGACTGGGAGAAAATTTGCTCCCAGTCAGCATCTACATGAGCACTACTGCACAGTAAATAATCTAATATGTGTATTTACAGGCACTAGCTAACTGTGCAGTAGATAAATTTACCCCACAGTAAATGGAACTTCCATTTTCTCATCAGCAGTCACCTTAGTTATTTTGATGATGGATTTCTAGCTAACTGCTCTTCATCCAGGGATTGATTTTATACAAACCCTTGACTAGTTAAAAAATGTTGCTATGCAGAAGATATGTACCTACCCTTATGTCTTCATATAAATGATTAACAGGATAGAAGAGAAGATGACTCATAGAGTTTGGGGTCCCTAGAGAGTGAAAGGCAGGTAGTAATCATTGAAATGCCTGTCCTAACTACTAGATTACTAGCTGTTTCAAGGTATAAGTTTCTTATGTTTTGATGAGAAATTCTATTGTAGACCTGATAAAAACCCATGCAATGAGCCTTCAAAATAAAACAAAGTAAAATAAAACAAAGCAAGACAAAAAAATCCTGGTACACAAAAAGTTACATTTTAGCCCTTCATTATTTTCCTACAAAAGTAGCAACAAAATGAATTATATGAGCCTTTGCCACTGAGTAGAAGTGACTTCAGTATTATAAGGAAGAACCTCCCCCCACTCAAAAAAACCCCAACCCCACAAAAAAGAACAATGTGTTACTAAGTCTCTTGGCGACAGTATTAAACTATAACTAATACTTGATAGTATTAGCCTAGAGCTACACAAAACTACATTTATCTTAGAGAAATTATCCTAATACTATCAACTAAATCGTATTTATTTCTACAAGTCCAAAAAGCACATAAATACCCAAATAATTCAAGATGCAGAAGATGCAGCAAACTGAAACTCTGTTAAGTAAAATAACAAATTTGAAAGAGTATCACTTTAATTATGTAGGTATTGTATCTCTATCTATACATATATACTTATAATAATTTATTGTATTATATAGCACACACACACACTGTAATATTTTATAAGCTGATAAATAAATATAATCATTGTAGACCATAAGATCTTAGGAGAGTAGGGCTAGAAGAGACCTCACAAGGTCATCTACTCTAGCCCCTGCTTAAAGCAGGGTCATCCCTGATTAATCCATCTCAGTAAAGTGTCTGTCCTCCTCTTGGAAACTTCCCAGGATGAAGATTCCACAATTTCCCTAGGTATCATTTTCCAGTGTTTGATAACCCTCACAGTCAGAAAGTTCCTACTAATCTGCAACCTAAACTTGTCCTGCTACAACATGAGGTCATTGCTCCTAGTCCTGTTCTTTACAGCCACAGACAAAGCCCATCTACATCCTTTCCATAATCACCTTTCAGGTATTTGAAGACTATTAAATCCTCCCTCAGTTTTCCTTTTTCAATACTAAATAGTCATATCTTTTTCAGCCTTGCTTAGTAAGTTATGGTTCTCAGATGCCCTAATATGTGTGTGTCTATATCTATCTATCTATCTATCTATCTATCTATGAATGGTCTATATAGATTGGGGTGGGCAAAATATGGCCTGTGGGCCAGATTTGGCCCGTGAAGCCATTCTATTCAGTCCACAGGGCCCCTAAAAAAATTAGAAAATTAATATTTATTTGTCAGAAATAACAGGAACCAGGCACAGTAAGACCCAGGGAAGACCCAGCAGGCTCCTGCAACAGCAGGGCCTGCCTGGCCCTGGCCCTGGCCCCTGGCCTGGGACCACGTGGCTGCCCCAGCACTGGAACCTCAGGTAAGGGTGGGGGAGAAGGGCAGGGAAGGAGCATGGGGAAAAGTGGCCCCTTTCCCACCCTGTGACTGGCACTCCTTGCTGCAGCCACTTGCAGCCCACGCGGAGCTGTCCTGAGCAGGCACAGGCAGCTCCATGTGGGCTGAGAGCAGCTGCAGCATGGGGCACCGGCAACAGGGCGGGCAAAGGACTGCTTTTCCTGCGCTCAGCACCAGCTTGTAATCCACCTCCAGTGCCAGTCTGGGCCTCACTGGCTCTGAGCTCAACCGTTGAGGTTGCAGCTCTGTGCTGCAGCACCACCAGCTCTGAGCTTGCCTGTTGGGGTTGCTGCGGTCCCCCCATTTACCACACTGGGCAGTGTTTGCTGCTGCTGCCTGCCCGGAGCTCATGCACTGGAGAGCCCAGAGGTGGCAGTGGCAAACACTGCTCGGCATGGCAAGTGGGGGGCTGCAGCTGCTGCCATCGCAAAGCAACCCTGATGGGCGAGCTCAGAGCTGGTGCAGGGCCCAGGCTGGCAGCAGGGGTGGGTTACAACCTGGTGCTCAGCACGAGAAAAGTCACCCCTCACCCTCCATGTGCCCAGGATCCCACCCTAAAGCCACTTGCTGCCCACATGAGGCTCCCTGTGCCTGCTCAGGACAGCCCCGCTTGGGCTGCGAGTGGCTGCAGCAGGGAGCACCAGCCACGGGGTGGGGCAAGGGTCACTTTTCCCAGCATTCTGCACCATCTCCTTCCCTGCCACAGACCAGGGGGTCGGGGCTGCATGCTGCCCCCTGCCTTTACTGCAGGGCTGGGGGAACAGGAGTGAGTGGGTGCACGGGGCCCACACTGATGTCCCAGGGCCACAGCTGGCCTGGCCCAGAGCAGGAGGGCAGGATTACAGGGTCCCAGCCATCAGGGGCTCCATGGAGCTGGGCCAGCTTCCCCCTGTCCCTGCTGGTGCATCCCATCCTGGTTCCACAGACCCCTGCCAGCCTGCGCCCCATTCTGGGCCCCACTGCGGTTGACCCTGGGACATTGGTCCAAAGACATTGGGACATTGGTCCCAAGATGGTGACCAGGGGGCGGGGCATCTGTCAAGGGGTGAGGCTACATGTGGAGCCCTCAACAGCTTGCCAAAGCTGGGTAAGCAGCCCTCCACCCAAAATAATTGTCCGCCCCGATATAGATATATAGATCTATAGATATATAGATCTATATAGAATGATCTATAGATATATATCTACAGCTATATAGTTATAAATATTTGCTCTTCACTGAATGTTTCCAAACTGTCCACATCCTTCTTGAAGTGTGAGTGCCAAATCACAACAAAGTATTCCATGTGAAGCCTCACCAGTGCCAAATTGAGCAGAAGAATCACTTCCCTCAATTTGCAAGAGACACTCCTGTTAATATAACTCAGAACAGAGTACTGTTCTTTCTTTCTTTTTTTCTTGCTTTCTTGTTTTCTCTCTCTCTCTCCAACAACAGCATACTATTGGCTTATATTCAGCTTATGGTCTACTAAAACCTCCAGACCCTTCTTTGCAGTACAGCAGCCAAGCCAGTCATTCCCCATCTGTGCAGGCAATAATTCCATCCCACATGCAGAACTTCTAAGTTGTCTTTGTTAAATCTCATCTGATTAATTGTGGACTATTTGTCCAGTCTATACAGGTCATTTTGAATCATAGCCTCACTCTGTGGAATTTCTGCAACTCTATGCAACTTGGTGTCCCCCACAAATGTGCTAAGAGTGCATTTGATTACAAATCACTAATGAAGATATTATATCCAGGAAAGATCCCAGGAACCCTACTTCTTCCAAGTAGACATAGAGCCAAAGCTAACCATTCATTGAGCTTGTTGATCCAATGCTGCAGATATCCACCTTACAATAATTTTGTGTAGTTTGCATTTCCTTAGCTTGTTAATGAGAATATTGTGAGAGGTAGTTTAAAAAGCCTTGAAAAAGTTAAAGTATACTGTATCCCCTTGTCTCCCCTGATTCACAGAGTCTGTCAGCTTATCAGAGAAGGAAATCAGGGTGGTAAGGCACATCTTACCCTTGGTGTAATCTAAGCTGTTATTTCTTGATCACCTTGTTCTCTTCTATCTGCTTCACAATGGACTGTTGGATGGCCTGCTTCCATATCTTTCCATGTATAGAAGTTAGACTGACTGGTCTGTAATTTCCTGGATCATCCTTCTACATTATCTTAAAGGCTACCTACACTTGCCCTTTTTCAATTGTCTAGAATATCACTGGACCTCTATGAGTTCTTAAAGAAGGTAACAGATGGCTCCAAAATTACCTCAAACAGTTTCTTCATTATCTTAAGGTGTATTCCATCAGACTGTAACAATTTGAAAGTTTTCCCCAAGTAATCCCTAAGCTGTTCTGTCATTACCAGGGATTCTCTGATAAAAAAAAAAAAAAATCCCCAATTTTCAGTTTCAAAAAGGTAATGAAAATCCACATTTTTCCATGATTAAAATGAAATACCATTAATACATATCTATATATTAAGGGTGTCTCATTTTAATCATGGAAGAATGTGGATTTTAGGTTACTTTTTTTAAACAGATAATTGGAGGGTTTGGGGGTTTTTTTATGAGAGAAAACCAAGATCCTTGGTCATTACTATACACTGTTTGTTTCCTGCCCAATCTTTGCTGCCAGCTGCCTTCGGCATCTGGTAGCTGCCCCTATATGTGAAAACTCAAGTAAAAAAGACATAAAATCAGCTTTCTCTGAATTATCTTTAACTACATTGCCTTGCACATTCCATAAGGGACTTATGGTTTGTTTGGTTTTCCTATTACTTGTGCCATACTTGTAGAATCCATTTTTATTGTTTTTTATGTCCCTTGCCTAATTTTGTCCCTGCATGTTAATACAGTACTATTATACTTTCCCCTAGCACTATGACCAAATTTCCACTTTTTATAGGATTCCTTTCTGAGTTTCAGCTCTTTGAACAGATTTCTGTCTAGCTAAGCTGGTCTCTTCTTGCATTTAACATTTTTCTGTCTCATCAGCAGGGATCCTGGTTATCTCTCTATACAGTAGTGTTTCATTTTAATCATAGAAAAATGTGGATTTGGGGTTCCTTTTCTTAAACTGAAAAATGGGGATTTTTTTAAAATCAGAGAAAACCAGGATACCTGGTCATCAGTGTTGCCGGCACAAGGTGCCTGAGGGAGGCAACAATTGGGTTCATTACCCAGTGTGCATCGCGCCAAATAAACACACTGGGGGAGAAGCAGACAGAGTTTATTTGAGCTCAAGTAAAAGGCACAGGGAGACTGTATAGTCTCAAATCCTGCGCACCTAACCCTGCAACAGCG
>NW_017728906.1:114426917-114430088 GCF_001723895.1 Crocodylus porosus | reverse complement strand
ACACATTGTCTCTTTACCTGGTTTGCCAGGGCCCACATGGGGAGTATGTGACCCACAATGGCCAATCACCTTGCCTGCTGCTCCCAACCACATGCAGCTAGCCCAGGAGAGCAGAGGAATGGTAAAAAAACCTGGATATTTGCTCTTATTTAAAAAACCCACCTAGATGTAGCACAGGTCACCAAAAAGAAGACATGTTGAGGAAAAACTGGATGTATGGTAATCCTATGTGAGTGGGACAGGGGCAAATTCAAAGCAAACCTCCAATAATTAGATTCTATACCTGGAAAATTATACCAAATTTATACATTTCCATATAGCAAATCTAATTATTGGGAAGTCATCTTGTAATCAGGGTCACCTTCTGTTTGAGTAAATAGGGCAAATGTATCATATTCAGCTTATCTTTTCTCAATAGCTTCTGTTTTAAATCGAATATAAACATTAAATCAAACCATTGAACTTCTCTTTAGTCTTTTATTCTGGTCAACCACATTTCTAGGCAGGGCATTTGTGCTTACATCTACAATAATGATATAAATTAATTATCTTAGGGCCTTGTTACATAGAAATTTTGGGCAGGTCCTGGTGCTCTTAACCCCTGGATTTTCTACACATTAACACCTGAATTTGGTTTTAAGCACTCGTTATGCAGCTCGAAGTTATGCCACTCCAGGGCAGGATTTATCTTTGAACCATGCTAGGCATCTCTTTTTACCCTAAGATGCAGCTACATTAAGCTATGTCCTAATGTAAACACCCCTTCCCTCACTGTCCTGTATCTGCTGAACCAGAAGAGCAGCAGCCTTGCAGCAGCAGTGGCTGGGCAAGTAGTTTAACCCATCCTTGCCTTCTCCCCTGAGACAGACAGTTCAGGCAGCCACAATCAAGTAATTCCCTGGGTGCAGCAGGGAGGGATACAAGATAAAGGAGGGAACTCTGAGGGGCAGGGGGAGAGCCCCAGGGGTAGGAGGAACCAGGAAGCCATGGGGGGCAGCGGGGAAGCCCAGAATGGGAGGGGTGGGGATTCTTACCTTTCAGTCATCCTGGCCCTTGCTGGCCTGAAGTGTGGTGCTCCATGATCAAGCTGGCACTAATACTGATCAGTGGTTCTGCAGCTCACAGTGTAAGGTGTAACAAGACCTTTATAATCACTCTTGAGTGAAACTCACTAAATATCATGTATTTTTTATTATTACTTTTCATTATTTTAGCATGTCATTTTCAAGACAAAGCAAGTTGCTATTTAAAGCCTGATCCAAAGATTACTCAAGTAAAGTTGTGTTCTTATTCAGGACAGTTGGCTTTGGATCAAGCCTTCATTCCTCTCATGCCATTTAAGGAGCTACTTTTTAATGATGTACCGTAGTGAAAGTTATTATGAAAGAATATAAAATCTATGATGCCTGTCTATAAGTAACCAAAGCTTCTAAAAATGTAAAGGATGTGCTGATATGTTCAACTCAAAATAGCAGCTGCCTACCAGCAACTGTAACTAAACTTTCTATCATTCATAGGTAATTGCTTTTCTCTCCTAATGATGTGCCAAGTGAACATCTTTTAGTTTGGAGAGCTAAATGAGAAAATAGTACAACTTTTCTGTAGAAACTGTGATAAATAGTTCCAAAATCACGGTTTGAATCTAAATCTAGATTCAGACTTCAACTGAGCATGGATATGTTTATGTTTATATACATCTCTTTTTTTTTCCCTACCCACTTGAACACTTTTCTTCCCTTTGAATAATGACGAGTAATAAAAGATAGAAACATGAAAGATCTTAAGATATTTCAAGGAATCTTGGATGCTAGGTTGGACAAATTGTAGGTATGCCTTTAGGTCTACCAAAGCCTGCTGTTAATGAAGAGCTTCTTGTTTATGTCAATGGAATTTGGACCCTTGGAAGGCACAAGAAACCCGAGTCTTCCCTAAATTGTTTTGGTCCTGCTCTGCCTTTTTTTTAAGTTGTACTTTAGTTTTGTGCAATCTAAATATCCAAAGCCCTAGGCTAGTTAGATTATTAATCGCATTCTCAACAGAAAGAACCAAACAACAGCATGAAGTCCAAAATCTTATTCCAATAATACATATTTCCTATGTCTAGGGCAAAAATTGCAGTGTGTGTCTCATAGTTTGTCAGACTGTCACATACAGCTCTGAAATTGTGCCAGACAAGGCACCTCCTCCCCACTGGTTTGGGACCATACTCTATGTGAGCTCTGCATCAAGTATGGGACCCAGACTATCTGGAGTGGGTGCTATACCCACTGTGGCTAGTCTGGTATCCATGCTACATGTTTCCTAGCTGGAGTACCCAGCACACAATGCCTGTTCTGGCTACTCCAGGATCTGCACTACATGCAACATGGGTTTCAGACCAGCTGGAGCAGGCGCCAGATCTGGTATTGTTGTATGCAAAGGGCATACAATGTGAATCAAAAATAAGCAGGAATCTTATGAAGGGATAAGGCACAATGCCACATTTATTAAAAATATAAGAAAAAACAAAATGAAAGAACAACAGAAGGTGGTGTTTCCTATTTCATACACTTACACATACATCCTTATACACTCACATATACATACCCATTTATTCACATGCATACAAAAGGAGACAGACAGACAGTCCTGAAAATATCAAGATATTACCAGTCCTTAAGATGTTTGGGTTAGCTTGATGGCCAGCCAAGATAGCCATGAGGGTGAAGCCAGGTCTTTGTCGGATGCGTTCCGACGCTGCTGGGTTTTTTTGTTTTTTTTACAGGAAAGACCCAAAGCATCTTTCTTCTTGTCCATCTTTATAGTGATTGTTCACCATACATGCCTATGGGTCTTGCTGTGTCACTTCCCCTTGATGACAAAATGATCCTTTTCTTTTGTTGCAATATTATGATTGACAGACTCTTCTGTCTTTGTGGTCTGCAATTTTTTCTTCTGTTGTCACTAGTTCCTTCAGCCACTGGAACAAAACATGTGTTTTGTAATTCTTAACTGCTGATCTTGGACAACCCAGGATTGTGATTTGAAGAGAGAGCCCAGGCACCCAATGGTGCCTTAGGGCCTGATCCAAAACCTAGTTAAAGCAAGGGAAGGATTTCTGTAGACTTCAGTGGGTTTTGGATCTAGCCTGTAATTTCCACCTGTTGTTTGCTATTCCATCTAGCAGGGCTC
>NW_017728906.1:114417858-114426817 GCF_001723895.1 Crocodylus porosus | reverse complement strand
ACTTCCTGCCCTTTGGGCAGGGGGCTGGACTCGATGATCTCCCGAGGTCCCTTCCAGCCCTGATGTCTATGAAATCTATGAAATTGTTGTAACTTTTGGCTGTTAAATCATAGAAGGTTATTTCTATCCTTTTAGTCTGAGGTGCAAGACAGACTGTCTCAACATATGCATTTCCACTCATACTGTTTATTTTTCATGACCTCTTTTTAAATGTCCCAGACATATCACATGCCTTTCATATACACTATTCATCTGGCCTGCGAATGACTTTGACTCCCCGATGTAGAGCACAAAAATATAGCCAACCAGAAACCCATGACCAGGGACCCTGGATTTCTCTTATTTTAAAAAATCTGCAATTTTCAGTTAAAAGAAAAAAGTAAGAATCCCTGCTGATCTGAGATAAACCTGCTTTGGTGTGGTGTAACTTTAAGACACCTAAAGTTTGCTTAAAACTAGTTTACAAGTCTTACTATGTGGACAATCCAGGGATTAAGAGCTCCCTGAACTACCTAAAATTAATATCTGACAAAGCTATAAGAGAATGCATCTCAAAGGCTTTTTCTTTCAAATTTAATAAATGTTCATAATCATGAAGTTAACAATTTCAGGATTTCATCCGAGTGGAGAAATATCATACTTAGGTGTGTAAATGCACCACAGTCAGCTAAGTGTCTAAGCAGATCCTTAATTTGAAACCACAACTATTCCTATTAACTTCAATTACTATTGGTTTTGGTAAAATTTGACAAAAAAAGTCATAAAACACTTCCATTGCAGTACTACCTACCAGCCCATGTTGCAGAGTTAAACAATTTAAACCCTCCCCATTGATTTTTATCTATAAACCCAACCCACATCTTATTGATATCAGCAAGAAGATACAGAATCCAAAATGTGTGCAACTAAAGCCTGATCTTTAGAGATATGAAAGTATGCATTTTGTATTTTGAATTACAGTATGAAAAAAAGTTTACTGTTATATTGGAAAAGGATAAAATGTAACATATTAGCTACCATTTCCATTTTTATTTAGATCCTATCTTTGCCCTAGATAATGTGGAGAGTGGAGGTTGTGGAAACCTACATATAACAGAGTGGCCTGCCCCCTTAAGAGGGGATGCCAGTGTTGCTGAGTATGGCGGGGCCTACTGATGAAAGAATGGGCGACTGCATTAGAGGGGCTGCTGAAAAGAGAATGGCTCACTGGGAACTTAAAAACCCAGAAATAAGAGTAGCAGGGAAGCAAACAGCAAGGGAACAGTTGAGAGTCAAAAGAAAGTGGTGGGCTGAACTGCTGGCTGCATGGAGAGGCCAGAGTCATCGGGATCTACTGCCAGTATTCAGGACAGAATAACAGGGCTGTGTTTTGTTCATTTAAAGACTTCATTTTATTTGTGGGGACGGGCTGAGGAACTTGTTATGGAGCAAAAGCCCAACTGGACAAGCCCACAGGAGAGGCAACTGGTTATTATACATTCTGCTGTTTTAGTGCTTTTTCCTCACTGCATTAGAAAATGTACCAATAATTGTCAATTATTTTTATAACATACAGTACTAGTCTGAGAGATGGCTTTCCTATAATTTGATGATGAATATAGATGTTTGACCTGATTTATCTGTGCACCAACATAATTATAAATAATCAGCACAAAAACTTACTTCAACAAGGCATGTTTTAATTGATTCCAAAATAAAGATAGAAGGTTTGTGAAAAAATATAGTTCACTAAAGGTTTATGCATTTAGAAAAGGTTTATGCTTGCATGTACTTTTAGTGGTGCTAAAGAGAATAGAAGTTGTTATGCAGTATCAGTAGTAAGAAACATATTTCAGCAAATCCAGGAAATGTGTGCTTAACCTGAGAAAGGAAGTAAGGGGCTAGAGATATCTTGGTTCTCTGACCCAACATAATTGGAACTGATTATGGTATACATAATCAGCATCAATTCTACCTTGGATATCCAGATAGTATAGCATAAACCCTGAAACTGTACTCAAAAGCTAAGTACAGACAGTCAAAAAGCCTGAGGCTGAAACCATTCAGTCGTTGCAGGTTAGTCTAAGATGAAGAGATTAAACTGACAAACAACTAGACACATTCACTTGATTCAGGTAATGCAGCCACAGACCTGTAATGGCTCGGGCTGGAAGTCAGGGGGAACTAGAACATGCCTCTCTGGCATGTAGCCAGTGTAAGCTGTGTATTAACTACTCCCTCCTTCTGCCCCAGAGGGATTTGCAGTCCATGATTACACAGTCAGGACTCTGTAGTGTTGATCATCACCTCCTCTTCCTGCTTTCACATGCCTCTGGGATTTGTAGTCCACAGTCACAACCTGCAGTAACTTTCAGTAAGTTTCGGATGCCAGGGCAGCTCTGTACTTGGGGAAGAGGGGTTTAACCCCCTTCCCTGGCCCCAGACCCCAGCTGGGGTTTGCCTGAGAGGGGCAGTCCCTGTCTCTCCCCCTTCCTCCCTCCCCACCAATCCTTATCTGCTGGAGCAGACAGCACAGCCCAACACAGCCCAGGGCTGAAAAGCATGCTGGAACGCTTTTCTAACTTAAATCAGGAAGGGGCCTGGGACAGAAATTTCATAAACTGGTTTGACCCAAATCAGTTAAGCCTGATACTATACTCAACCAGGTTTACCTTAAACCAGTTTCAGCCATTTTGAAACTGGTTTATGCGCACTAAGCTTCTGTTCTGTTACAGGTTTAAACCAGTTTCTCATTACTTAAACCAGTTTATGTGTAACTTCTGCCCCTAGCCATAGAAATCATAGACAATTAGCGTTGGAAGGGATCTCAGGAGGTCATCTAGTCCAACACCTGGTTTGAAGCAGGGCCACTACCAACAAGATCATCCCAGCCAAAGCTTTGTCTAACCACATCTCAAAACTCAGCAGACAGGAACCCTTTTTTCCTTACTCTCTTTTTTGTGCCTAAAGAACATCACTGGATTGCTTGTAAAAAAGTGGACACTGATACGTTAAGTATCAGCATCTTTCTCTCCCACTCAGAGAAAATGATATTCTTTAACAAAAAGTAGATATCCTGTGCATATGCCACCTCCTGCCTTCACTCCCCTGCTCTCCCCACACAAGCACACATGAAAAGATACAGTTCAGGAGGACAGATTAAAACTAGAAACCCAGAGTCAGATCCTTGGGTGGTATAAATTGGTGTAGCTCATGTGAACTTATGGGATCTATGTTGACTTAAATCAGCTAAGGATAGGAATCCCATTCTCAATAATAAATCTGACATAGACATATAACTGACCCATTTATATGTGGAACACTTACAGTAGTATCTGAATACCTGAAATCTTTGCTGTATTTATTTTTGCAACATCTCTGTGAAGTGGGAAACTACTATTATCTGTATTTTTTTCAGATGGGGATTTAAATTCTGAGATAGTAGGAGTCAGATCCAAGAAAAAGGACATAGCTGCCTAAAAGTTAGTTATCTAAATTCCTATTTTCCAGGCCCCTAGCAGGTCCCTTTCCTCATGTAATTCTGAGCACAGAAAGTTCTTGGGAGCCCTATACTGTGGAAAGCCAGGAGTTAGACACTTCAGAATGTAAATCCAAACCAAACAGCTTGCTGTGTAGGGAACCCTGTATCTTCCACTCGACAATCAGTTACTAATCTAACTAGACTATCAAAATTGGGAAATCATCACCTCTTCTGTTACCAGATTTGCCCATCACCTTGGGGTGTGCTCATTTATTAGGGATATGGTTTCTAGGGTCTTAATAATTCTATTAATGTGCTTCTTGTGTTACTTGTGTTTTTATACAGAGATGTATATCTCCTTTCTGCAAGTCCTCACCCGCAATGGCGCTATCTTGCAGGATTCAGGTTCAATGGGGCTGGGTTCCTCCACTCACCAAATCACTCAGATGTACACAAACACATACAGATTAATGTGACATGCCTGACCTGGCCGGGTTGATCAGCATGGACAGGCTGACACCCTCATATGCCAAGAATCAGTTCATCAGAGCAACAATAACTACAGTCAGATGCAAGCACACAGTTAACCAGAATACTCTGAATCTGGCTAGGTGTCCAGCTGACAGCCTCATGGACCAGCATTCAGTTCATTAGGGCCTGTCTGAGCCAAACTGGGTCAATCAGCCTGTACAAGCTGATCTCCTTATGTGTTTCAAACTTGGCACGTCCCAATCTTTAGCCTCTTGATGAGCAGATCCCACAGTATTTTTGGGCTTCACAGAGATATTTAGCTTAGGTAAAAGAAGTGTTGCTGCAGAGCAAGTACAGAAGGAGAAGTAGAGAAGGAAAAATATACCCAGTTACTACCAGTTTGACTATAAATGTTATTTATTGCTAAGTATATGAAATATATAATGGTACTACTAATAATAGACATGCAAAGGAAAAACAAACACAAACAATTACAATACTGCCCTGGTTTCACTAAGTATTTGGGGAAACTTAGCTCAAGCTTAACTAATACAGTTCAGGTTCAGAAATCTATGCTTAGAGAAAAAAGAGAGAGAGCGAGAGCTGGGATCTCACCAGTCCAAGCCACTCGGGTTGCAATGTTGACAGGTAAAGTTCTTAATATAATCCTTGAAGGGAGACAATCTGTTTCTTCCAGCTTCTCGAGAACAACAGTGGATAGTGTCAGAACACACACACTTTTGCTGGTTTTTTACAGATTTTTATACCCTCAGTTCAGCTTCTTCTAAGCATTCTCAATAGTGTAAAACATTGTCTTTTCTCTTGACAAGGGATTATCTGGTTTGGATCATCTCAAAAAAACTGATTGATAATCAGGAAAACAAGGTTAAGGAGTAACCAGACACTTAGGAGCCAGCTTAAAATTCCTATGGATAGCAGATATACTGATGGGATATCTCATGGTTTCTTCAGAAACAATAGATAGCTTGCAGCATCAGGGTTTTGGATTTTTAATTGTTGTGAACAAGCCTCAGCTTAGCGTGACTTTTCCAGATCTTACTATAGTCTTTTAACAGACTTAAGGCTATTACTGGAGTGCTCATAACCTTTGGGGGGGCAGGACTTCCATCAGTCATCCCGGGAAAAGTATGACAACACTTGTGGTCAGGGCTCTATTGGGCTGGACGCTGTGATGAATCCTTAACCATTGTTCAAACGTTGCCCATATCCCCTCTGACTCAGTCTCTTGCCACAGCATTCCCTAACCTGGCCACCGAGTTTTAGACAATCAAGTTTAAATAGGCCTCCCATAGTGGGACTGGGGAATGTACATCCCGAGATGCCTATTAAACTTACTTCTGCTTAGAGGTGTTTGTGTCTGGGGAGGGGGGAAATCCTTTGTAAATCCAGATTAGAACTGATCTGATAAATGCTGAGCTGGGTGTAAGTAAATGTGGGTTGATTAGCATTTGGAGTACAGATTCCCCATCATGCAGTGCTACCCTGCTTTTTTGATCCCAGAATTCACTGCAGTCTTCACTTTGGGCTTTCTGTTCTCCATCTTCCATGTAAATGAATAGTCATCTGGTTCCAACTCAGACGCAAATGAGACCTAAGGCAGCTGCTCCCTTATCTGGAGGGCTTTAGGTATGCCTCCCACTGCATGTTAATCGTTTTGTTTAGGTAGAGGAGGGGAGGGGGTGGAATTCTTTGTGTGTCAGACAGGCTGAGTCCTGTGCCAGGGTTCCCCAAGAACACAGAGCTGAAAGGTAACACATCCTTTGATTTTTCTTTAAAAGAAATTGGTGTCTGTAAGTGAATTTGCAAGTATCTCAATCCTTTTGGTGTGCATTAGGTTTCTTGTGGGGGTGTCCTTTGAAAAATAGGTTTTTTTAGAGGAGATAGGCAAAGCAACACCCAGGGGAAAATTCCATTGATCTGTTAAGATGCATAAGGGACAATGAAACAGTTTTTAGGCATGTAAGTCACCCAACAACATTCTATATCACTTTTCCTAACAGCTGAAATCACACATACACATAAATGCTTTACACAGATAGTTTTCCTCTACACAACTAAATGTAGTTTTGCTGTGTATGCTCAGAAATTATTCGGTTCTGCCCTGAAGGCATCTACATCTACCTACTCTGTCTTATCCCATTACGCCTTGGATACCCAGAAGTTCAGAGTAAACCCTGCAATTGTACTCAGTGAACCCAGTTTGTGAGTGTAAGTGTCTTTCACTCCAGCTCTTCTGCCAAACAGTCTAGTTTGGTACAGCACCCACTTATAAAAGGGAAGACACAAGTTCTAGGTTCACGCCTCTCAAGGAAATTTGAGTTATGAATATAACTCAATTATGTAACAGAATTACAACCTAATCATATGGAAATATAATCTATATCTCTGTGCCAGAGTCAGGGGTGACTGTACATATGTTGACATTGGCATTCACTAGCCTAGGACTATCTGGGAGGAAGCTATGTAAGGGTCAGGGGTTTGCACTGAATGGAACTGTAATGAAGCTTTACCTTATTTTCTTTTCTCCCGGGATCTGCTGTTCTGATGTTTATCCTGGAATAAGCCTGTTCTCCAGAGAAGGAAATATTACACTAATCCTGAGGACAAAGGCCAGACAGGTTTGAAAATACCTTCCAGTTGAGGCTTGAACATGGGGAAGCCAAGAATGAATGCCTCAAGGGAACAGATGAAATCAAAGCTGGAGAGTTTCTGACTATGTGGTTCAAGAAGAAGGACCTTGTCCTAGAAGTGGGGAAGTTAGCTTTTGCTTCAACTGTTATTTATCCCTTTTTGATCACAGAATGACTGGGAACTTTTCATAAACAACCCTTGCATGCAAATAAGAGAGTTTTTCACATAGTTTTTAATCTGTGCTAAACTCCTGCCCACAGATGACTGGAACAGATGTCCAGGCTGCACTATTTCGAACCCTTGCTACAGCATTCCCTCTTGCAGGAAAGACCTGTTGGAAAACCCATAATCCTAGGCAGAAAAAAATGTATGTCTAAATTTGAAGAAAGGAGAATAAAGACTGGTAACTGTAACAAAGTTTTGTTTTGGAAAGTAAGGCACACACAGACACACACTACTCAGCATTTTCCATCCTTTTGACACTATTGCATTTCATCTTGCAGGATACCAGATGAAATTACACTTCAGTGACACTTCTTGCCAGATATTCAATTTATGAATAAGGTTGTAGTGGGCATGCTAAGGATTGCTGACTCATTGTCTTCCTATCACCATATTGGGCTGTGTGTGGATGAAACAAGAGGCATGTGTGCACAGCACTTTAAAGCAATCTAAATGCTGTTGCACCGCTTTAATGGTGTCAATGTTTGCACACCTTGGTGGCATATTGTGCATTAATTCTAGCCACTATAGGAAATTAGGCAGCATAATGTGCTTTAAATTACTTGAGGTACAGCAAACTAAAGCCCCAAAGCCCCCCAGACACCCCCTCAGCAACCGCAGAGCCCCCTGCCTACCCCCAGCACAGCCGGAGGTAAGTGGGCTCATGGTGGGAAGGGGTTAACTTCTTGTTCCCTCGGAGGAGGCCACTGCCTGGTGCCGGCTGGGTCAAGACCCCACCCAGGCCCCTACTTGGCCCAGCCCCCCAGGAAGCCCCGCGACCGGAGCCACGCGAACAGGCTGTGTAAACAGGCACTCGAGTTAGCGCAGAGTTCGCATGGGAGAGGGTGTGGGAGGGCACGAGACTCTGCCTGCAACCCCCTCAGAGTAGTCAGCGCCAGCCATAGCCAGCCTACCAGAGGCATGACACAGAAAGGTACTCGCCGCACCCCTCGGGTCCCCTCGGGCTCTGCGGCCCCCCCATCGGGCACCTCAGAGATGGCCACCCAGACGGAGCCCATGGTTCCGGGCTCCATGCAGACAGAGCCCCTGGCTCTTGGGTGCAGGTGCTGCCTGCCCCTTTTTCAGGCTCTGGGGCCCGGGAGCATGGCCACATCCCCTTGCAGGGTCTGCTCCCTACTGGGGTCTCTGGTGCACCAGCTGGAGGAGCTCCAGGCCACAGTCCACAGACTGCGTGCCATCAGGGACTGCCAGCAGCAGATAGACTCCTACTGCCAGGCCCTTCTCCCACGGGAGCCGCAGGCTAGAGCACCATCTCCCTCCATGACTAAGGAGGACTCTGGGACCTCCCGCCCTGCCCAGTCAGGGGCATGGACCAAGGTGGTCAAGGGCCCAAAAGCCCGCCGCACCAAGGCCCCTCCCTCGCTGGAGCTTAGCAACAGGTTCGCACCTCTTGCAGCCCCTGCAGAGCCTGCTCAGTTGCCACCTCCCACAGGCAACCCAGGCTCAACCGCAGCTACTGGCCCTGCTCTCCCCAAGTCAAAGTGAAAGGTGTTTGTTGTGGGAGACTCCATCTTGCGGGGCACTGAGGCGGCAATCTGCTGCCCTGACCCCTTAGCCTGGGAAGTCTGCTGCTTCCCGGAGGCCTGCATCTGAGACATTGCGGAGAGGATCGCAGAGCTCCTCCAGCCCACAGACCACTACCCCATGCTCTTTATTCACGTGGGCACCAATGACACGGCTTGGAGCACCCCCAGCCAGGTCATGAGGCACTACAGGGATTTGGGAGCGCGGCTTAGGGGTCTGGGAGCTCAGGTGGTGTTTTCATCGATCCTCCCAGTCTTGGGCTATGGGCTGAGGAGGGAGAGGAGGATCCACGCAATGAACCAAAGACTGCGAAGCTGGTGTCATCGGGAAGGTTTTGGCTTCCATGACCACAGCCCGCTCTTTGGCGAGAGGGGCAGCGAGCTGCTTGGAAGAGATGGCCTCCACCTGTCTCCCCTGGAGAGGACACTCTTCTCAGCCAGGCTGCCTGACCTGCTCCACCGGGCTTTAAACTAAACCTGCTGGGGGGACTACTGCCACTGCTGGCCCGCTGAGCAACCCTTGGAAAGCCAGCAGACCAAGGCACTTAAGGGAGCACACCCCTGCCCCAGCCCTGGCACAATCTGTTGGCAAGGCAAGAGCCCCCAAGGG
>NW_017728906.1:114353921-114368273 GCF_001723895.1 Crocodylus porosus | reverse complement strand
TCCCTCGGGGGCAGCAGAGTGTTTGATCTTTTGTCTCTCTCTCTCTGACCCTATTTGCAAATATATACCTTTTGTGTTGCTAATAGAGTGTGTCTGTGGCTGAAGGTTTTTTTCGCCTCCCGAGAAATGAACCGCGATTTTTACATCACTGGGGTGCCAATAGGTCTCGGTCAATTCCCACTCAGTCTACAGGCTGGGAGCCACCACTCAGTAGAGTTCTGTTCCATGGTTGTCCCTGTACCAGACCACACACTAAATGACTATTTACAATAAATGTGTTATTTACAATAGTAATTAACAGATTCAACATCACAGATAACAAAACACAATATTTTCAATGTGCTTGATAATCCTTATCGTGTAGCAAATTTAGCACTTAGGCAACTTATAACAGGTACATACACCTAGTCAGCCAGATCCCCACAGAATCACTCTGCCCACAGCAAAACATTCCACTGTAATATGGTTGCAGTTGAACATAGCTGTGCTTCTTCTGCCTCAGAAGAGATGTAGCAATGTTATCAACTGGTCACTAGATGGTGTCAGGAGCTCAGGTGCAACTGCTCCAGTCTTTCCTGGATGCCTGCAAACAATCACACCATCCCCAAATTCTTCCCTATGGCATCTCCCTGGAGTGCCCCTTCTCAGGTGTACTGTATTGAGCTCTCTGCTGGAGCTCCTACAAAGCCAAGACTCCCTGCTACTTTCTTTAGCTCTCCCAGAAAACCTGTCTAGCAACCCTTGTCCCTGTTCCCTCCCAGTGACTCCCTGCACCCAGGGAACTAAGGAGTAGGAAGAGGAACCAGTTTGCACAAACCCTCTCCTTTAATAAAGGATACCAGATGATCCTGAGTACTCAGAAGCTTATGGCTCCTTTGCCATCAGTAGCAACTCACTCAGCAACAATTTTTCTGCCAGTAGCCCTCTCAGAAAAAAATTTCCTGGTAGCAACCCTCACCTACTTTTTCCCTCTCTCCCTTTTATTTTCCCTGGTTTCCCATCCCAGAGTTGCAGCTGTCCTATCGCGTGCATGCATTCTGTAGCCTTCAGCTCCAAGCGTCAGCTGATCTATCTGCATGCACAGCCTGCTGCAAATCCACATCCCAATGGTGCAAACACCCTGATTAGGTTTGTAAGCCCTGAAAGATCCCTTTCAGCATCTTTACTCTTGCTTGGTACATTTCTGTCTCCTTCTGCTGATCTGCCTGCCTGTTCCCATTGTGATTGCCACTGTTCTTACCCTGCCTGTTCCCAAATGTTTCTGTTCCTGATTTGGATCTCCCAGTACATCCAATAACTTGCTTCATCACAATGTCTGGATTGATATATCACACTGGGACTGATACCCAGCCTGGCCTCAGAACTCACCACAGTAAACTCTGTTCCATGTTCTAACATGTCTCCTTGGACTGACCACCTACATCCCAGTCCACCCTAACAGTTTCCTTACATGGCTCTCTGCTCTCTGGTCAAAGCTTATACAAGCGACCCTCATCATTTGTGGGGGATACATTCCCATGATCCCCGCAAATGGTAAAATCCTTGAATGCAGTGCCCCTGGCAGCTGGGGGTGGGGGAACGGGACACGGCTCCAGCGGTGCTGGCAGGAGTGCGGTGGTGGCGGCAGGGGTCTGGTGGCAGCAAGTGCAGAGATCCCAAAGAGCTCCAATAAGTGTTTAAAGTGTATTTAAAATGTGGGTTTAGCATTTGTGAATATTTGAAACCATATATGCTGAACCCACAAATACCAAGGGTTTCCTGTATAGGCCATTGTCTCTTCCCGAGACCTTGGGAATGACTCAGCCAGGGCTTTGGTTACCAGCATCTGGGGCCTGGACCTGGATCAAACCTAGCTGGGTCAAGACCAGGAGCAGTTATCTGAAGCCACATAAAGTGTTTTGATGAGCTGTCACAGGCCGGATCAGCACTTGCTCCTACCCCCACTGCAACAACTCAACAAAAATCCCTATGGGGCTTTGGGTGGGTGGGAAGCAGTGTTTGGGGGTGGGTCAGGAGTGATCTGCTCCCTACATACCCTGCCCTCTAGGTGGAGGGGATATGGGGTGTATGGGGGTATGTGAAGGGGGCGTGTGCAGGTGTGTTAGGGGGACTGCCTGGGAGCCACCTGAGGGTGAGGGGATGTAGGGGGAGGTGAAAGGAGTGTGTGCAACAGAGCTCACCTCATCCACAGCTGCCCCCATAACGCTCTTCATAGGGCTGAGCCCCACCTGGGGCAGCCCATGCTATGATCCCACCTACACGTGCCAGCCCCAGCCCAGGCCCCAACCTAGGCCCTGGCTAATTTGCAATTTCTAGTGAGTCTGTTCCCAGTGTGGCTGAAGCTGGCCAGGGTTGCATTGTCACCAGGAGGTGAGGGGAGCAGAGCAGTACCTGACTCGCTGCAGCTGCACAGGAAACAGCCCTGCTGGAAGCCGCAAGAACTGGCCAGGGCCCAGGCTGATGGGGATGTTCTGCTCCTTTTGCCTCCAGCTGAGGCTGCTGCTCCTGGCCCTGCTATGCTGTTCCAGATGGAGGGAAGCTTCAGCCGGGCAGCTCCTGCACTGCATGTGGAACTCTGGCCCCAGCTCCCAGGCACCTTCCACCCACTCCACCCAGCCGCAGGTGGATGCTCACCATGCTGGGTGGCTGGGGGGAATTGTTGGAAGGTAGCGGGGAGCTGGGGCCAGAGATCCACATGCTGAGCAGGAGTCACCTGGCTGAAGCTTCCCATCCACCCATCCAGATCAACATGGAAGGGGAAGGGACAGGAGTGGGAGCTGCAGCTGGAGGTAAGGGCAACAGAACAGCCCTACCCATCTGGCCTCAGCCAGCACATGCAGCGTCTGGTCGGGCTGTTTCTGGCGCAGATGCAGCCACAGCTGCCCAGGTGCTTCTCTGCTCCCCTGGCCTCTGGCAGTGGCCCCTCCTCCCACTCCTGCCCCTGTTGTGCTACTCCAGGAAAGTGAGTGGGGGGAGCTTCAGTTCAGCAGCTCCTGCTGGAGGTGAGGGGAGCAGAGTGGCATCCAGCCAGCTGCAGCCACTCTGGGAACAGCCCAGCTGTGCTGGGTTCTGATCTGGTGGGAGCGAAGCATCAGCTGGCCTGGTGGGAGCGAGTAGGACTCTGCCCCACGTGGAGCACTGCGGGAGCAGCCACAGGCCAGAGCCAATCAGGTGTCAGCCCAGATCTGTCCCACAGGTCATATTTTGCCATCCCTTGGTTTAAACATGTTATAGGAATCAGATACCTAGAAGATCAATGATTTTTTCCACCCCCTGATCAGTTCAGAAGCTCAAAAGTAGAAGTTTAGAGAATTTTTTTCAGTTGAAAATGGAGGTGGGACCCAATGTCTGGACATCCTGAATTTTGTGGAAGAGGAACAAACTGGATCACTTTTTGGATGTAGGTGCTGAATTTTGCTCAAGGCTCATTTAGACACCCTTCAGACCAACTGTTAAGCGTTATATTATCTATTACTATATTTTGAGCAGGTGCACCACCCTAGACAGTGCACTTAATCATAAAAGTTCACAGATGAAGAGACAAGTTATTAAAAAATGAAAAGGGTGTAGGTTCCATGTACCAAATTACAAGAGGATTTTCATGCCTATATTTGCACATTCTCTACACTACAAACATATATAAATACTTTATAACACTCAAAAGCACCTCTTTCTCCTGTTCTAGCCTGGATTACTAAAAAAAATATTGTTTTAATTAATTTTTAACAATTTTTTCACTGTTAATTTGTTTATCCATAACCAAACTAATTTATCCTATC
Source organism: Crocodylus porosus (assembly GCF_001723895.1). Taxonomy (NCBI): domain Eukaryota; kingdom Metazoa; phylum Chordata; order Crocodylia; family Crocodylidae; genus Crocodylus; species Crocodylus porosus. The sequence goes on along the minus strand of NW_017728906.1, from coordinate 114,364,494 downwards.
ATTTCCCTTTATAGATTTATTTAAAAGAACCAACATCGATATTTCCTATATGTAACATTATTTAACTGTTAGCTTTTTAAAGGAGCTATGATTTTTTACCAGAATAAATTTAATGTAAACTACCATATCTATTCATTGTCACGGGACAGGCATCTATGCGTGCATGTAAATATGTATGTTAGCTTTTATCCCCTAGCTACCTGCATAGCTACAGCAGAATAAACAGTTTTCCACTGACAGCAATTATTTATTCATCTATTGCACTCATTGATTTAGTAAGTCAATCATTAATTTCTCAGTTGATATTTGGGGGGTGAGGGGACTTTCTCTCTACTCACATCTTTTTTTTTTTAGATTTTGATGCAGTCTATGCATTCCATCTGTTTTACTCATTCATACTCATTCTTTCAGAATCCTGAGTAGCAGCCATTTGGGAATTAATATTTTTTTTCCTGCTTTTCTAGTTGAGAATCTATCCTTTATACTTGGCCTAATGCCTCTGGTGAAGTGGGCATTAGGCTTGCTTGACATGTTTCATTCCTCCAGGATGTATAGTCTACTACTTTCTCATTTTACGGATATTCCTATTTCTATAGTAGTTAGACGCATAGTGATCCGTTAACTCATTTAACTATGACTATACACAAAAGATTTTTCTTCTTGCTGGCACATTTTGGATATGATATATGAAACATTATCATTGATAACTGATTTAAGGATGTGCAAATTATCTGCCTACAGCCCTTATATCACTCGATTCTCAGGTGGCTTTGCAATACTGATATTCCCATAACAGCCTTTACACAGTTTGACAGAGATTAGAAAACTGACTTTTAAATCAAAACATGGTAAGTTTACTTGTTCATTGTTTTATAGTTTCATAGTCGCTAGGGTCAGAAGGGACCTGAACATATCATCAAGTCTGACCCCCTGCCCTAGGAATAATTGCTAGGATCATAATACCCCAGCCAGATATCTATCCAACTTCCTCTTGAAGACCCCCAAGGTAGGGGAGAGCACCATCTCCCTTGGGAGCCCATTCCAGAGCCTGGAAACCCCAGCCATAAAGTAATGCCTCTTGATATCAAGCCTGAACCTGTCTCAATCAATTTGTGGCCATTATTCCTTGTTATCCCAGGTGGTGCCCGGGGGAACAGAGCCTCACCCATTTTCTTCTGGTCCCCCCTGGTGAGATGGCCACTAGATCCCCTGTCAGTCTTCTCTTGTGGAGGCTGAATAGATTCAGGCCCTTTAGTGTATCTTCATAGGGCCTGGCCTGCTGCCCCCTGATCATGTGAGTGTCTCTTCTCTGGACCCTCTCAAGGTTAGCCACATCCCTCTTGAAGTGTGGTGCCCAGAACTGGACACAGTACTCCAACTGAAGCCTGACCACACTGCATAGAGAGGAAGGATCACCTCCATGGACCTGCTTGTGATGCATCTGTAGATGCACGACAAGGTGTGGTTAGCTTTACTGACCACTTCCTCGCATTGGTGGCTTATATCCATCCGGGAGTCAACAGTGACTCCAAGATCCCTTTCAGCCACTGTGTTGTTGAGAAGGGTGTCCCCCATCCTATAGGTATGTTGCAGGTTCCTTCTCCCTAGATGCAGCATCTTGCACTTGTCTGCATTGAATTCCATCCTATTGTCATCCACCCACATCTGTTACCTGTCTAGATCTAGGTGGATTCTGTCCCGCTCTTCCAATGTGCCCACATCTTTGTGTCATCAGCGAATTTGGACAGAGTGCTTTCCATGCCCACCTCCAAGTCACTGATAAAGATGTAGAATAGCACAGGCCCGAGGACCACACCCTGAGGAACTCCACTACCCACATCCCTCCAGGTCGAAAATGACCCATCAACCACCACACTCTAGGTGTGACCATTGAGCCAATTTGCCACACATCTGATTGTGTAGGCATCAATGCTACAGTCACTTAGTTTTTTTAATGAGAAAGGGGTAAGAAACCATGTCAAAGTCCTTCTTGAAGTCCAGGTAGATGACATCCATCTCAACACCCGCATCCAAGGACTTGGTGACCTGGTCATAAAAGAAAACAAGATTAGTCAGTCAGGATCTGCCTACAGTGAACCCATGTTGGTTGCTCCTGAACATTACCTCCCACACTGGGCCCCCACAGACGTGCTCCTTGATAATTTTCTCAAAGGTCTTCCCAAGGACTGAGGTGAGGCTAACTGGCCTATAGTTACCCAGGTCCTCTTTTCTTCCCTTCTTGTAAATGGGGACCACATAGGCCCTTTTCCAGTCCTCTGTGACCTGGCCATAGCACCATGAGGACTCATACAACTGTGCCAGGGACCCTGCTATGACCTCCGCCAATTTCCTTAGTACCCTCGGATGAAGAGCATCCAGACCTGCTGATTTATACACATCCAGCCACTCCTAGATCATCCTTGACCCTACGCATGGCATCGTGAGCCTGTCTGTAATCCTAGTGGGGAAGTTGTCCCAGTCCCTCCTCAGAAATATGAAGGCAAAGAACTCATTGAGGAGATCAGCTTTTTCCTCTGCTGCAGTCACCAGATTGCCAAGCCTGTCCCGTAGGGGCCCCACATTACCTGGTTCCTTCTTCTTACTCCCTATGTATTTGAAAAAGGACTTTTTGTTATCCTTAATTTTGGTTGCCAGCCCTAGTTCCATCTTGGCCTTGGCCTTCCTAACCATCTCTCTGCAATAACGAGCAATGGAGGTGTAATCCTCCTTGGAGATCACCCCTTACTTCCACTGATTGTATGCCACCTTTTTCCCCCAGACCCTCCTGGATGCCTTTACTGAGCCAAGGCGGGGTTTTAGCACTCTTGCCCCCTTTGGTTAGCATTGAGATTGACTCCCTTTGAGCTCAGAGGATCATCTTCTTAAGGAACAACCACCTCCTGGACTCCCATCCAGGCTCTGAGTCCCCAGTGTATCTCTTACTAATCTCCTTAGCTCATTGAAGTTGCCCCTCCTGAAGTCAAGGACTTTTGCTTTACTGCTTGCTTTCACCACCCTGCACCAGATAGTACATTCCAAGAGATGATGGTTACTAACACCTAGGTAGTCAAGCACCTGCAGATCTCTCACCAGGTATTCAACTGTGGCAAGAACCACGTCCAGCAAGGCATTTCCTCTGGTGAGATTGTGTACCTCCTGTGTTAGGTGGAGGTCCTGTATACAGGCTAAAAATCTACATGAGCATTCAGACCTGGCTGACTGATCCTCCCAGAAGATGTCTGGCCAGTTTAGGTCTCACATGACAACCACATCATTTGTCCTTACAGCCTCTATGACCTGAACTGAAAATTCCAGGTCCAGCTCATGCCTCTGGTGAACTATATGTAAGATTGTCTTGGTTCTATCTTTAAAAATGTCAGCATTAGTTTAAATCTGAAAAAAAACACAACTTAGATGTACCAAACCCAAGCTGTGCAGACCTATTTGCACAACTCATGGTTCTTATAATGCCAAGCATCTTGTAGTTACACAATATCTTGATTTAGCTTTCTTTTTTTTAATTATTTTACTTCAAACTTCCTTTCTTTTGATTACCAACATTTCTTTGATATATTCTAGTATTCTTTCAAGTATTTCATACTGTTACTGATTTATATATATATTGTATTTTCTCACATATACCACACGCCATTTTCCCCAAAATCAGGCCCCCAGAATTGGGATGAATGTTTTAAACAAGAAAGCTATTTTCTTCACTGGAAAAGCAGCACTCCTGAAGACACAATGCATGCCATGTAGCTGCCAAATTGCTTGCCGCTTGCTATCGCTGCACCCGCAGTGTCCAGGGGTGCCACACTTTTGGATATGCTATAGAAAAGTGTGACACCCTTGGGCTGTACCCGAGAGGACCTGTGGTGCCAGTGGGCAAATATTGGTCACAGCTTTCTCCAACCATGCTGAGGGCCTGTATCTATTGTAGCAGATGACATTAAAGCCTATCAGATAGTTGGAAGAGCAAGCCAAGGTCCCCTCTACCAAAGGGGTACAGCCCAAGGGTGTCACACTTTTCTATAGCATATAAGGAGAACTTATTCTATGTCACACAGTTGGCCATGACTCTGGAAAAACTTTTTTTCTACATTCTGCCCCCCCCAAAACAAGGTGTGTGTTTTATTTTGAGACATGGTATCTGTGATAAAATATGGTGTATTCACAATCTTAAACTCTCAAGATCTCAATCAGTCTGATTATCTATGTTCTTATACTGCTGTTACTCATCAAAAAAGAAAAGAGGATTATATTCAGAAGGTACCTAAGTACTTAAAATGGTAATAGATAGGACTCCAGGCACCCAAATATAACAAGTTCAAAAATATTTTTGAGCACCCTAGTCTATGCAGTTAGGCACTAAATTCCATCACTATAATCCCAAATGGATGCAACAAGGCACTTAAATTCAACTGAAGTCCCTACAGAGTCCCAATCCAGTAGGTATGTTCAAGGAATGCTTAATATGCATAGACAGATCTGAGGTCAGTTAAAAATACTGGAATTATGCTTACTTTCAGTCAAAAACATAGTAGCTCATGCATGATAGGATTAATATATTTTGCCTCTCAGGAGAGTACCTAAATGAGCAGACCATAGCACTATCTAGCCTGGACTATCTTTTATACTTCCTGATGAAACTGGGCCACTCTGCAGTCAAGAATTTAAGGAATCATGAGATTAGAAATAGATAAAGCAAGTGTGATCCTGATTCTGTAGTTTAATGCTTAAAACATTCAGCTGGAAATGTGGAGTCCTGGTTCAAGTTCCTATTCCCTCAGATAAATTAGACGGTCATTGTAATGAACAAAAATAAAATTAAACAGACAAAACTAATCCTCATAGACAGGACTAGAACCCTATTACCTGGGTGAATCTATGTGTAATAAGCACATTGAAATAAATTCCAGCACAGCTCATGCTGGAGTCAGCTGCTCCCAGGCAAAGTGCTTATATGTGTACCCAGAACCACCTTGATCTGGGATGGAGCAGCCCTGGGCTGGTAGGAGGTTTTGGGGGTCAGCACTAGGCTCCAAATGGCAGTGTTTGATGACAGAGGGGCTGGCTGGGGCATGAGGATGCTACAGTGTGGGGCTAGCTGGCAGGCAGCCCCAGCACTGTAGCACCCTTGTGCCCCAACCAGCAAGATCACCATCCACACATGCATTTTGGCACACTAAATGGCTCTGCCATAGGATAATACTTGTTCTGGACAATACCATCCTAAAGCAGAGTTAATTAATTTACTGTGTCTTAATATAGGTGCACCTACAAATGGTGATGTTTTACTGTGATAATTAGTCAGCACCACAGTACAATGCACATGTAGATGTATCCACCCAGTGCCTGGGTCAGGCTCCTTCCTTATCATCCCTGTGAAGTATGATTCTGAACCTTCTCTCACTCAAAATAAACCAACATTTCCTGGGTGAGTTTTCTAACCCTAGAGCTATATACAAACAGTTAAAATTCCTGAGGCTGAATCAATTCAATCTTCACAGGTCAGTCCAAACTGTGTAGATTGAACCAATAAACAAGTGAACAGACATTCACTTTTGATTCCAGAAATGCAATCCTGGGATGTTTGTGGACAGTGAGTTAACTTTAATCTGGACAGGATCTGGGACAGAAGTTTAATAAATTGATTTAACCTAAATCAGAGAAGTCTAATACTATATCCATGCAGATTTATCTTAAACTGGTTTCAGCCTTTTTGAAAGCAGTTTATGCAAAGTGAACTTCTGTTGTGTTTTTTATTTGAACGAGCTTCTGGTCACTTATACCAGCTTATGTGTAACTTCTGTCCCAAGCCCAAGTCATGTATGTAAATGTCAGGCAGAAACACTATCACTTTGGTAAGTTAGATATACCGTGATTAATATTTCCTATTGTCTATCTCAGCATGGCTCCTTGCTCTTGATTGCCAGGTACCCATTTCTGGTACCCACTCTATTGACTGAATAGACAACCTGGTTCTTTAACTCAATTCATCTGATAGTGATTCTCATACCTAAGTTGGAGATGCTCGGTGCGCCTCTTGAGGTCTCATTCCAAGTACTTCAGGCTTTTCTTAAATATTCAGGAAGTCAAGAACCCACAAAATCTTGTTTGTCAGAAAACATGTAAATAACATCTCATCATAGAAGTCATCTATTTAAATAAGTGTATTTTGTACTCCAGCTGAGTGAACCTGGAACAAAATTTCCTCCACTCTTGTACTGCAGAGGTTTTTGACCTTTAACCCAACTAGTTCTCCCCAGATGCCTTTGTAGTGAATGTATGAAAAATAAATATTTTCTAATTAAAAAGCATTCTATAAATGGTGTTGATATACCTCTATTTAGCAGCCTTTCCGAGCAACTTTACTTACTTTAGAGCAAAGTAAGCATAAATATGTTTTATTCCTGTCTTAGCTGAGATGGAAACATTACTTTATATTAGATAGAATTTCTTGAGCTCAACAGAACTGAATGATATATACATATAAACTTCAGCAACTTCTATGACAATCTTCCTTATGACTTCCCTGATTAATACACAAAGACTATCTTTCCTATTCCTATCCGCACACGCAAGCTATTTTCCAGATAAAACTGATCAAACGTTGCTATGATACTAATTCATGATAACCTGCTTTAATATTAAATAAAAGTCTTTGTCTACCTTGAACAGTGAAGCTTCATTCCCATTTATGCAATTAAAAATACAAAATTAACTGCTGCTCCCAATGCTGTCCATGCATGTAATTTACTGTTTCACAGAAAATGTAGAAAATACCAGAATCTAGGGTAATTTTTCTTCTTGGAAGCGTCCATTCCACTAAGTCATAGAAGTAGACTCCTTCTGACTTTCTAGTTCCCCCTCTTGGCCTAGCAGTGAGCCAACATCAATGCAAGAAGTAGAGAGTGGTCTTGGCCCTGCCAGGGACCCGTAGTTTGGTGATAAGGACACTTTCCTAAAAGCAGGGAATGGGAATTCAACTACTATTCTGCTAAATAGAACCTATAACATAGGTCTTCTATACTCTGAGCAAAATCCTAAAAAACACAGTTTGTACTTTGGCTATTGAGCCAAAAAGGTGGGAGGGCTCTTCTCCTCCTCACTGTGTTCTGAAGGACTTGCATGGATTTAGGCACCTTCCTGAATAGAGTAGGATTGCAACCGCATTTAACCGGTATGAGCAGATCACTCCTAAGCATCTTTCAAATGAGAAGGATAGTTGTGCAGGGTGCAGTAGGATCTAAAATTCACTCAGCTAATTTTAGTTGTGTAACTGCTAGTTACTTATCTAAAAGGCAGTTGGATTTGATGTGTATATTTTTAGCCTAAAATGTCCTGTAAGGTTATTCAATCTAACTTCCTGCATAATGTGAGGTGCGTTTTTTTGTTTGTTTGGTTGGTTGGTTGGTTTTTTTTTTAATCTTGGCTACCGGATGAATTGGAAATCTAGTAAGTTCAATGGACATTATTTTTGTGTGTGAATACAGACATGGCACAAAGACATCGATAAAGCACAATGATGACAAAACAAAGAGTTTGTAAGACATCTTTATTTCTAAAGTACAAACAAGTAAAAATTAATACGTTGATTAAGAATACCTTTTTCACCAAGTTATGTACCTCTTATAGGGTAGGGTGAAATTTCTAACCAAAAATATTCATACAATTGTATAATATTATGTATATGGGGGACAGGGAGAGGAGAAGCAGCAATTTTTCTTCTATAGAATTTTCCTTATTTTCAACCATACTTATAAAGAGTGTTTTTAAAAAGGTGTGTGGGGGGGATTAATTTATTTATTTATTTGATTTTGGTCTCATTTTAACTAAAGTTCACAGCTCAAATCTATTGAGGCTGTTCAGAAGAAAAACACATGGCCTCTTGGGCCATCAGATTATATGCCATGTATTTATGACATTTTTTAAGGAACTTTCAATGTTCTCATAAATGTCTGTTCTTTTTATAGCTGCCTTCAGCAATTCATACATGCAAAATCATGGAAAATCAGAATGAAATTCCTGTTTTGGACAGGCTGGAGTCAGAATTCAAATGTTCAATTAATAGAATCTGCTGTTCTGTAACCCACAGGAGAGTTTGCTCAAAGTTAGGATTGTGGCCCATGGGCCTCATCCAGCCTGGGCACATCTATACATGCACATTACCATGGAACAATAAACTCTAGCACGCTTTGTGCCAGAGTTTATTGTTCACAGCTGCCATGTTTACATATGCCACCAGGACTGCAGCACAGATCAGAGCAGCCCCGGCTGGCAGGGGCTTGGGAGGTTAGCCTGCCAGCCTAGGGCTGTTCTGACCTGGCTTAGCATGCTGGGTGGGGACTGGCTGCGACACAAGGGTAGCTGCCACACTGAAGCATGCTGATGCCCCAGACAATTCCATCAGTATGTACACATGCAGTGCTGTAAAATAAACAAACTCCACAGCAGGTAAATACTTGTATTTGCAAGTACTATCCTGCTTCAGAATTAAGTAGTCTCCTGAAGCCTATTAGGGCTGCATGTACAGACAAAAGACATTTATGGCAGACCTAATTAGTCTACTTCACAGTAAACATCTTCTGTAGATCCACCCCCTGTGGACCTCATCCAGCCCTTGAGGAATTAAACTACAGCCCCTGGTCTCCCATCTGGGTGCTCCTCCCTTCAGTCCTGGAGTTCTTCCCTCCATTACTCTACAGCAGCTGATACTTGAGTCTCTGGCTCCCCTTCCTTCTTCCTGCTTCTGCTGCCTGACACTGCCTGTGGAGGTGAGGTACAGCAATATGGCATGGCCCAGAGCTGAGGGATCCCATAACTTGGGGAATCCCTTAGGTCCTATATGGTGTGATAGTGCTGGGGAACCCACATGGTGTAGCATGATGCAGTGCAATGCAATGGAGGGGGCCATCACATGGTCCAGTGCAAGGTACTGGCACAGTGCAGTGGAAAGTGTGCATGGAATGTGGTAAGGTATATAAGGGATAGCAGGAAGTTGACCATAGCTGGGGGTACCTACATGGCATGGTGTGCAGCCTGTGGAGTATGTGGACCCCCCATTACTCAAAAGTTAACAGTGCTACTTTAAGTCATTTTCTATGTCCAATGAGAGTACACAGTTCTGCTACAGCTTCAAGTTTCAGAATCTAGCTCTAAAAACAAGTTGTGGAAGCTCCTGGTTTTTCTCTGAAGGCCTATGGTTTCATCCCTGTTCTCAGTCAAGATGGTGTTTGTTACAGAAGAGAACTCCTCTGAGAAATCAAGTATGTGCACTATTGATGCTCAAATTGAATTTTCACTGGATAGAGCCAGTATGTTAATAACTGGTTAGTCTGTACTATTTTTCTGTATGCCTAAGCCACAGGAGACATGAGCCTGATGGGGCACAACCACTGAGCCTGCCTCATTCTCTTAAGACTCAACTGTTTATTCTAACCTTCTGGCATCTATATAATTTTTCTTTTTTTTTCTTTTTTGGAGAATAGGTTAGATCCTTACCTAGTTTAAATTGGGACTGAACCTAATGGAGCTACACTGATTTGCACAAACTAAAGACTTTTCCCATTATGTAACATGTCTGTAACATCACTAACAAGAACACATATATCTTATATATCTGACAATGGGGTACTCTTGGGTGATAGCATAGAGAGGCACGGGAAGGATGCGAGTTCCCCAACTGTTAGTTCGGACCTAGTTAAGGACTGCCTGGAGGGCTTAGCTGTGTCTAATTCAGTGGGCCCGGATGACCTTCATCTATGGGCGCTGAGGGAATTGGCTGGTGTCATTGTGGAGCCATTGGCACGGCTGTTTGAGGACTCCTGGTACTCGGGTCAAGTCTCTGAGGACTGGAAAAGGGCCAATGTGGTCCCTATTTTCAAGAAGGGGAGGAAGGAAGATCCTGGCAAATACAGGCCAGTCAGCCTCACTTCTATCCTGGGGAAGATATTTGAAAAAATTATCAAGGGCCACATTTGTGAGAGCCCTGCAGGGGAAGTGATGTTGAGGGATAACCAGCATGGGTTCGGGCAAGGCTGATCCTGCCTGACTAACCTGGTCTCTTTCTATGACCAGAAAACAAAGAACTTAGATGGGAAGCAGGAAGTCAATGTCATCTTGTTGGACTTCCAGAAGGTCTTTGACACAGTGTCCCACCCAATTCTGGTGGGCAAGCTGAGGGACTGCGGCATTGACGAATTCACGGTCACATGGATGGCAAACTGCCTCCAGGGGCAAACCCAGAGGGTGGAGATGGACAGGTCGATGTCGACCTGGGAGGGTGTGGTCAGCAGAGTCCCCCAGGACTCAGTCCTTGGGCCGGTGCTGTTCAACATTTTCATTAGCGACCTGGGATAAGGGTGTGGAGAGCCCCCTGTTCAAGTATGCTGATGACACCAAGCTGTGGGGTAAAGTGAATAAACTGGCAGGCAGGGACCACATCCAGGCAGATCTGGATAGGTTAGAGAAGTAGGCAGATCTGAACAGGATGCGGTTCAACAAGGACAAGTGCAGGGTGCTGCACCTGGGGAGAGGGAACCAGCATTATGGTTATAGGTTAGGGGCTGAC
>NW_017728906.1:114324519-114353466 GCF_001723895.1 Crocodylus porosus | reverse complement strand
CCTGGCTGGGGCCTTATGACCCCTGCCACCCCCAGTGCTCCTTCCTGCCCATGGCAGGGGGTCGGACTAGATGATCTGTCTAGGTCCCTTCCGACTCATTGATTTGATGATTCTATGATTCTATGATCTTGGAATGGAAAAAATGAAGAAACAAAGATATTAGTGCTGGTCTGCAACATATATCACTTTTTAATAAGCATTAATATCTTTACTTCTTCAATTGTCCAAGATATATGTGCCTTTAAATAATAACTGACTAAAAGAAAATGAAAAGAATAGTAGAACCTCAGAAGTAAGTTTAAATATTATTTTTAATTGTGAAGTAGTTAAGTATTCTATTATGTTCCACCATCATTAATAAAAAGCCTCCTGTACTTGAGTGCCCCATCAAATAAGAAATCGTTCTTATCTAGGGTAACATCTTCTTTCTACAATGTAACAGATGGTCTTGATGTCTATGTCGTTCTGAATAAATTATTACTTTAGCAGAAAAGCAATGAAAGAGTTTAAATATGTGCTGTTAAAATCCAAGTGGGTGCATAAGTGGGTCTAAGAAGACAATGAATTACTATTAGAATGGTTAGCAGAAGCTCTGTAAGTGTATTTACAGTTTTATATTGTCAAGCTTATAAATATTAACCTATTTTAAAGATTCAGACAGATCTCTTAAAAAACCCCACAAAACAAATATAAGCAAACAAAACCCCACATGATGCTCTGCTGAGGCAAAAGAAAGATAAAACTTGTTTCTAGTTAGTAGTATGAACGTTTTCTTTCAAAAGTTTTTTTAAGGCTTTTAACAGAATTTTAGATAAAATGTTTGATCCTGTATTTAGAAACCAAACACATTTAGCATTTGTTGCTGCTTTCCCTAACTCTATGAACATTATTAGCCTGTGTCTGTTTCACAACGCTAAAAAAATGCTTAGAAAATGATTGTTTAATACTTTCTATCATGTAGACTGTGAAGGAGTCAAACATAAATAATGCTTCGTTAAATGTTAGGATGAGACACTTGCCATTTTTGTTCAGGAACTGTTCACCTGCTGGTGCTTAATCACAAAGCCATGCACTATACTCCTGACTTTCACATGCAAGATTTTTACATATAAACAATTTATTTTCCATGTTTATTCTAGAATTCATAATGCATCTGTTAATTTCCAATAAGACAGGTTTCTGGGGTAAACTTGTAACCAATAAGATATTTTCGTAGAAATAAGAAAATGTAGGTAGGCAGTGGAGGGGTGGGGGACAGTTGCCCCATTTGTGTGTTCTCTTTCTCTCTCCTGCAGAATATATATATTCAGTATTAGATTATAGATTATGTATAGATTCAGTATTATTGTGTCTCTCCACATTTCCTCACTCTCTATTTAGCTACCACATTAACTCAAATCCAAGTCTAATATGGGGGGTGGGGAGTAGGGCAGAAATCCTTCATGTTGGATTTGAATATAAGGATTTGGGGGAGGAGGCAGGCCATTGCTGCAACTCAGGCTCCAGCTCCCACCCAAACTTTGAGTCAGAGCTTCAGCCACTGTCAGCTCCCCATCCAAACCTCTGTTCCATGTCATTTCTGCTCTCCTGCTGCTTGTTCCTCCCACCATGATTACCATAGCCAGAGCCAGAGACAAGGGCAGGGTTGGAGCTGCTGCTGCCATGACTGCTGCTGCATGGTTGGGCCTGGGCCAGAGTGTCTATGTGCTCCATGGCCTAGGCTGGAGCAGGGCTAGAGTCAAAGGGTAAGCAGCAAGGAGGCACAGAGTGGGAGGGAGACACAGTGCAGGGGTAGGCAGCGGAGGGGGCAGGTGCCAAGGGCAACAGACTTTGGTGGGAAGGGGAAGGTGACAGGGAGACAGGTACCAGGACATGAGAGAGTCAAGTAGCCAATGGCAACAGACATAAGGGACAGGAGCCTGGTCACTTGATTCCCCTCCTGCCTGTCCCCCCTCTGCTGCTTGCTCTACTCCAGTTGATTTCTTTTCTTAAGATGAGATGTGTGGTTCATTTCCTTTAACAGAGCTGCATTACATGTTGCTGTAATGACCATACATCTCATCTTCAGAAGAGAAAAGTAATCATCTATAGTGGATCAAGCAGCAGTACCATAACATGTTGCCAACCCATGTTCTGATCCAAAGAATTCAATATTTTGAATTAGATTAGACAAAGCCATTTGATTCTTAAAAAATTTTCAAATAAATACTTATTCCATCTTAATATTTAGGACAAGGACTGCCAGTTCAGGGACTTGATCTGGGTACTCATCTTGGAAAAAGGCTGCCCTTGTAATTAAAATGACTATTATTTTGAAATATGCATAAAAGAATGGGCTAGTTCTGCTAACCTATATATACAGTGATATATTTCTCACAGAATTATCTAGGTGATCAATATATTCCTTGAATCTGAATCTGATTGTTCTCTTTATGAGCTTAATCTGAATAGCTATTAATGAGAAATTGCCATAGAATGGGATATGCAGTGCCATCTCAGAGCCAAATCCATAATGCTATTGTAACAAATTTACTGTACAGCGGTCTTGTGTTTAATGTTGTGAGATTCTAGAGTGTAGTTTGGAGGATGTGGGCAGAAGAAGGGATGACTTCTGAGAGTGGCCATCTATAAAGTGATCATTAAGGGACAAAAGAGACACAAGAGTAGAGAAGCTGCATTCAGTTGTTCATTCCCCCCACCTCAAAATAAGATATCTAACAGCTGCAATGCTGTTATAATTCTTAACAACAGTAGCCATATTCTGTTACATCTTTGTGCATTTCTTTTGTGGAGCAGTCATGTCACAAGCTGTTTGGAAAATCAACAGCAGGCTTGCAACTGCTACAGTAATTCTGTTTTTTTATTTCACATGAAATCATACCATATGCCACATTAGAGAAGCATGTGGCAGGGACACATTGAAATATTGTTAAATCTAGTTTTATAAAGACATAAACTACAACTAAATGCTCTCTGATATAGCAACTTTAGGTTTCAGTTTTAAAAAGTACCCTTATTTGTATCTTTAGAATAACATGCACGGTATCAAATAAGACTATGTTGATCTATTCCTGGTTTTTATCATTAATAAAAATAACTTCATTATGTAGCTGACACAAAGGAAAAGAGACCACATTCAAAACAGAATGCAAAATAGGTAATGAAAAGTCCAGGAAGCAAGAATATTTCTTTGTTTCTGGGATTCTGGGGTTAGTACTAAAATGTTTACTTAGTACATAAACTGCCTGTTTTTACCAATAATTTTTATTAAGCAGGGCAGGGCCTTTCTATAGTAATGCAGGTTACAAAATTATACCACCTTGTTTGCAAACAAGACTAGGATAATTCCAAGCTTTTGTCTAATGAACTGCATCTTCATATTCATCACCATATAAAGAGAATGTAACTAACACTTTTGAGTTCTCATTTCAGCAAACTGTTTAAGCATATGCTTGTCCCATTGTGTGTGGTTAAAATTAAATACATGAATATGCTTTCCTGAAAATGCTATTTGTGCTTCTCAACCATTTGGCTTCTTTTGAAAATCTCTTGAGGTCTTAAACTTAGGCTGGCAAACCAGTGTTTAGGTACCCAACAAGTGTCATGTTTTCTGTGGTGCCACACACGTCAGGAAGAGCCACCAAAGACTTGGCATTTCTGAAAATAAAACCAGAGTGGGAATGTTTCAGTCTAATCCCCAGTAGGTTATCTGTAGGCACTATGAAAAAAAATCACCTTAGCATGTTTGATAAGAATCCACGTATATGGAGGATTTTTTATTTACTCTTTTCCTCGTGTGTTATTATTGGTTTTCTAAGTCTCATCTATGTGTGTGAAGTCATAAATTTTTCACCAAAAATTGAGTAAAAGTGGTCTTGCTTGTTTGTTCACCTTCATATTTTTTCAGTCATTCCTGTGTTTGTCTATAGACTGAAGGCAGACCTGTATCTTTGATCATAAAGAGTTTAAAATTAAATAAAATATAATTAATTATGTGATTTATACATTTACAAATGTCTGCAACATGATTATTGGGACATATGTCTAGTTTTTGTGGAATTATTTTCTAGGCAATTGATGAAGCACTTTTAGTCTATTCAGAAATATAAACCTAAGGATAAAAAGGGAAGAAAGTAAGCAAGGTCTTAGCTTTCAAAATAGTGATTATATACATTTTTCCCCAAAATGTAAGAGGGTTTTTTTTTGTCTCTGCTGTTTTTCTGTTATAATCTCCCCTAAAATCATAGCTGGAAAGTATACAACAGGGGGCTACAGAAATCATGATAATATGCAATTAAGTGGAAACAATGAATTTGGAACAATCATCATTTCTGAGTGCTGTATGGTGTTTTTATGAATCATTATGCCAGACATCTGTCCCTTTCCTCCATACAAATAAAATAAAATGCATCAAAGTCATCATCCAATTCCTCTAAAGGCTGAAAGATAAATGTTTCCAAACATGCATGATAAATCCGCTGTTCCTGAACTGGACTGAAAGGTAGAATACAGTTAATGAATTAAAGGGGAAAACAGTGACTGTACCTTGTAACATAGTTTTCTATCTGCTGAAGGAGGAGCTTTGAATTGTTTTAAGCAGATTCAGTTGGAAAGCATTTTAATGATTTGCAAACTGACTGAACAGGTGGCTATTTATTCAGAGAATCCAGGGTAGAGTCTGTCTAGTAAATTGATGTTTGTAATATCTTTTTTTAAATATTGGCTTCATTCACAGTAGTGTTACTCTATTGTTATGCAAGTGTAAGTCTACAAATCAATGGGATATGCTGAATCTGATTCATCAGTTCATTACTCAGTATGAAAAAAAAAGAGCTGCTGCTTTTATTTCCTTCAGATAACACACAGGGTTTTTTCACCAAACTTTGCAGTTTGCTGTATAGCCACTGAAATGGTACGTTCATATGGCTCTTTTCTTTTCAAGAGCTTACAAGCTCTGTTTCCAAGGAAATTCATGAACTACACTACTGTTTCCATCTGGAAATACCTAACTTGTGGTAGTAAACATTATAACACAGATGTTACTGCTCTGAGCCAATACTACAATTTATCTACCTACACTTGTCTTAACAGATATTTTTCAGTTTCTGTAAAACATCAAAGCTGTTAAACTTCAGTTGCTTTTACAACAATAGGATAAACAATAAATACAAAACACTCTAATATATCAAATATAACAACAATCATTTCTTTTGTCATTTATAGGAGAAAAATCCCTATTCAACAAATATCCATTGGGATTTCACCTAAATATTTTCATATGCTACATGGCAAAATCACTTGTAAATATTGTCTCCGCAAATAAAAATGATCTATATGTCCTGTCAATTTGCAAGTACAGCTGCAAATTTTCAGAGACCTATTAATATATGCATTGTAATTTAGATTCCTATTTCTGAAGTGGTCCCTCCAAAAGATTCTGATTCCAGAATTCATGCTTTTAAGTACTCTTCAGTATTTACAGGCAGGAAATACGATGTCTAAAAAAAATGCTCATTAGGACATAATATATATTATATATCTATGATATATATAATATATATATATTACATCTGTTCTAGATATTAAAGGGCCTAGACAAATGGCACATGAACATTTGTGTTACTTACTTCAATTTGCTCACTGATATAAGCTATGCTGTACTCAAAATGGGCTGACAACCAGCTCCATTTAGGCAGCTGCTATAGTAGGCAATAGTTTCAGCATCTTACTACGAAATGGTAACCCTAAGCAAATGGCTACCCTCGGAGAAAAATAGATACATGATAACTACACCAGTGGAATTTACACTGCTGTAACTTTACCTCTGATTCATCCCATCATAATAAATTTCACTGGAAAGAATTATACTGTCTGTTCCTTGTTTACAGTGGCATATAGTAGTCCACTGGTGTTTATAATTTATCCAAAATATATGTAATCAGCTCTGAGAAAATATCTGTATTTTGTCCCTGATCTTTTCAAATTATGACAATTAAAACTATTGATATGTTAAAATTATACTGAACATACTGTAAAGCTCATCCAAGTACATAAAATAAACACAAAATCTATCTAGTGCAGTATCATCAGGAACTAGGACCTGATGTTTCAGAGGAATCTGTAAGAATGCTACAGTAGGTAGCTGTGGAAGATAATGTGCCCTTTTCATGAGGTCTCATTTTGATTTCAAGCAGGTTGGCTTAAATCCAAGCAAGGGATTTAATAGCCCTTACATATTTTCTTACTCATTTACAACTATTATGTTCTTGGCCTCAGCATCTAGTGGCAAGGATTTATTTAAGTTAATTCCATATTGTGCCAACCCCACAGTCCTACTGGAAAATGGCACATGTAACAAGGAGGGGTTTCCACTTTATACAGAAAACCATATGAGGTAGGGTCACAAGTCAACAGGCCAAAGAAAGGGAACAGGTAAAAAAAATGGAACATCAACATCTGTGGTCATGTATACTCACTATTTTAATTCTATGTACACACCCAAAGGTGCCCCCAGTTAAGGATTTAGTTCCAGAGCATTCAAACAGCAGCAGCCACCAGCTCCTTTAGTCCACGTAATCCTAGCTGACCAAACCAGTAGAACCCAAGCTCTACTGTGCACTTTTCCTATGTAGGGCTCCATGGGCAGGGATTGCAAACACTGTCCTCTTCTTCTCATTGCAAGAGCAAACTTCATCACCTGCTTGCTTCTTTTCCCCCCAAAATGGGAGTTTCTGGGAGATTCATAGATTGTTAGGGGCTGGAACAGACATTGTAGATCATTGGGTCCCACCCCTCTGCACTAGGCAGGAAAAGACAACTGGGGTCAAGTGACCCCAGCGAGGTGATTGTCCAGTCTCCTTTTAAAGATGTCCAGGGTAAGTTACTGAACCACCACTGCAGGAAGTTTATTCCACAGTCTGAAAGCCCTGAGTGTGAAGGAGTTTTTCCTGGAATTGAGCCTGAATTGGACTTCCAGGAGTTTGTATCCATTGCACCTGGTCTTCTCCAGGGGCGCCCTGGTGAACAGCTCTTCACCGAGTTCTTGATGTACTCCCCTGATGTAGAGTTAAGCCACTACCAAGTCCCGTCTCATCCTAGTCCTCTGTAGGCTGAAGAGGGCCAAGTCCCTCAGCCTCTCCTCATATGGCTTATCTTGAAAGTCTTTGATTATATGGGTGCCTCTTCTCTGGACCCTCTCAAGTTTTTTCCACATCTTTTTTGAAGTGTGGCACCCAGAACTGGATGTAGTACTCCAGCTGCGGTCTCACCAGTGTGGAGTACAGTGGGAGTATCACTTCCTTAGTTTTGCATGAAATGCAACAGTTAATGCATGCCAGCGTGTTGTTTGCCCTGCTGGCCACAGCATCGCACTGCTGGCTCATGCTCATGCGATGGTCGATCACTACCCCTAGGTCCCTTTTGGCCATGGTGCAAGTCAAATTGTCGCCACCAAGCCTGTAGGTATGTTGGGGATTGTTTGTCGCCAGATGGAGCACCTTATACTTTTGAGTGTTGAACTTCATCTGGTTCCAGTCTGCCCAGCTCTTCATCCTGTCCAGGTCCACCTGTATCTGCAACCTATCTTCTGGCATGACTACACTTCCCCATAACTTGGTGTCATCTGCAAACCTGGTCAGTGAGATTTTCACCCCCACATCCAAATCATTGATAAAAATGTTGAAAAACACCGGTCCAAGCTTGTTTCCTTGAGGAATCACCACTTTTCATGCACCCCATTCACCTTCCATCCCTGGTCCTCCCCTACTAATGCCCTGAGCCTGTTCAAGTCAGCATTTTTGAAGTCCAGGACTTTAATCCTGCTAGTTGGTTTGTCAGCCTTGCAGCAGACAGTGAACCTGATGAGCTCATGGTCTCTGTCACCCAGGCTACCCTCAATGTTCAAGCCACACACCAGATCGTCTCCTTTGGCTGAGACCAAGTCTAGAAGAGCCTCTGGTTGGGACTTGTACTTCCTGGGTCAGAAAGAGCTCCTTGATTACACTTAAAAAGCTACATGACTGATCTGACCTAGCCTAGTGTTCCTCCCAATCTATGTTCAGGTGGTTGAAGTTGCCCATGACAACCAAATCCCTTGCACTCAAGGCTTCTGTCAGTTCTTGAGAGAACTCCAGATCAAACTCCTCCCCTTGGTCCAGTGGCCTGTAGTAAATGTCCACAGTTAGGTCTCTCTCACTTCCCCCCGTCCCCGCAAAACTTGACCCAGAGGGTTTCAAGGTGCTTATCTTTGGAGCCAATGTCATCCTCCAGATAGGTGTACTGCTCCCTCACATAGGGAGCTACCCCTCTGTCTTTTCTCCCTGCTTGGTCCCTTCTGCGCAGGGTGTAGATGTCTACGGCTACACTCCAATCATGCGAGGAGTCCCACCAGGTCTCCGTGATCCCTATTAGGACATATATTACCCACTAGAGAGCAGGGGGGCTAGCTCCTCCTGCCTGTTCCCCATGCCCTTGGCATTGGCATACAGGCAGCTGAGGCCCCCGACTAACACCCTCAATTTCCTGAGATGCTGTGGGAGAACCATTCCATTAGCATTTTCAAAAAATGTTATCTTAGTGTTCTCTACATAGGAGCTTTGCTGTGTGCCAGTCCCCAGGCATGATCCACTTGAATGTAATCCAAATAAGCAGTCACCTCAGCTTCTCAGGCTTCATCCTGGTTACATCTGCAGTTACACAAACTTATTAAAATATTTTGTGGAAAAAATGTATTTTATACCTTGGTTTACTGGAATTTTTTACTTTTAATTTCACAAGTTTACCCATTTTCTTGAGACAGAAAAGGGCTAGGCTCTCCCGTGTTTTACTACAATAAACTAGGGATTTGGGCATTAGCCCAGGAAATAGGAAATACACATGCTATGTCATTGTCATGAGAGAAGTTTTGGGTCAAACTTCTCAGGTACAGTATGGGAAGACTCTCCCACTTCCCAGAGTTTTTCCAGGCTACAATTTTGGGACTTTGGCTACATATATATATATTTGGAGAGACAAACCTGCCTACCCAGAGCACAGTCTATTGCACATGCCAGTAGCTATGTGAATGCCTGTGCATCCATATTTTCCATGAAATAGGATCACTGTTTGTGCATAAGTACCAATAGTGGGTTATTGACTTTAGAGCATGTAAAGTGATACAAGATTTTGTTGCTGGTGTCTTATTGGATTTTCAGTTATACAGGTAGAATAAGATAGTGTTTGGAGGCCCAATAGTCATGTTAATGCCATTTAAATGTTTCAGAGGTTTGTCACATCTTTGGGTTCCAGGGGTGGTCATAATACCCCCTGGAAGCTCTGTGACTGTACCCACTCTCCCCAAGTATGCCTTCTTATCGTGCCTGCCACAGCTTGATGGAAATATGATCTTAAGAGGGAGGCTGCTCTGATCTTATTATAATGACCGCTTGGCTTGTGGTCATGGACCAAGCTCCATACCTTCTTTACCCCATGCCCTATGCCGTGCAGATGGTATCCTTACATGTGTACAACCAATTGCTGACCTAGTACCTCACTGGGCCTTCTGACCCCTCATCCTCTCAGTTCCACTCCAGTTCCCAGACCCCTCAGTCTCTTCTCCAGCCCCTCTCTGGGCTTTTAGACCCCTTGGTCTTACCTAACCACTTCTTGGGTTACTAGCCCCCTGGTTTTTGTCCCAGCCCCTCTCAGAGCTCTCAGCTCCTCTCTTGTCCCTTGGCTTAGACCTTTTTGTTCTTCATTTTCTCAGCCACTCTCTGGGCCCTCAAACCGATTTGGCTCTGTACTCTATTCCCAGCCCCTCCCTGGGCTTCTGAACACTTCCAATCCCAGTACAATTTCTGGTCCCCACTATAATCCTCAAGCCCCTCATTGGGCTACTGGACCCATGTCATCCTGGTCTCCCTGGCACATGCTTTTCTGTTGGGATGTGCTCCCATAGCCTTCCCCCTCTATGGGGTAATCCATAAGGCAGTGGGAGCTGAGACTTTCTGGCACCCCATTCTCGCTTTTCCCTGGAGTGGCCCATGCATGCCATTTCATGGAGGCTGCCCTGCTACAGGCAGACCCACCACACTGATCAGGGATGTAATGATCCTGGTAGACTGTAGTTAGGTATGTTATCCTATCAGGAACTCTTTCATCCCAAGACGTGGATATAAGTCCATTCACACAGCCTACTTATGCCTTGATAACATCATGAAATATTTCCTTAGCTCATCGATACTGTTTTGGAAGAAAGGCTAAGAGGTGGAAATTTTATCAGTAAGCTGTACCACCCTTGATGTATATAGGTATTAATATGATAGGTACAACATTTATTAATATTTCACTGCAAGCATATTATGGCTACTATGTCTACATCACTTTTTGACACTGACAAAATATCAGAAATTCCAGGGGAAATAATGTGATTTAATATGGTTTAAAATATTTATATTGAAATGTAATAATTATTCCTTGTTTGTTTTGTGGAGATGGCAAGTAATGTAATTAAATGTTCTATGCCTTGCCTGCAATTTCAAACATTCCTTTTATCTGGAGCTGCACCTGCTATTTAAAGTTAACCATCAACAGTATTCCTCCTTTTCTTCTCTAAGTGCCAACTGATTAGTTAAAAGCCTGCTGCCATATGGTGAAGCAGTATCTGTTGAAAAAATCAATTAAAGCAAGCTGCTAAAGAACAGTCTTTCAGAAAAGTTTACATGATACCAAATAACATATACTGCTTTTTGATTTTAGTATTTAACTTTCTAAGTTAGTGCCATAATGATCCACGAACAAAGACAGCAGCTTTGTACATACTACGGTCCTGATCCTACAATCAGATGCTTAAAGACAGACTTCTTTCAGTCCTCATAGATTCTTTTGAGTTTTGCATGGGTGCAGTGAACCATTGAGGCAAAGTTGCTGACAGGACTGGGTCTCCCAATGTAATCAAATAACTATATTTGTAAACCTGGGAAGTTAAAAGCACCATCTACATTCATACTTCATAGTTTCAATTGATGATGCCTTTACCTATAAGTTAAAAGACATTCCAAACTGTTGCAATTATTTTACTTATAACTTTACAGCATATCTACCTGCAGTTTTTTAAAGCTAATGATTCATTTTACATTCATACACTTGTATTTCATTTGCCAGAGAGAATCTGGAAGACCCCAACCTACCTAGGGCTAAATTGAGTAAATCAATGTCATTGCTCATGGGATAAGGTAATGCTGAGTGTGACTGAAAGGGGATAGTCAAGCATACTATGACAATAACATATTTACAGTTGAAAAAAAAATACAAGCCAGGAAAAAAAGAGTATTTATCTTTGTGGAGAATTTCTAGCTTAGAAATCTATTTAAAAATGTTCAGCAAGCCATCTATTTTACTTCTGTTACTTCTTATGTTTTTAGATAGTGACATCTTATATATTTTATAGTGGGACGTAAAATAGGGGGGGAAACTCTAAAGGATGTGGGTAGTACATTTACCTTAATGATATGAACTTCTTTAAAAAAAGTTTAATTCAAACTGATGCGATTGAGTTATTTTCAACCTTTTATTCTTTTATCATGTTTTTCTATTTTATTCCTTAGTGCTCAGTGCTTCATGTCTTTCATACACAAGGTAATAAACTTATGTTTTAAATACACTCTACATGTGTGAGAACCAACACATATCAACCACGATCACTTAATATCATTATGAAATATTACAGGATGTGAAAAGTGTTTGATAGGCCAGATTGTGACTTTCTGCTCCTTGGATGAAAGGAGTCCGCTCTCCATAGGTCTGCCCAATCGCCCAAGCTCAGTTCCCTTCCCTTGTACTGTTATTGGCTTCCCACATCCCCATGGCAGGAGATGGGGAGAGCCAGGCTTCTGTGGGATGCTTCAAAACCTTACTGTGGGATGCTTCAAAACTTGAAATGTTTCAAAATGTTCATAACATTTCAACTACCCTCGTTTTGTTTCAGGGCTGTTTTGAAGCCCTTAATTTCAATTCTATTTCACCATTTTGAGCTCGAAATGAGTTAAAACAGTGTCGAATCGAAACAGCCAGCAAAATTTCACACAGCCCTAGAATGAGGCCCTTTCAACATTTCTTAAATACATTAGAAGCTGAAGACCTACCAGGGATTCAGTTGGAATGACTGGCATATACAAAGACAGTTAAAGGATGATTGGGCCCTTGCCAAGAAACTAAAAGATTCTTTGCATCTGTCTTCACTGTGGAAGGTGTTAGAGAGATCCCCTTATCAGCTACACTTCTCTCTAAGGACAATTCGATACTGCTGACCCAAACTGAGGTTTCAATAGATGAGGTTGTAGAGGAAATTAATAAACTAAGTCACAGTAAATCACCAGGACCTGATGACATTCATTTTTAGGTCTTAAAGGAACTCAGATTGAAAATTGCCAAACTCCTAAATATAGTATTTAACTTATTGCTAAAAAAAATCCTTGGTACCAGAGAAGTGGAAGGTTGCCAGTGTAACTCCTATATTTAAAAAAAGGCCCTAGAGGATTCACAAGGTACTACAGGCCAGTGATCTTAACTCTTGTTCCTGGAAAACTAGTAGAAACAATCATAAAAAAATAGAATTCTTCTGCATATAGAAGAATCAAGATGACTTTATCAAAGGGAAGTCATATCTTACCAACCTACTAGAGTTCCTTGAGAGTTTAAATAAGCATGTCAATCAGAGTAATCCAGGTGGACTAGCATATCTGGTTTTCCCCCAGAGGCTCTTAACTAAGTTAGGTAAGCACAGGATTATAGGGAATGTCCACTTATGGATTAGAAATTGTCTTGAAGATAGAAAACAAAGAGTGAATATAAAAGGTCAGCTTTCAGGACAAAGTACTAAACAACAATGTCCCCCAGGGATCTGTGTTGAGACCAGTCCTGTTTAACATATTCATAAATGATCTGGAAAAGGGGGTGAGTAGGAAAGTGGTCAGATTTGTAGATGACACAAAATTATTCAAAGTGGTAAAGAACAAGGTGGACTGTGAAAAACTATATATGCATCTGGTATGATGGAGTGAATGGGCAGTTAAATGGTAGATGAAATTCAATGTAGATAAGTGTAAAGTGATGCACATGGGTAAAGATAACCAAAACTATACCTATAACTGTGATGGGCCATTAGTTGTTAACACACGAAAGATATCTGGGAGTCATTGTAGACAGTTTGCTAAAAGAATCAACTTTGTTCTCAGTAGCCATCAAAAAGGCAAACACAATATTAGGGATTATTAAGAATGGACTTGTAAACAAAATGGATAGTATCATTATTCCCTTTGTAAATTCATGCTGTGTCCATACCTTGAATACTGTGCCCAGTTTTTGCCTCAAAAAGGATATAGAAGAACTAAAGAAAGAACAGAGAAGGGCAACAAAGATGACTAGTGGTATGGACGGTCTTCCATATGAGGAGAGACTAAAGATAGGCTTATTCATTTTAGAGAAGAGATGCTTGAGGGAGGACATGATAAGGATTTACAAAATGTTAAATGATGCACAGAAAGTAAATAAAGATTTATTATTTACTGTATCTCACAAGACAAGAATTAGGGGTCACAAAATGAAACTAGTTGGTAATAAGTTTAAAACCAACAAAATAAAGTTAATTTTCACACCCCATGTAATTAAAACGTGGAACTCATTTCCTCCAGATGTTGTAAAAGCTGACAGCTCAGCCAGATTCAGGAAGGGATTGGAGAAATGCTGGGAGGAAAGGGACTTCAGTAGCTACTAAGTATTTGAGTTAGGGATACAACCTCTGAATCAGAACTTTCTAGACCTGAAATACTAGAAGTTGCAAGTAGCAGTGAAACAATGGTAAAAACCCTGCTTATACCGAGGTTCACTCTCCCTTTCAGCATCTACTCTGTGCTATAGTATGACAGGATACTAGGTATGATGGATCAAGGATTTGACCCAGTACATGTCAGTAAATTCTTATGTTCTTTTGCTCTTTTAAGTGCCACTACCTTTTTGATCAACAAGCTTAAACTAAACCATATGTAACTGCCTGGGAGCTCCAGTTTTTTAGTTTTAAAGATCAGCAGTACATTTGCCCTTTCCCAGTCATCTGACCTCTATAGGTGCATCCAGACGAGCCTATGCATGCCTCTCACCACATCTCAAAGCAGTTTGAGATGCAGCAAGAGGCACGCTGGGACCAAAAAAAAAAAAATTCCCTGCACTGCACATGTGTAGCACAGGCTCAAAATTCGATACATGGATATCCAGGTATCAAACAAAAACACCGGGAAAAAAAGGGGGCATAGTATGGTCCAGCACTCCACCCTGAGGCAACCAGAGGCTCGGATCCTCCTAATAGATGCTCTGGTAGCCAGCCAGAGTGTCTCTATGCCTGCCCCTTGTCTTGATGCTGCAGACGCTGTCTGCCCATGCAAGTCAAAGAGCAATGCAGACTGCAGCGACCTGAACTCAGGTTCCGTTCCAGGTAAGTAGGGATGATGGGGGCTTGAGGTGGGGGCTGTGAGGGTGTGGGAGGAGGGGAGCTCAGGAGGGGTGGGTCCACTGTCTGCCTCCAGCAAGGCCCACAGTGCCCCAACACAACCCTCAGCCCCGTCCCCCCACATGGCCCACAGCTACCTGCAGCAGCAGCAGCCACTGGGGGGGGGGGCTCTGGGCCTCGTGGTACAACCCCCTTATGTGGCATGGGGTAGCACAGCTCAGCCTCAGCTGCCTGGCACCCAGCATTGCTTGTGCCTTATTGTGTGGGCCTGGCCCAGCGTGTCAGAGTATGCTTTTGGGTAGTTCCAGGCCACTCCGGCTGCCACCTGGGAGCCCAGAATGCTCATGGGGACTGCCTGTCAAGCTAGGCCAGGCTGGGTCATGTGTGCACAGGCCCCGTGCATGGTTGGGTCAGGCCACTTCCATGCACACATGACCCAGCCTGGCATGACAGGTGGTCCCTACAAGCAGAATCAGACCTTGGGTGACAGTCTGAGTGGCCCAGAGATGCCCAAAGGCACATGGTACCATGCCAAGCTGGGCTGGGCCTATGTGATAAAGCTACGCTGTGCCGCATGGGGAGGCATATGCCAGGAGACCCAAAGAACCTCAATGGCCACTGCTAGTATGGGGGAGCATATGAGATGGGGGGGCATTTGGACCAAGCAGGGATGGGGTCTGGGACCATGGTGGGGGGCATGTGGGCCCTGCAGGGAGACTGCAACTGTTGCGGGGGGCGGTGCTGGGAAATTTATTTTATTATGATGATACAGACACTGGTAGGCTTCCAAATTGCTTTAACATTGTAAATATATGAATAAAACATTACACAGCTGATCTCTCTCTCATCTATTGATTGATCAATCAATAGATAGATAAGAACCTTTGTGTTCCCTATTTAAAAACTGCACAATCTCTGATAAAAAAAATCCCAACTTAAATCTTTAAAATACCCCACAATCCATGTTCTTCCATAATTAAAACTATATTTATATAGGGAGACCTCTCTATATAGACCTCTATATATATACAAGGGGGTCCACTACTGAACCTACCATTGGGTGGGCCTCAGCATCAGTACCCAAGATCTCATGGTGCAGGCCCTGGGTAGCAGAACAAGGGGCCTCCTCCATGGGCTCCTGCTCAGGACTGGCAAGCAGCTCTGAAGTCTCTTCCACCGGAATAACCCATTTCACCTTTCCTGGGGGTGGGTGTTGTGTGCAGCTGGGGAGGTCCCTGGAAGCTGGGTCACTCTTTCCCCCCATGTTGTCATCCTGGGAGGTGTGTGTGTTTGGGGGGGTTCTTCATCTCAGAGGGCTCCAGCTGTTTTTGGACCTTCCACTTGGCTTTGTGCCCAGAAGGTACCTGCACCCACTTAATCATGGGGTGGTCTTTGGGTGGACAAGCTCCAGAAGGAGAAGTTGGGGGTTGGGTGGTGGGGCAGTTGCAGCTGGGGCATGGCTAGGGGTGGGGAGACATGCTGTCTTTTTTCCCTTGGCTGCTGCCTCCCTCCCTGTGACCCCACCACCCTTGGTTGAGGGGAGGGACCCCTGAGCTCACGGCAGGGGATGTTGTGGCTGGAATGTCATGGAGCCCCAAAGGGGTAGGGGTGCTGGTGGCAAGAGCACCCCTCTCACCAGTGGGAACCTTGGATGTCTTCCCTGCCCGGCCTATGAGGCACTCATGATGCAAGTGCCCTGGGTGTGGCACTAGAAGCACAGCAAATCCTCCAGTATATAAAACACCCTCACTAGGGCCCCCTGAAAGGAAATCATAAGGCACCCCTCAGCCACTACTGGGCACTTGACCCTCCCCAGGGTTTGTAGCTGGGGGAGCCGGGGTCAGTTGGGATATAGGGTGGGATGGATCTGAGGACCTCCCAGGTCCCCAGCTCTTCTAGGGGCTTGAAGGGGGATGTAATCAACCTGCAGCATGAACCCCCTCTGTACTGCCTTTTGTGCAGTGGCCTCCAAGGCAAGGAAAAAAAAACAACCTTGCCATGAAAGTGGGAGAGTGCTATGATCTTCAGGACTCCCACCACCTGAGCCAGAGCCTGCAGCCAGGTCTTAAAGTGCAGGTTCTCCTGCTTGCATAGTTGGCGCTTCACCTCATTCCAGTGGGTAAGTGTCAGAAAGGGGGCTCTGCTGCCTGAGCTGGAAAAGCTGGCAGTGGAGGGTCCAGGTTCTGTGGCTGTGGGTCACTCTGCAGCTGCCTAGGTATAGCTGTGGCTCCCTCACTGGGGGTCTGCCTTGATGGGGTCAGGACTAGGGCCAGGAACAGGCTGAGTGGGCATAGTGGCTGGTGTAGTGCACCTAGTCCCCTCAAAAAACAGTAATCTGGAGGCTGGGGTGGGGTCCTTGCCCTCCCCAGCTGTGGAGGAGGCCAAAAAGGAGACCTTCCCATTGCCATTGCTCTGGGTCCCTTATAATGGGGGGCAGGGCTTGGGAGACATGCCTTGGCCCTGGTGACTACCTATTAGAGTCCTGCTTGCCCCTGCAGCAGGGGTCACAGGTTTGTCTACCCCTAGGGGGTTGGTTGGACTTTGCCCCTGGGGTGGGGTCTGAAGGGGCATGTGGCCCCTTGGGGGACTAGATGAAATCTGCCCCCACAGCAGGGGCTGCAGGAAGTCCAGGGGGCATCTGCCCCCAACAGAAGGCTCCTGTCCTTCCATCATTTAATATAAAGGAGAGGAAAACCAAACACAAAAGGCCCAATGAATCCAATAGGGGCAGACTGGGGCTGGGGGGATGTGGAGTGGGGAGGAAAGGGGCTGAAGCTAATTGAACTACAGCCCCAGAGGAAACTAGGTGGGCTATGCCCAGGGAAGTTGGGAGAGGCGGTGACACACACACAGGGGCTAGAGAGACTCGAGCTGGCGTACTCAGCCATATAAACACCAGGGCAGGGGCGGGGGGTGGACCACAGGACTTACCACACAAGGGCAAAACACACATGGAAGGCTGATTAGGTAGGTGAAAAAGATTGCCTGAGCAGAGGAAGGGCTCCATTTGTTGAAGCTCAGTCCAGGAACCCCTCAGGCCTCCAGCCAGGCACTTAGTAGCAGGGCTGTGAAATGAGGCACAGGATCAGATGTAGTGAAGCAGCTGTGAGGGAGTGCAAGAGTAAACAGTCAATTAGGGAAGTAATCTAGTGCAGGTGTGGTGCAGGGTGGCACAAGGCGGTGCAGTGGGGAATTTCCCCCTCCCCATCCCAAGGCAAAGCAGTGGCAGTACAGGTGGCAGCAACAGCAGTGGTGTTAACAACCTTCCAAAGCAGCCACCCAAGCTATGTTTCATATGAAGGTGAAGGTGAGGGGCGGCCTGCTGAGGCAGCTGGGGCAGACAAGAAACCCTTAGGTACCAGCAGAGGAAGGGGGAGGGGCCCACAAGCAGTGCAGGCTCCCTCCCTGGGCTATCCCCTGGCTATGGCTGGGCAGCAGGATGGGCAGCAGCCTGGAATGGGAGTGTGGAACCTTGGGTGCGGTGCTTGGGTGTGGTGCAGTGTGGTGGCAATGTGGTGGGGTTTGGTGTGCAGCATGCGGCAGAGGACCTCCCCCCCCGGGGGGGTTGGCAACAGCAGCAGCAGCCTGGGGCAGGAAGAGGCATGTCCAACTTCCCCCCAGAAGCTCCTGAGAACAAACAGCCCAAGTGGCACAATTTGTCCTACACCATAATGCAAGCCCAGGCACATGCATTGAGGCAAAAATCCCCTGTGGGGACCCTCTTTCCAGGGTATCTTACTACTCCACAGTCCCGGAGAGTTGCCTCTTGTTCTCCAGGTCAAGCTCTGTTCCCACCAGGTTTTCTTGCTGCCTGACTGCGCTGCCACCACCCTGGCGTAGGGCCACATGCACCACTGTGTGTAGTGGGCACTTTACCTTGTGCTAGGGGTTGGAGGCCTGGACAGCCTTGTGCAGCACCAGGGCTTGGTTCATTCCTGGACCCTCTAGGCTGCATTGTCTGCACTGAGCTGCTGCCCCACATCAGCAGCTGTTGACCTGAGCCACTTCAAGCACCTCCCAGGATCTCTCACCCTCCATGCAGTGCCTCCTGCACTAAGGTCCCAGTCTCATTCTGAGGGTTGAGGACCTGAGCCAGCTCAGGGGTGATCCTGCTGTATGCACCAGCCTCTGCACTGTGTCTCTGGCCACATGCTAGAGGTTGCAGATCCAAGCCACCTCATGTAGCTCCCAGGGTCTGTATGCCATGCACCGTGCTGCACATCCAGAGCCTAACCGCTGGAGCCATGCCACATTCCTTGCTGTTTTCAATCAGGTCCAGGAGAGCTCTTCTCCTCCCCTCAGGAAAAGGGCATGATGTTATTTCTCTTGCTGCCTCCTGATTGGTGGATGGGCTCCACCAATCAAAACAGCAGGATCTCAAGCCTGGGATTCAACCCAAGCTCTGAAAGTTAAGCCTGCCACATTAGGATGAATATAATTTAGTCCTGCTGATTTGCAGATGTCTAACTTTTTAAAATAATCTTTAACATCTTGTTTCCCTACTGTAAACTAATTATCTCTTCCCTGACCCATGGTTCTAATTGTATCAATCATGTGACAGTCTGACTATTTTTTTGAAGCCCAAAATAAAAAAAAACAAACAACCCCCCCCCAAACAATGAAGGACCTCAGTGTTCTTCACATCATCCATTTCTTGATGCCATTCTCAATTCAGTGGGCTTATATTTTCTTGATCTACCTTTTATTACCAGTGTATTTATAGAATTCTTTTTATTGCCTTTTATGCCTCTTGGTACCTGCATACCAATTGACTTTCCTGATTTTTCTCCCTACAAATCCATACTGTAGTCTTCTAATAATTCTTAGCAATATGGCAGATTTGCATTTTTGCAAGGCCTCTTCTTTAAGTTTCAAGTCATGTAAGAGTTTACAGTTAAACTGGTCAGCTTAGTCCCCAGTTGAATTTTCAGTCATTTATTTGCACATAGCAAACCTTGGCCCCAATTTCTTCCCATTCCTTTCAATTTCTTCTGTGCCTAATTGCTTCCTGTGGGGAGTATGAATAACATAGCTCCCACCTTCTGTACAGGATCTATATCCAAGCATTTTGAGTAAAGTGAGAAGTACTGGAATTTCTTTACTCCTTTGCATAGCCACAACAGGGTTTCTTATAAAACACACAGATTCAGTGTAATAATCTACATCATGGCATTGCCACAATATATTAGGTGAGTGACACTAGTGCTGAGATGGTTGATTTGTCAGTGTGTTTTTTATTGTTCTATTTTCTTGTTCCAAAAGCCATGAAATCCATTTCATTTCTAAGCACCTTTGGTAAAGAAAACTG
This sequence comes from Crocodylus porosus, assembly GCF_001723895.1. Classification (NCBI taxonomy): domain Eukaryota; kingdom Metazoa; phylum Chordata; order Crocodylia; family Crocodylidae; genus Crocodylus; species Crocodylus porosus. Next base: position 114,333,679 of record NW_017728906.1, on the reverse strand, counting down.
GGTAAAAATACATTCAACCCACTGAATTAAATCAGCAATTCTTATTCCAAATCAATATCAGTGTAATTGAAATCTACCATGATCAATACACTAGCTTTTTTTTATAGCTCTTCTTTATAGGCAATAATATGACTTAATCTGTCTACTTATCTGAGCTCCCAAATATATCTCCAAGTTGATTTAAGAGGTTAGCACCATTGCTTATTCATACATATATCATGACAGAACCTTTTAGTTCAAGGTTTAGTTCAAAGAGGCAAAAATGGTATTTAATGTGCAATCAAGCAATGTCTATATTTCTAAAAGATGTAAAATTAATTTCACAATGAATGCCGTATACACTTAGCATTATAACAAGTATTACACTTCTGGGAAATATATGGCTCTTGGTGGAATCAGTTGTATCTATTATTTTGTGAAAAGCAAGATAAATTAGGAATTGTATAAACAGTATATGTATATTGTATATGTACAGTATATATGTGGCTCACATTAGAGTAGAAATGTAAATAGATATAATATTAAAGCAACTGTGACTAGATTTGTAAGGATATTTAAGTATCTAATTCTACTGGAAAATCGTTTGGGGAGGGATGGGTTTCCAGTCCCTTTTCCAAAGACTGTATATGCATTTTTTGTTAAGCAGCTAATAAATAAAATGCATAAATTCTTTGAGAAGGGACCAGAAGGTTCTGTGAGCAGAGACCCCTCTTTCTGCAAAAGTGCATTATCCACTAGGTTAGAGAATCAATTGCATACTTGCTTTCTCTTTCTGCACCAATGAATTTTATTTCTTACTTCACAATGGTATAAGTTAAACATACACATCACAGCAGATCAGATCAGTAGATCATAGCTGTAAGTTTATATTGCTTTGGCTGACAAGAGATTGAACCCAAATCTCCCATATGCCTACTTGAGTGATTTTAGTCAGTTTTGGGATTGCAGAAAGTTTTTTCTGGTACCAGTTTTGCTAGTATTCTTATAGAAGGCACACTCTGCTCAGTTTTGGAAAGAAAAATTAATGGAGAAGTTATATGCTGTGGATGCTAACTGTATGAAAATGCATCCCTTGTCACAAGTAAACTGGGCACTGTGAGTGTATCAATTTGGTTGCAGGCCAACTGAGCACTGCAAATGTATCAGCCACTAGGCTGTTTGGTTCAGGATTGAGGAGGGGGAGTTGGGAGTGAAGCAAAGACAAGTTTTACTTATAACAGTAAAGATAAATTTTACTTATAGCAGCAAAACAGCAACAAAAATATGTTTTAGCAGCAAAATATGGTTTACACATATAACAGTTAATAAAAAGGTTAAGCTAATAAATAGACAATATAACAATAAAAGTTAAAAGTTGGCAGTAATAATAAAAACAGACAGACAAATTGACAAAGAGTTCCCACTTGGTTGGCAACTTATTGATATTCCCTCAGTATCAGGTACATGCCAAGTTGAGCCAGTGAAGTCAGGCGTCCCCGATCAATGGTGTTGGAGGGAGCACCGAGGAAGGTCCCTCAGTCAGGATCTGGTCCTTGCCTACACTGGGAGTCTGGAGTCCGGGCTTGGAACAGCAATGACCATTCTGTTCCATCCTTCCTACTGATCACCTCACGTCCATGTTCCTTTATATCTTGTCTTATGCTAATCTGTTGGCTTTAGAGCCACTCACATTCTTACCTTAGGGTAACAACTGTTACCCTATGGGGTTAAAAGGTGTTAGAAATTATCATAAAAGGTTACTGCCTAAACTTGGTTTTACCCAATAAGCAAATCACCACACATCACTTTGGGGTCTGAGATTAGCATTTTCTCTGCCTAAGTTTAACTCACTTGGTTACTTCCTTTTGGAATTTTGTGAAGTGTGTTAATTATACCTTGTAGTCAGGTTTTTCATTTTTACTGACCTTTAAGCAAGAACCATTAAATCAGCTAACATTTGCAGTTTTGTTTTCTATTTCTGCTTTGGGGGGCCCATATTAGTCTAATGATTGGTACAGACAGTTAATTTTAACATTACAGTTATACTTCTCACAGACAGTCTGGCTTGCTTTGGCCTGGCTTAGTGTGCTGTGACTCTGGGTACACATTCAAATGCAGTGCTGAGGAGCAATGAACTTTGTTGTGATATTTGCCAGAGTTTATTGCACTGTGATGATAACACATGTAGATACATCCAATATTCCTTGGATTTGACATTGCCACATGGCAATACATCACCCTGCTTATGACAGTCAGAAGCTCAAGAGGAATATAGGCTCCCCTAATTTATGTACGCTATATGAAAATTCATGATTACATTTTGAGGGGTAGTATAGCATAAAAATATTCTTTCTAAAGAAGAGAAAAAGATAATATTAATGCTACTCTCTGGGAAAGATATTTCTTATCTTGATTAACTTCCTTCAGCCCTCTTTATCACAATATACCCTACATACCTATATTGAGACAAGACAGGTTAGATGCCAATACTGTGTGGATTTTAAAGGAATGGTACAAGCAGGCCCTTTACTCTAAAAACCAAAGGAAAACAAACCAATATCCTCCATACACTTCTCAAAAATTTCTGTTGATGCTTACTCTCTCTCTCTCTCTCAGCATAAAAAACTTTTGTAAAGCCTATTATACCAACTTCTCCACTTAAGACATGCACCCAGTTTTGGAAGGCTGAAAAGGTTCCAGTTTTGGGTAGAAAGGTGTGTGTAGCATGTGAGTCAATATGGTAGTAGCTGTGTCCTACAGGGTTATTTTTGGAGCACTTCCACTATTTTGGGGTGCTTCAAAGGGTATGTCCACCCACCCTTTGAAGGAACTCAAATCATTTGATATGCTTCAAATGTGATATCTGTCCACAACCTAAGTTATGCACTATAATACTGAAAGTGAGTATTTTTTTGTGCCTGTAACTCTAAATGATTTGTCCCAAGCTGTCAGTTTGGATCTGAGGTTCCACATTAGCACTTTAACCAACTTTCTTCTTCAGATAAGGATCATTTCTGAGAAAGCTTTACTTATCTTTAAAAACATCATTTCCATAATTTGTAAAAATACACACTTCTCCTTGTTATTTCATCAAATGTAAATTATATACGTGTCTGTGTGTGTCTCTGTGTGTGTGTGTGTGTGTGTGTGTGTAACCAATTGCATTTGTAATGATTTTTTTCAGGAATAAGGATTATGCCTTTACATTTATTTTAACTAAATGATTAAGTCTCACCTTTAGGAAATAACCTGAAGGTTAATTACTTTCATATAATGCAGCCAGTTTGGCTGTGGGGAAGAAATAAGAATTTTGTTGTTGGGAAGCAATCATTGATAGAAGAGTGGAAATGTTTTGTAGTCCTGACATGATGGTAATCAAAATATTTATGAAAATTCCCTTGGGTAAATATATATATTTTAAGCATAGTGTTTCATTATTCTCAGCCCGCATAGTAAAGGGCAGGTGGACAGATTTTATCCCTGGGCTGGTAAGTATTGTTGACAACTTTTCAGTTCTGCCTTACATCTGCCTGGCCTCCAAAACATTGCAAAAAATCTGAATGCCATATGCTGTATTTTGCTATCTGTCTAATATAAGGTATATATCTATAACTGGAACATAGTGGTATAAAAAGTTTCTGTTATGATTATGTAATTATATTATGATTATGTAATTAACATCAAATTAAAGAATCAAAATGTATATAAAAAGGGAAGGTTTCCAAAAAGAGAAATATAAAATATTCATGCTACTCTCTGGGAAAGATATTTTTTATCTTGATTAACTTTTCTTTCAGTTCTCTTCATCATGATTCATCTTACATATCTATATTGATACAAGGCAGCTTAAATAACAATACTGTGTAGATTTTAAAGGAGGGGCATAAGTAGGTCCTTTACTCTCTAACAACCCAAGAAGAACCAATCAATAACCTCAGTCCTCTCCAGACATGAGAAGAAGAGCTACTTTCCAGAAGAGCTACTTTTCACTCTGTTTTTTCCCTAGCACAGCAGCTTGGTTTCTTCTCCTTGCAAGCTATTTCCACACAACTTGACTATCTTCTTCTCTCTTCTCAGGGATTTTAAGCTCTTGGGGTGTATTCACATATGCAGGCATGTGTACTTGCAGTAGCTCAAATAGAAGCAGTGCATATTTGAACCATGGCTTTTTGCCTCAATGCACATGCCCAGATGTGCACTCTAGTGTGAGGGAAACTGTGCCACTTGGGGCAAAATAACCCTGACTGACTTCTCCTAGATAGGCAGCCAAGGGGAGATAGTGCTGGCCCCACCAGTATAAAAAGCTGCACTGGCAAGCAGCTTGGGGCTACTCACTCTCAGGCTTCTGGGGCCCAGCCATTTGGTACCTGAGGACACTACCCTTTCTGCCAGCTAGACTTCTGAAACATCTCTGAGAGTTCCCTGTACTCTCTACCCACTGCAGAAGTCTGGTGATGAGGACTGCTGCCTGGCTGTGAACTGCTGCCACCTGTGACAGCATGTGGCCCCAAGCCTGCACATCTGCCAGACCTGGATGGGGACTGCATGGACATTAAAGACATCTGAACCTCTGGGCCAGTTGCCAGTGGGCTGTGGCAGCCCAGTTGGCCTTTGTGCACTACTGCCGTGTGCGCCACCATCTGGCCATCTGGGCAGCTGTCACCCAGAAGCTGTTCTCAGGGTGGTGGCCTGTTTTGAACTGTCAAAGCATGTCCTCCTGGTCCCAAGTTGCCAGGAGGTCAGCCACCTCCAGCTGGGTCCTGGGTACCCACTCTGAGCAGGCTCCTTTGCCTGAGTCTTACTACTACCCTCCCTAGTGGAATTCTGGTTTTCCCTATTTAAAAACTGCAAAATCCCGGATAAAAAAATCACAAAGTCGCTCTTTAAAATACCCCCAAATCCATGTTCTTCCACAAGTAAAACAAAAGACCACTAGACATGCATATATATAGAGAGAGAGAGAGTGAGAAAGAGAGAGAGAGAGAGAGAGATCAAATCAGTTGGGCAATGTTTTATTGATGTATTTACAATTGTAAAGCTCTTTGGAAGCCTACCAGTGCCTCCATCATTATAATAAAATAAATTCTAAATATCTATACAGTTAGGCATTGACTTTTGGATTTTTTGTCATAGAAAAATCAGAGCCACTACTACCTGCTTCATTTACCATGATGTGCAGTGCTGAGCAGCACTGATATGCCAATGCCCTGCCCCTGCCCTTGTCCCTCAATCTCAACCCAAAGTCTGAATCACAGGGCCAGGTAGGTGGGGGGAGGAGTTTCTGGGGTTGGCTTGGGGGTGTCGACATCGTGGGTTGATTGTGGGGGGACTGTGGATATGGAGATGGAGTATGGGGGGCTGCTCAGGAGGGGTGGGTCCCTGCTCCCCATGGGGAACAGCACCCCCACACAGCTCACAGACTGCTCCTCCCACAGGGCCACAGCCCCTCAACAGAAGCCACATGACTCTCCACAGGGGCTATCACCCCCCTCCCTGGCATGGCCCTTGTGCTCCCCCATCTGGTCCCAGCCCCCATTCAGTCCCCCAACCCCATCATTATTTCCCCACCTGGTCACAGCCCCTGATTGCTGCCCCAAATAGCCCCAATTTCCCTTCACTCACTGGGTCACCAGGGCCACCGGTCATCAGGGGCACTGGGGCCTCATGGCACAGGCCCAACATGTGGCAGGGAGCAGTGAGGGGCAGTGGGGATTGGCCTTGGCTGTCTTGCACACACTGCTGATGCTGCATCTTGTGTGGGTGCAGCCTGGCTTGGCAGGGTGCCACACACTGTGTGGCAGCTGGGGGCCTCTGGAGCTGAGCAACACCAGCCTGGGTGACAGCCAGAGCTGCCAGACAGTGCACAGCACCTACATAATGGGGAAGCAGCAGCATGGCTGCCAGGAAGCTGGGGCTGAGCTCTGCTTCCCCCGTCACATGGGGGGGGCCCTGCCATGAGTCTCCAAGCAGCTCTGATTGCTGCTGCTGCTGTCAGTAAAGGGAGCAAAGTTGGGTGGGGAAGCAATTGAGGATCTGGGGAGAGCAGGGAAAATGAGGGGAGAGCAGGGGAGAACAAGGGAATTGATGGGCAGTAGGGGACAGCAGGGGTAGCAGGAAAAATGAGAGGACAGCAGGGGAAACAATCGGGGAGGAAGGGAAATGAGGGGAAGCAGGGGAACAAGCAGGGGACTGGAAATGAACCTCTGAAGATGAGCTGGAGACATTCCCCTGCCTGTCTTCAGCCTCAAGAGGCTAGGGATGAGCAGGGAAACATTTTCAGCTCATGTCCAAGGGCTTGTCTCCATGGGGGGCAGATGGAACACATGGGGAGTCAGGGGAACACACAAGAGTTGGGGAGAACGAATGGGGGCTGGGAGTAATGAATGGGGGTGGGGGAATGAATGGGGGCTGGGTCCCCTTCCCCCATCTACAGCTCCCCCATCCGCTACTTACCTGCCTTGAAGCTGGGCCCAGGTCTCTGCAGCTTGCATCGCTGCTTGCCTGCATGGGCAGGCAGCGTGCTTCAGCACTGGGGCAAGGGACAGCCATAGAGACATTCTGGTTAGCCTCTGGTTGTCTCAGGGCATGGTCCAGGACTTTTTCCCCCCAGGGTATTTTTTGAACCCTGGATTTCCAGGGGTCTAATTTTGCCCCCGTGCTGAACATTTGCAGTGCGGGGAATGTTTTTTGGTTCCCACACATGCCTCTTGCAGTGTCTCAAAGGGGTTTAAGATGCTGCAAGAGACACATGCATGCTATTCTGGACACACCCTTACAGTGTACCTATAACAGACACTTAACTGCACAGTAGTGTGATTTACAGTGCAGTAAGCATACATGTTTACAAGTGCACAAACTTACTAAACAATAGAAAACCCTAATCATGAGTAAATTTTATACCTGAAAAGTACCAAATTTATGTGCATTTAGTTACTGCACCATTATGCACATGTAGACTACCTGGGAGCAAGTTTCCTCCTGGATCACTGCTGTCACTAGGGGAATGGTATGAGGCTAGCCCCAGACCTGGGAGCCTCTCCTGCCCCAGGACTGGCCTACGTCAATGGCAGTCCTTGCCTGAGGCCTTTAAAAGCCCTGCAGCACACCAGCAGGGAGCCTGTGGCCACTCCAGGCCCCTGTGACCCCATTGGCAGGCCTCAGGCCAGCTTCCCTATCCTGCCTGCACTGCTGCCTGGTACCACACTGTCAAGCTGCCAGGCCCACACCATCCAGACCTGTAAGCTGTTCCAGGATGCTGCAGGCTTGAGCCAGGCCTGTAAGCCCACAGGCCCAACTTCAAGCAGCTTCTGGCTGCTAGGGCCAGCTGCATATGCCCTCAGCCAACTCCCAGCAGCCTGCCCTGAGTTTACAGGTGTTGTGGGGCATGACCTCTGCTTGTTACACAAATTGACAATTGCTCAAATCATGAGCAAGACTTTATAAAGGGGGATAAGGCAAAGTGCTGCATTTATTGATTACATGAGTTAGACGTAGAGGTTCAGGCACACCGTTCATACAAACACACCCAAATCATCATACACATCATTGCATACAGGCACAAAACAACCATACACATACACAAAACAACCATTTCATTCACACATACACCTGATCTAGTTACCAGCAATAGTTTCTCAATATCAGCCCAGGGTGGCCAACCCAGGCTTATTGGGTAGATGATGATGATTTGAAGATAGCAGATTTGAGAAACAGCTGGAGTGGAGTGAACAGATGCATCTGTGCTCCAATGAAGCAGCAGTAGAGAAAGAGATTCACCCAACTTGGCATTTTTAAAGTGTTCTTTTATAGGGATTGGCATCCTTTGTTTCAGTGCTTTGGGGTTTTTCCATACCCAGCTTCTGTTTTTGCAGTTGTTCTTCTGTTGTCTTCAGCTTATCTTAGCCTTCGAGTGTTTTTATTGCCCATCTGGCAGAATTTCTTCTTCTGTTATCTCCTTTCTGCCTTCAAGCTTCAAAGGGATTCTTCAACCATTTGTTAATTAGTTAGTGGTTGGTAACTTACTTTTGGTGTCTTGTTGCTTACATAAACAGTTGAATCTTTTTCTTCTGTCTCTACAACATTCTCTCACCATTCACCCTTTTACACACACTCATACATAAAGGCTATCCAAGTTCATTCACTTATGTCAAGCAGAAGGATACAAAACAGAGTTTTCAAGTTGTTTACAGGACAAGACTAACATGGTTACATTTCACTATCATTACACTCTATGTTAACATCAGCTACATTAGTTCAGTTCATGCTACATGCTGTCCAGCTGCCAGTCTCATTCTAGACCCATGCACTGGACACTGCAAGCAGCTGTCCAGGACAGAGTTAGCCCCAGGCCTCACAGATATTTTTCAGTATACAGGCTGTGATGATGACACAGGGGAGGTCCTCCATGGCAAACTCGAGGCAGGTGGTAAGGGTATGCCAGTGGTCCTTGAGGCAGCCAAAGACATGCTCCACCAGGGCATGGGACCATCTCAAGCAGCTCTCAAAGTGGGCCTTGTGGGCTCCAGTGTATGGCCACATAATTAATGGGAGCAGCAGGAAAGTGGGGTCCCCAATGAATAGTGGTAGGACCACCATGATGCCCACCAGCAGTTCTGGCACCCCTACATGAAGCACTCACTGTCAAATGGTCTGGGCAGGCTGGAGTTCTTGAACATGTGGGCATCATGGGTGCTGCCCACACAACCAATGCTCATATGTGTGAAGGAGCCATGGTGGTCCATGGTGTAGATACTTGCCCAAAAACATTTATTCGAAAGTAATTTTCTTGCAGGTAAACTGGTGCCACATCAAATACACGTCTAGATGCACCTTCAGCGAAACACTCTCTCACTAGCAGAATGCCCCACAGCTGAACATCCTCAGCAGGGCTAGCTGCCCTTTCTGAAGGGGCAAACCATACTGTTACAAAGCATATTTTGTTTTGATCTTTGGAACAATTTCATTATTAGGCTTTTATAAATTTTAAATTGTCCATCTGTAAATCTAAAACAGTTGCATGAGGAAAAATATGCAAATGAGATTTTCATAGAAATCATCAGGGCTGGAAGGGACCTCGAGAGATCATCGAATCCAGCCCCCTGCCCAAAGGGCAGGAAGTCAGATGGGGTCATAGGATCCCAGCAAGATAAGCATCCAATTTACTCTTGAAGGTGTTCAATGT
>NW_017728906.1:114220954-114324134 GCF_001723895.1 Crocodylus porosus | reverse complement strand
TATGGATGCACGCCAGCATTTTGGTCGCTTTACTAGCCGCAGCATCGCATTGCAGGCTCATGTTCATCTTGTGGTCAATGATGACCCCCACGTGTCGAAAGAGCTAAAGTTATATTAAATGTCTGAGTTAACCATGAAAAGAATTTGAATATTAAGGTTTGATTGTCTGTATTGTACCTAGTTGCTTAAGAAGACTCAGACAACTCCACCAAATATGCTGTACATATTAAGGCACTTAAGTGTGAATTAAAAAAATTTCATCTTGAATTCTTTATCAGAGTTAACCTTTAATTACAGAGTGATTTAATGATTCAGTTAGGCCTTGTTTCCAGGTTCCAAAGTAAATAACATTTACTGATATTAATTTTCCATTTCATGTATTGCATTGAAAGGGCAAATTATCATGATATAATCATATAATTACTATTATGTTATCAAGCAAAAATTAAATGGGACTAAACAGTTGGGCCAAGTATTTCAGTAGAATATTTGGGAAACCAAATAGGAGAAATTAGGGTGGTAGATTTAAAGCTTGAGTTGTTGGCAACTCCATGTTACTACTTAGATTATATCATGTATGTACTAATATTGCACCATTCATGTTATCTTATTTCCTTTTTATAGTTCATTTAGAACATGTGCACATAGAGACGGGTTCTGCAAGGCAAGAACTGACAAAAGTCCAAGCAGAGCTGGAACTTAGAGAAAATGCAGTACTCTAATTCCTACCACAGAATAATCCCCCTTTGTTGCAACACTTACTGCCCCTTTCCAGTCCATAACCAATATGTCCATAACTTCAACCATGATGCTGAAAATGTCCTCTCCTGTAGTTGTGTCTTTAATTTGCACTAACTCTTGTCACATTCATATTTGTGCTCAACACCCTAAATCAATCCAAGCAGTTTAGGGTTAAGAATATTACTTCTTCTCCAAGATATCTATGGTTTACCTATATTCCTCTGGTCTATGCTATGTACAGCTAGCTGTGCAACATTGCTTTCATCTATGCTTTCATGAATTGTCATTGAAAAAGCAGCAAATGTCTTTGCCTTGTTCCAGAGTTGACTTTGCCATTTGTCAGATAAATCACTTATTGTGTTGGCTTCATTATTTCTTGAGAGGCTGATATTGTGAAATCTTGATTCTTCTCTGGGCACATAGTGTCTACAGTCTTTATCATACATTTCTTCAAGAACTCCCCCTCAGCAAAAGGCTTTGAAGCAGAAACTATTTCTTTAAAAAGGACATAGCTAGATATTCCTGCTCTGTCACTTATGTGATGTACTTGACTAAAGATATGTTGTTGGTTTTTCAGTGACTGTTCTAATTCACTCAGTTTGTCTTAATACAACTTCCCAGTAAACTTAGGATAATAGAATTGTAGAAATAGGGCTGGATGTGACCTCTGGAGGTCATTCCTATGCTGTAGTCCAACCTCCTGCTCAAGGCAGGAACATCCCTATCCAAACTGTCTCAAACAAGTGCTTGTCTAATGTATTCTTAAGACTCTACAAGACAACCCTGTCACACAACTACAAGACATATTGCCCAAAATCCCAAAAATGCCTTAACTTGCTACAGGTTGAATGATGAATGTTTATGTCCCATCACCAGAAGGTTTGTTACTCTTGACTTTGTGGCATGATTCATGATGTTTCTTAAGTTTGTGTGTTTTTGGAAACAGGCATCTCTTGCTTACATAAAACCCTAGAAAACTAGGGCTGGAAAGGTCTTCAGAAGGCCATTGACTCTGACCCCCTGGTCACGACTAAGAGATCACATGGGCTTTCTATTTACTTCCATACAGAAGCCTCCATTTCTTTTGAAAGATACAGGATTCCTTGTCCATTTTCCTCTTCACAGATATGATATCTGGCTTAAAATAAATCTAAATTTATGTGTTATGAGACTCACTACATGGCAAATAATATTATTAGAAATGTGGGTATACGTTTTATAAATGGCAGCACCACTCTTCTGTTTTCAAATGCTTTTTATTCTTACTACTGTGTTTCCAAGTGCTGCCTTACACACACAGTCTCAATTCTTCACTTTCAATTGTGACTTGTCAACAAAAACAGCTCACTTTTTGTACATATATATCTTGCCTGGCCATTGCTCCATATGTCCCTGATGTTTCAGCAGTCTTTCTTCCAGAAAGATTTATTTACATTAGAGGGAACTGTCTTGTGTTGTCCTTTTCAGCCCCATTAGCAAGGGGTAGAGAGTGAATAGACATAAGCCGAAGTCAAGAGAGGCAGTTGGGAGGGTAACACAAAGACAAGCCAGGCTTAGTGGCATATGCTAACACAAAACAGAAAGAGAAGAGAGAAGGAAGCTGTGAAGAGAGGAAAAAAGATGCAAGTGAAGAGCAGGCACACATTGGCATAAATTTAGTAGTCCTAATCTAAATCAACCAGACAATATTATAATATGATTTCCAGTAGTGAAGGAGCAGGAGGGCACTCTTTTTCACTCTTCTGTGATATTAAGATCACGGACTGCTAACCTTGATACTCTGCTCTAGTCCGGTCAGTAGTCAGTTACTTCCACTAATGTGCATTATGTTTTGTTCTTCTTTCTGATCCTTGTATTTACATCTGATGTTGCTACTATATCCCTATCCATTATGTGGATATGAAAAAAAATTATTATATACTATAACACAAGTCTGTTTTTAACTATTATCTAAGGCCCTTAACACATTACCCTTAAGATGTGATTAACCAGCTAACTACATCTTAAATAGTGACCTGACCACACATTCACTCAATAAAAGGTGTAATAAAACCAGGAATAAGCAAAAAAAATGTAATTAAACAAAATATGTGTAATAACTTTGTCACTTGTTCCTATCATGCATTTAATTGGATGTATGGCCACTGCTCCTAGCCTTCAGAGGCTGAGTGTACTGGTCAGCTGATGTGGGGTACCAGTTGGAGGAACACAGTAAGCTCTCCTGGCTGGAAACCTTGATCAACTGACAGAGCCTCCAGTCATAGGAGCACAGGGGCCCCTCCCCCGCACCCCATGGTTGGGAGCTTTGATCACTGACAGGGCTCCCAGCCACAGGACAGCATCGTGCACCCCTATGGCTGGGAGCCCCATCAATGTTCAGAGCTCCCAGCTTCAGGGACTCACCTTGGGCTCCAGTGGCTGCAACTTCCATCAGCTAATGGGCCTCCCAGCCACAAGAATGAAGATCGTCAGTGCAAGGGGAGCTCAGGGTCATGATTTTGGGCTCCTCCTGCATTAGTAATATAGGGTGATGGGATCTTATGTTCAATCCCACAATAATGCCCCCTCGATGCATGTGTAGCATGGCAGGAGGCACAACTGTTTGGACTGTGCATTAGATCCCATTGTGCCTTCTTTTAAAGGTCTGTCAGCAGCCTAAGTAGAATAGGTACCCCAAACCAACTTGTAGATTCATTCTCATGTACTTTTCACTCAGCACCAGTGGACTCAATATACTGTGGTATGTATGGAGACCATACTTCCCCATCAGACCTACAATTTATTCTGACTGGAAGCCTATATCCCAGCCCACTTTCCTCATCCATACCTGAGGTAGGTAAGAAATGGTTAGGCATGGTACAAGCTGTATGAGACATGGAAGCACATTCCCTCATCTTTCATTTGCATGTATAGGATAAGAAGGGCCTCAATCACCTTCTAACTCACCATCACAGTTGAAATGGATAAACTTGCAACTGCTATAACTTAACCAGTCGTGGCCTCTGTCTGCTGCAACTAGGTTTTCTAGATACATGATGAAAAGTGAAAGGCAATCTATACTGCATTTTGACAGTTTCTCTTTCAACCCCTTCAAGTGTTGATTAGACTAGCCTTTAGCATCAGCAGAGATCAAAAGCTATGTGAAAAATGTGGCTGAAACTGGAAGCCCCTAACCAAGCACTTCCCAGCGAAGTGCTTTCATAAGTGAGTTTCAAAGTCACAATCTCTCTTGCTTCTTTTCCTCTTAGTTTCACGATTCTTTCTTCTTGGCTACACAGCTTCAACAGCAAGGGTGGTGGAAGCCCCTTTCCTTGCCCAGTCCATAGCTTGGTGATCAGATAAATGGTGTGGAAATTGGGATATATAGATTCAAGCCCCATCAAGCTGAGGACCTAGAACCCAGTTTTCCCACTTCCTGAACAAATGTCCTTACCACCTGACTATTAGACCAAAAATGGATGCATCTCTTAGAGCTAAGATGCAGATATGCTACAAACATAGATCCAGTAAGGACTTTCCAGGAACTGGAGTAGGGTAGGATGTCAGCTTTACTTTTTGTACCATCGAATATGAGTTGTGTTAAAAGAGTTAGGGATTTAAGTAAAATTCTCAGCATACATTTTGATAATCCCCATTTTGGCTTTATTTTTGCTATTAGGTAGATTAATTTGGTGTTCCTAAACTAGTGTTTTCATATAAGATTTGATTCTACTCTAATCACTATCTAGTCTCCATTCTTCTCTGTCCACTATCTATTCATTACTTCTCTGCTTGCAGTTAGAGACAATGCTCCACATCTGTTCAAGTCAAGCTTAATGTCTATATGGAAACACAAGAAAAAACTGACTTTTGCCACAGAGTTAAACTGTCAGTTGTAACAAAGACAAATTAAGAAACACTGGAATTTAATTTGCCAAATGAGAAATATATGTCCTATCAAATTTATAAGTCCAGATGTTGACAGGTCAGGAAGGTTTGCATCATTATCTCAGTTTCTACCTGGAGACATATTATAGGATGAATAAATCAGCTCTGGACACAAATTCCAAAGAGACTTGCTTATCGGCAGGACATAAAAATTACATAGGCCCCAGCTGCCTGGTAAGAGATACTATACCACTGTTGGTTGAAATCAGCCAGACCTCATATGCTGCACTTCTCACATTATAAAGCTTGATAATTCTAAATGAGAGGAGACTGCTAGATAGTTGGGCACATCTACACTTTCATTAATGTTGAGTAGTTACTGTGCATTTACTTTAGTACTTGTTTAATGAAGTAATAACTAAGTGTGCAGTAATTACAGTTACATTTTGTGATGCTTGCTCTGCAGTAGCCTAATAACACTGTGAAGTAGTTTATTAACAGTTTTTGACTGGCATACTACTCTGTAGTGTTAGGGATAGTGAGCAACAAGCTTCTTAAGTAGATATGCCACCGAATATTAAATACCTGAGTGGAAGACATGCACCCATCAGTCACACTGAAAAGGGAAGAGATAATCTATATGCATGTATGGTAGTATATACACAGATATACACACACTTTTATGACACATACATCGCCACAGATTAAGTGTCAAACCATAAGTAAACCATTTAGGCTCAATTGCTTGACATTTGTGTGAATGGAAGCAGCTAGGAGATTAAAGTGTTTGGGATGAAAGAAAATCATATTCCTATTTATGGCTCCCATTAAAACTAATCAGAAAAGTCTGATAAAATATGGGGGGTTGATCATAATCCACTAAAATAATAATGTTAAAAATATCAATAAAATTATTCCAAAAACTAAGAAATTTTTGGACACAATTCCATGTCACCCCACAGTGATGCAGCGACACACTATGTCACTGTATGTTGCACTATGATGACATAGTGATTATGTGTGTCTACACATGATCACCAGCTATGTCACCATAATGGCACACTCCCTGGGTATAGCGCACCGCTACAGCAACATAGGAGCAAAAACCATGTGCCACTCTCATGGCACAGTAATCACCCATACTGCATCGTGCTTTAGCACTTCCACAAGGAAGTAATAAAGCACAGCGTCGTAGCAATATAGATATTCGGCGATGTGTAGATGCTTTCTTTAAAAAGTACCTGCTATATCTATTTTTCTTTAAGCCTGTCTGTGTCCTACATGCTCACTGGCCAGCTCCTTAGCAAATTGCCATTGTTCGGAACAGCAGTTAAATTTCAACAGTGTTGAAGGCCTTTCAATACCTTCTTTGCTCTGACACAAGAATATTATGAGGCTTAACTCACACTCGTAAAGTTTTGTAGAACTATAAGTGTTGAACTCTTAAGCATTTTTTATCAATAAGTATTATCTGATACTAAGAGATTATAGAAAAATAATATAGAAGTTGAGATTAAAGACACTCCTAGAAGGACCTTGGAGACAATTAAAAACACTGAAACAGAATTTGTATGCCAATAAATAAAAGTAAATCCCACTTGCTGGAGGACCTGCAATGTCTTCCAAGTATCCAAGAATGCTGCAAACATACTCGTTATGACAATTTGGACATTCAGGGCAAGAAGGGCAGATTATGCACCATCTGTTCAGAAAACCGGTTTGCTGCAGCTTGCTTAAGGCTCTCCAGTTTAGCCAAAGCCATACACAGTAACTAAGGTATTATTTACCATTTTATTCATTTAAAAGATAGGATAGATACCCAAGTTTAAATAGTTGGAGGAGGGATTGTTTTGTTTTGTTTTGTTTTGACTCACCAAAAAGGCTGTTTCTGCTATTCTGTTTCCAGCTGAAAGATGCAGGCTTCTAAGTGATGGGTTAGCTATGTCTTCACCATTACAAACTTTGTGAGAGTTGTAAATGGCTGAAATGTTTTAGCTATCTTATGGTAAAATCAGAGGTGAGACACTCACTTCAATTCAGCTTGTCTCGCTACCTAGCAATAAAAACCACTGTACTTGTCTCCACTAGGATGTAACAGCAAAATAGCTAGTGAACATTAGTTACTTCTCTGTACATGGGGGTTTTTTCAGTGGGGAAGATAAAGCCAATGTAACTTTTGAAAGGCTTACCCTTTTACACTGACATTGTTCTTCATGTTAGCTTTCCAGTCTAAAGCAGACGGCAGGTTATAACACCCAATTTTACTCTTGCAGGGTAATTTCCGTTTTTAGGACTTTGAGCAAAAAATCTGTTTGCAAACATAGCTATTACCGTACTATGTATCTTTGTATGCAAAAACATTTTGTTGATTATATTATGACAATTAAATGATACCAAATTCTTTGGTATAGTAAAACGGAGCACATCCCCAGAGGAAAAACAGAGTACAATTAAGAGTTTTATTCTATCATACAGAGGTAAAGTCAGAAGAGATGTTTTATGCTTATTGAAACATTATCATACTAAGCAATACCATTTGATTTCAATATTAAAGTTTTGTTTTGCTTCAGTTCAAGGCTGTTAACATGTGTAGTATCAAATATGAACGCATACAGGCATGCATTTACTAGGGGTTCAACCAAGGTTTTGATAATTCTCAAAGGATATGTCTGTAAGTGGAAGCTGCTTAACTGTTTTAGTACAACACTGCATGTGTGTATTAAACTCTCTTGAAAGATGGAAAGTGGGGATCCATTTGTGAACTTGACAATGGCACAAAAGTCTCTTGGCACAGCTTTAAGTGAAACTAAGCTGAATTTGTAGTTGTTGTTTATGTTGACCGATTAAATGTATTCTGTACAGTGAATACATTTCCTAGAAGATAAGGTGAAGTCTTTTAAATATATTTCCTTTATATATTAATTGAATATAATATTTTGGATACATTTTGATAGTGTTTTGAAATTTACATTACTATTTTATTTTTCTTCTGTAACAAATATTCTTTTCTTTATGTAGATAAGTGTTTATGGTTTCTGTCCCAAATGTCAATTCAAAGTCAGTTCACTAAGAGTTAAATCCACTCCTATATAATGCCTGATTCCTTTGATCTCTGATGTAAAACGTGGGTAGTCTAAGAGTTATAATCATGCAGTAGGAAGACTTGGGGGAGCAGCAATCCTGGCATCATCTGAGCAGTCAGAAGTCAGCCTCAGGTCACTCCATTGTGACCTTCCATGAAAGTCTACACAAGTCCAACACTAAGCATGGCCAGCAGAACTACCTCTCTTTTCTAAAAGCAGTTTGTATTCAGGTCTTAAGTGCTGAGTATTTTTCATCAGTTGTCAGCTCTGAAGTGAATTTCACTCAGATTGATTAGAAGTACATGGAATCCAGCACATACATCAAATAGAATAAGAAGGAATAAATAGCAATAATAACAACATTATTAACGCATAAGGATATATATTATTGAAATTACAAAGACATGTACTGCATTGTAAGTGATAAACCAAGGTAAGATTTCTGAGACTTTTGGACAAGTAAAGCAATTATCTGGTTTCAGAAGCACTGATAACCCAGAACTTCCCCTGAAATTCTCAAAAAATGTGGATTAACAGAATGTCACAAAATATACTGTACATATTTTTCATGTTGATAATTTTGATATTTTAATTCACTGTGTTCTTTAGTTATCAGCCTTCTTCAAAATGCAGGTCAAGAAAAATATATAGCATCTTACAGTCATTTAATAAAACACATAACCCCTAAAGAAACTTTTACTATTCAAAAGAGTCTATGTCCAAAATACAATCACCCTTTTATTTTGTATAGATTTGAAAACATCATCAGTCCTTTTTCTTTACATGCATTTGATTTTCCATAAAAAGAAATTATTGAGTCAATAAAATAGATGGAAATCATGGGGCTAAAAGACTTGCTAAGAACAGAAGTTTCATTGCTCCCATTATAGCTATAAGGAGAAACTGAGGATTTTCCTAGCTGCTATCAGTACCAATTTTGTATATGTTTTAGAATAGTTTCAAAAGGTGATCAGCAGGGATCCTGGTTTTCTCTGATTAAAAACACCCCCAATTTTCCAATTAAAAAAGTAACCCAAAATCCAACTTTCTCCTGGTGTTTCATTTTGAGACACCTCAAAAGGCATTCTGGGAATGAAAAAATGATCCCTGCACTGCATGGTATCAGTGCAGACTCTAATTTTGATACCGGGAAATCCCAATATAAAAAACAAAAACATTGCTGAAAAAATGCGGTACTGGGCACACTCCTGGAGAGTGCTGCCACTCCTGAGGCAAACGGAGGCTAGGTCCTTCAGAGAGACACTCTGTCACCTGGCCAGAGCATCTCTATATCAACCTCCTTCTCCTGCTGCTCCAGTATGCTGGGCATGGGGGCTGCACACTCCTGGGCTGGGTGAAGTCCTGCCTGCAAATAGAGCACATGGAGGCAAGACCCAGCCCAGCTTGAGGGTGCATGGGCCCTGCATGCAGTGTTGGGACCCTGGATGACAGCAAGAGTGGCCTGGTTCTGCTTGAGGACACACAAGAGCAGGCCAGGCCAGAATGGCGCCAGGTGGCCAGTGCCATACTATGCTGTGGAGGAGCTCTGAGCTCTGCCTGTAGTAGGCCCTGAGTGTCCCAACAGCCAGTCCTGCTGTGTGTGTCAGGGGCAGGCTGTGCATCATGCGATGCAGCTGGACTGGGGACCCACCACTCACAAGCAATTCCCTCCACCCAAAGTTCACCCCACACCCACAGCCCCCCACAATTCACCCCAAACCCCACACCCCCACAATACCTCCAGAAACCCCCATCCAGAAACCCCACACCCACAAACCTGACACCCCCCAAAGCCTCACATAAGACCCATAATCCCCCCACAAACCTCATCCCCACAAACCCTAAACCCACCCCTACATCCACCCACAATCCCCCCCCACCACAAATCTAACACCGTATATGCCCAGCCACCAGATGGATGGGACAGAACCTGGTGCCCTGAGCTGCTGCTGCAAGACTGACTACCACATTACAGACCTGCCCCATGCCCACAGCCATTCCCTTACTTATCTCACTTATCTTGTTCTCAAAGCTCAAAGGAAGCCTACAGAATTCCTTCAGAGTACAGGTGTGGACACAAAAAAAAAATAAAAAAAACAAAAAGATCACTTAACTTGACACCAAAACCATATTTTTAACACAATGTTTTAAATTTTCATTTTAACTTACTTGTTCCCTCTGTAAACATCTTGAAGCTCCACAGTTGATAAAATACATCTTTCTCTTTACATAGTCTTGTTAATATACATAATTAAGTTCAATTATAGTAACTATTTCTGATAACTTCACCTTGCTCCACAGGTTTACTGACCTTTTCCTGTTTTAACAAAATGGGGTTAAACATAAGTCATTTTTCTAACTTGTATAAAGCCTAGGCTGCACCTACTTCCTTTCCAGAATGGAGGAAGAACTTTTTGTGCCCAAAAGCTTGTCTAGCCTCTTTCCCTTGACTAATAACAATTTTCCAGTAAAAGATATAACTTCTCTTCACAGCCTTCACTCACAGTATATATATTTTTTATATTCACAATAATTATAAAAGTTGAGGCAAACTTTTTTTTATTTAACTCTATTTCCTAATGTTTCTAGACCTGGTGGGAACTTACATGAATTTGTTTTGTGCTTGAATAAAACTCCAAAAGGTACATACAATTATGAAAATTACCCCAAACTGAGAACTGGGAAAAGTAAGCCAGAACTCTTCCACAAACAACTTCTCAAAGTATTTTGGTATTCCTGGGGCATTATGGGACATACCAGTGTCATTCTAGTGAACACAATTGATTTACATGGAATTACACTATCATAAAAATGCAATAGCTTCATGAATCACACCTTGGATACCTGCTTTGATCACACTGGAACTGAAAGGTTTTGACACTGGAAAGAAATGGAAGAAGAAGAATTACTGGATGTTCTATAACTTTAAAGGTTTGATTTAAGTTCAGATCGAAATATAGTAAAGTGCAAGTTCTTACTTTTCTATTTTTTCTTTCATTCCTCCATTCCATTAAAGCTGAACAAATTAATCATGATATTTAGAAACATCATTCTTCCAGTCCATCTTCTTTTTCTAATATATTTACCATTATGCTCTCCAAAACAAGGATTACTCATCACCACCTTTTGCAATCCCTAGCACTTTAAAAATTATACTTGTATGAAAATATTATGACTTGAAACTGGGGGGGGGAAGTGGTTTATTAAGAACCTTTCTCATCACACTTTTCTTCAAAGGGCTGAAAACTTTTATTTGGTTGATATACATTTGCTTAGACTTTCCATCATTTATAGAAGATTTTTTTTGTCTCACTGGAAAGAGTTACTGAATTTCAAAGAGGAAATACCCACTTGCTGTGACACATTCTTGTGAGCTGAACTGAACATATACAACCATTACATCCTTAATCACAGTTTCTAAAATGTAAAGATGTCAGTGCATGCCTTAGTAAGCAGACATAGAAAGGCTCCAAATGGAGAAACAGATATATTTGAAGAAAATCTCTTGCAAGGCAAAAAATTACGGTGTAGTAAAGATGCGTAGCTAAGGTTTAGGACCTTGGAGGGGAAGAAACAGTCTTAGGCACTTTCTCCCTTACATTTTAACAAGATTTTATCCTTAACAAATCTTCATTTTTCTTGCTTTTTGTGCTCTGTTTACTTTATTTGAAGAGATTTAGGGCAGGGGGAGGATGGGGGTAAACTATGAGCTAAAGGAGACTTGAATTTGCATCTCTTTAATTTTATAATGCACTGTACTAGCCTCTATGCTATAGGTCAGGCTTTACACTCCTTCTTTTGTCCTGTCTCTAAGCTGAGTCACTGGGCCTCACGCATATGCTTGGGCTTGTTCTTTCCTTTTTGGCTCCACAGAACTCAATTTCTTGGCTCCCCAAGGTACCACACTCAAAAAGTGCATGAGATAATTTCCAAACAAACTTGACACGTCGTGATGGTTACAGCACCACATTGGGAAGTCATAGAGATAGTTTACTGGGAAATGGGGCATATAGCTAGGTTCTCTCACTTCCTGAGTGTCCTATGCACCCACTCTTTGGAGCTGAAGCAAGGGAGGACCCTTCTCTCCCACTACCATTTTTTCCTGGAAATTGCATGCATGATCTATAGTTGCAGACTTATATAACCAAAGCATAAAGCAGGAGCCAAAAGGGGTCAGATGAAAGGCTAGAAAACTGCTAGTTAGGTTACATACAGATATTTGGTTTCTACTAGGAGAATCATTGCTGCTTTGGTAAACACTAAAGGTACAGACAGAAGTTCAGCTCTCCAGTTAACTCATGGCACTTCACAGAAAGTGTTATGAATTGGATTGATTCTCCTGACCAAACATACATTAACTGTTGGATCCGTGGGGGAGAAGGGGAATCAAATTAGAATTTGAAGCTGATTCAGCAAAAAAGGCTGCCTGTCTAAAAACATTTCCCCTTCTCCCACTCCCCATCTCCTGTGGGGAGGGAAGTCTGTTCTGAAGTTTGCCCAGCCACACTGTAGTGTGTGTGTGTGTGAGTGGGGGACGAGAATTGGATCCCCTTACTTTCCCCCAAATCCTGAGGCAGAACCAGGGATGAGACTGGGCTGCTCCAGCCCAGCCACCAGAGCTGACAGAAGTTAATGAAGTTGCTCCACTTTGTAATACCTTCATTTGAGTCCTTATGTAATGAGGATTAATTTCTTGTGTTGCCGGAGCACTCTGCAGCCATGTTCTTCTGTTTGGATATCGCTGTAGAGTGTTTTCAAGGGGCTGATTTCATAACAAGTATAATTTTTGTTTGCACCTTAAGAGTCTACAGACATTCATTAAATTTCTCCCACCAGAAACCCGATTCAGGAGAAGGATCTTTCTTGTTCCACAGGATCTACTGCACGAGTTTCTCACAGAGGAATGAATGCCTGCATGCTTCCATGACCTTCCATTTCTTTAAGACCAAGAGAAGTCAAGACATGGAGAAACATTCCCCATGCCTTCCTGAGAATGGGGTCACCCCAACCTGGAGAAGGCATGGGAAATAGCAGCAGCTGGATTCCTTCTGGGACCAGGAGCAACTCCTTGATATCATAAACTGGTAAGGGAGAGAAGAGGCACATGTCTTCTGATCCTTGCTTATTATATAACAGGGTTCCCAACTGGAGCCCTGATACTTGAGAAATTCCAGCAGCTGGCAGTGATAATGTCCCAGTGAGGTGAGGAGACACCCGATAGCTGTGGAGAGCCAATGTGGCTTGGTGCCTGGGGACAATGCCGGGGAAAAATGCCTTCAGGCACCACCAGAGAAGAGAGGAGCTGCTGGGGACTCTCGCAAGGAAGGATCCAAAGGAGGGATCCATGGCGCGAGGCCAACATGGGCCGAGGGACTCTGAAGCCCAGGATCAGCAGCCCACCCTCACTACCTACCAGGAGCACATGGCAGCAGCAGTGATTCTGGGGAGAATGGAGCCACCTGCGTGGGACGAAGCTGGAGCTTCACACAGGGACACAGCAAGGCAAGTCAGAAGCCAAAGTGGAGGTCACCAGTCCAGACCCCTGAAGAGACCTGGCCCAGCACCCAGGACTTGAGGGGAGAGGATGCTGGGGCCAAGATCTGCGAACCTGACCTCAAGCAAACTCCTGGATCCACACAGCTGTATAGCATGTGGCAAAAGAGATTGGGCAGTGCCCATAATGAGCCACTAATGAAGTGGGGAGCCGAGATGCAAGGAAAGAAAGAAAACCCTTTTCCCCCTTCACTTTATTATTGGGAGCGGGCAAAGACTGCAAGTGCCAAGGATTACAGCAAGTAACCTAGATTAGAAAAGCGAGCCCCGAGACACCCTACACAGGGAGGACAACTCAGATGGGACCCTGCAGGGACTAATTGAGGACATAGCCAAAAGCTGGTGAGATGCCTATTGACATTTAGTGTACCAACTGAGGTGCTGGAGATCCTCTTTGGAGCACTGGGATGATCCCGGGAACAACCCGGACAAGCTGCTGCCTCCCATCCAGTTCTCTGTAAAAGAAAGAATAAAAAAGCACCTAGATTATGAAATAGACCTAGCACAATCCTTCCACAGGTACTGATCATTGCAACATCTCTTCCCTCCCCATTTCTTTAATAAGATTGAAGTCATGGCAGGCGAGAACCAGGGGAACAGGCAGTACCTCACGCAGCTAACATATTCCATAGACCAGGTGGCTCGATTTAAAAAGGGAAGGAATCCCTTTTTCAATGAATGCATGTAGTGGCAGAGGGAGCTTCTCTCCTCACCAACTGCATGTGGCCATTCTGACACCTACAAAGGGGATGGGGAACTCACCCATCCTCAGCTATATGCCCCAGTTTAAAAAGACAGCCAATGTGATACAATGATGTTGAGGAAAGCCCTCATCCTATGCTTCTTGCAACTGGTGCCTGTTTAAAAGGTTGAGAGGAGATAAGGCTAGGGGAGCTTTTCTTATTGCTACCTGAATGTGCCCATTTAAAGAGGCTCCTGCATCCACAGCTGCACCATGGAGCTTACTGTAAGCCCAAAATTAAGGAACTTTTTTCAAATTTGTTGAGATTACAGAGCTCAGGGCTTTTTTTCAAAAGCAGGCAGACATTTAGCTGGATCTCCCAGCTGCACACCTAGTTTGCAAAGGTCCAGGGCATCCTGAGCCCAACATCAGAGAAAAGCCTTTAAGCATACTTTTAAAAAGGCACTGGGTGCATCCACACATGCAGGCACATGCACTCACAGCAGCTGAAATAGGAGAGGCAGAAATTTGTGCTGGAGATTTTTGCCTCAGCACATGTGCCTGGGCATGTACTTTGGTGTGGGGAAGTTGTGCCACTTGAAAAAAAACCCTGCCCAGCTCCTCTGGGATCAACAGTCATAGTTTCATAGTTTGTAGGGTTGGAAGGGACCCCAGCAGATCATCAAGTCTGACCCCCTGCCATGGCAGGAAAGAGTACTGGGGTCAAAAGACCCCACCAAGGTGTTCACGTAGACTCCTCTTAAAGACCCCCAGGGTAGGAGCCAGGACCACTTCTCTTGGAAGTTGGTTCCAGATCCTAGCTGCCCTGACAGTGAAGTAGTGCCTCCTGATATCTAGCCTGAATCTACCCTCTGTCAGCTTGTGACCATTATTTCTTGTCATTCCTGGGTGTGCTTGGGGGAACCCGGGACTCCTCCAATGCCTGCTAGTCCCCCCTGACTAGTTTGTAAATGGCCACTAGATCCCCACTCAGCTTTCTCTTGTGGCAACTGAACAGGTTCAGGTCCCTTAGCCTTTCCTTATAGGGCCTGCCCTGCTGCTCCCTGATCATGTGAGTGGCCCTCCTCTGGACCCTCTCCATGTTGTCCACATCCCTCTTGAAGTGGGGTGCCCAGAACTGGATGCAGTACTCCAGCTGCAGCCTGACCAGTGCCGCAAAGAGGGGGAGGATCACCTCCTTGGACCTGCTCGAGATGCATCTGTGGATGCATGACAAGGTGCAATTGGCCTTCCTGACAGCGTCCCCACACTGTCGGCCCATGTTCATCTTGGCATAATAATGTGGTGGCTCACTTTGAACTGTCAAAGAATGTCCTCTTGGCCCCAAATGGCCAAGAGGTCAGCGACCTCATCTGCCATCCAGCTGAGTTCCCAGTGCTGGCCCTGGACAGACTCCTTTGCCTGGGTCTCGCCACTTATCTCACCAGCAGAGATCTTGGTGTTCACTTTTTAAAATCTGCAAATTCTCATAAGAAACACATTTTTTTTCCATTAAAATAGCCAAAATAGTGTTTTTCCAGTATTAAAATGAAACACCGGTATATGGAGAGGGTTCAGTTGGGGAATGTATTATTGATATATAGATTCATAGATTAAAAAACGTTAGGGTGGAAGGGACCTCAGTAGATCATCAAGTCTGACCCCCTGTCCTGGACAGGAAAAAGCACTGGGGTCAGACAATGCCAGCTACGTGCTTGTCCAGCCTCCTTCTGAAGACCGCTGAGGTAGACAAGAGCACCACTTCCCTTGGAAGCCCATTACAGATTCTGGCAAACCTTACTGTGAAGAAGTTCTTTTTAATGTCCAACCTAAATCTGCTTTCCTTTTTGTGTCCCTTGTTCCTAGTTACTGCAGGGGGTGCAGGGAATAGAGTATCTCCTATTCCCTGCTGCCCTCCCCTAGTGAATTTATAGGCAAACACAAGATCACCTCTCAGCTTTCTCTTGTGAAGGCTGAAGAGATCTAGGTCTCTTAGCCTGTCCTCGTAGGGCCTTTCCTGAAGGACTCTGACCATATGAGTAGCCTTCCTCTGAACCCTCAAGATTCTCTGCATCCATCTTGAAGTGTGGTGCCCAAAACTGGATACAGTACTTCAACTGTGCCCTGACCAGTGCCGAATAGAGGGGAAGCATCACCTCCCTGGACCTGTTCATCATGCATCTGTTAATGCATGATAAGGTATGGTTAGCCTTGTCATTCACGTTATCACACTGATGACTCAAGTTCATCTTGGATTCATCTATGACTCCAAGATCCTGTTGTGCTGCTGAGAAGGCCATCCCTCAGCCTGTATATGTGTTGGTTGTTCTTTTTGCCCAGGTGCAGCTTTTTGTACTTGTCTTTGTTGAACTGCATCCTATTTTGCTCTGCCCATTTTTCCAAGATCCATTTGGATCAGTTCCCAACCCTCTGGTGTTTTAACTTTTCCCCATAATTTGGTATCATCTGTGAACTTGGATAGGGTGCTCTCCACACCCTCATTCAAGTCACTGATGAAGACATTGAATAGCACCGGTCCAAGGACTGAGCCTTGTGGAACTCCACTGCCCACATCTTTCCAGGTCAATATCAACCATTCCACCACCACTCTCTGGGTGTGACCCCAAGCCAATTTGATACTTACCCGACCATGTAATCATCTACATCACGGCCTGTCACTTTATTTATGAGAACAGAATGAGATATGTATCAAAGGCCTTAAAGTCTAGGTAGATGACATTTACCTTGACTCCTGCACCTAAGCATTTTATGAAGTGGTCATAAAAAGAAATAATGTCAGGCAGGATCTACCTGCAATGAATACTTGATGACTTCATTTCAGCATTATTTCCCTTGCTGGGGTCCCACAAATGTGTTCCTTAATGATTTTTTCCAGAATTTTCCCAAGGATACAGGTGAGACAAACTGGCCCAATTCCCCCCTCCTCCTCTTCTTGAAAATAGGGACCACATTGGCCCCTTTCCAGTCCTCTGGCACCTGACCAGAGCACCATGAGTGCTTGAACAGCCATGTCAGTGGCTCCACTATGACACTGGCCATTTCCTTCAGCACCCTTGGATGAAGTTCATCCACTGATTTGAACACATCCAGCCCCTACAAGTGCCCCTTCACTAAGTCTGCACTAACAGTTGGTGGGCTGGTGTCTCTCCTGTGTCTATCTATGATCCAACTGGGCGATTTGTCTCTGTCTTTGTCTAGGAATACAGATGCGAAGTACTCATTGAAGAGCTCAGCTTTCCCCCCCCCTCTGTATATTGTTCCTTAACATAGACAGCAATACCCCCCCACAAACACTTTCCCCTCACTCTATTCCATCTATATAACCTGTAATTCTCACTGCCTACTGTCCAGTCATGAGTAGGGTCCCACCAGGTTTCAGTTAGTCCAAACAGGTTAAAGTTATTCCATGAAGGCAGGACTGCAAATTCCCTCTGCTTATTCCCCATGCTCCTAGCATTAGTGTAGAAACATTTAAGCCCCCCCGCAATGGGTGCCCTTGGTACCTGCCTTTGCTGATGTCTATTGGGCTCCTTAGTGCTTACTTTAGTGCTTATCTGGGCTGATCCAGTGCATTGCCCATGACTCGCTGATCCTAAGTTCTTCTTATCATCTGTTTCCTCATCCCCCCAATGAACCTAGTTTGAAGTCCTTCAGAGGAGATCAGCCAACCTGTAAAAGAACAAACTGTTACCTTTAGAAGAGAGATGAAGACCATCTTGTCCCAGAATGCCTGTCTTGTGGAAGTGCGGATCATGGTTGTAGAAGCCAAACACGCATGATGGCACCAACTCTGTAGCCACAGGTTGACTTTCCTGATGCAGGTGTCTTGATGCTGATGGTGACCACTGACTGGAAGGATGGATGAGAAGACCACCTGTGCCCCTGACTTCCTAAGCCTGGCCCCCAAAGCCCTGTAGTCACTCAGGATGCAGTCCAGACTACTCCTGGCTGTACCATTCATGCTGACATGGATGAGGACTATGGGGTAGTAATCAGAAGGCTGGATGAGGTTGAAAATACTCACAGTGATGTCCCAGATCCTGGCTCCAGGTAGGCAGCAAACATCCTGTCCTGTGGGATCTGGTTGACAGATAGGCCCCTCCATGCCTCTCAGGAGGGATTCGCCCACCAAAGTGACCTAGCATCTCTTCTTCCAGGTCCTCAGTTGTCTCTCAACCCACTTGGCATTTGTTGCAGATGTGTCTTCCCCTCTGTATTCCTCTGCTGCATCATCTGCCAGTGCTGCCAGGGCTTTATATCTGTTCCCCAGTTGCACTGGGTAAGCAGTCATAGCTGTTACTCAGATTGCCAATTACTCAAATCATGAATGAGACTTTATAAAGGGAATAAGACAAGGTGCCACATTTATTGATTACATGAGTTAGATATAGAGGTTAGGGAATACCATTCATACAAACACACAGAAACCACCATATGCATTATTACACACAGCCACATGCATACACAAAACAACCATTTCATCCACACATGCACCAGATATAGTTATCAGCAGTAATTGCTAAGTATCAGCCCAGGGTGGCCAACCCAGGCTTATTTAGTAGATGGTGATGATTTGAAGGTAGTTTGGGGAGAACTTCACCCCAAATTCTTGAAAGCAAAACTCATGTCAGGTATGGTGTAACACATACACGTGACATGTTTTGCTTTCAAGAATTTGGGGTACAGTTCCCCCCAAACCCCTGCACCTATCTTCTTGAAACTTGGCAAGCTTCATGCCCTCAGCATAGGCTACCACTCCTACAGGTTTAATCAAAATAAGACAAAAAATAACAAAGTTACAGATATTTCATTGATTCCCCGTTATACCCTATGGCTGGATCTTCAAGGAGGCTCTGAAGCTTTGGAGCCGCTTTGGACAGATCAAATCAGGAACTCAGTCTGGAGCTCCAGATTGGATCCCTGGCATCTGAAGTGGCTTGATCCAAAGCCAGATCGAATAGCTGCCTACTCACACAGGACTACCATGTACTCCTACAGGCTGTGTAGTCCTACCTGCCTGTGAACTTCCTGCAAACTGCTCCCCTGTTAGCAGTCCCTGTTCACTGGTCCCTGATCACAGGCTTCCTGGTCATTTGGGCAGTCTCCTTTTACACCCTTCTGGGCCTGGGCTGACTAGTATTTACAAGTTTAAAACAGTTTGGATGCCTATCAGTATCTCTTTCATCATCATAAAATACAGTCTAACTATCCATATGCTTTGGCATTTATTTTGTGGGGGGGTTGTCATAGAAAAATCAGAGCTGCCCCCCCCCGCAGGATGCACAGCTCCCCCCACAAGTGCCATAGCCCCTCCTCCCACAGGGGGCAGAGCTCTCTCAATGGAGGCCACAGCCCCCCACAGGGGCCACAGCTCCCCCACCCATTGGCCACACCACCCCACAGTGCCACAGCCTCCCCATAGGGCTACAGCTTCCCACAGGGGCCACAGCCCCCCCACAGAGGCGACACCTCCCACAAGGGCCACATCCCCATCCCCAGGGGCCACAGATCCCCCCCCCACAGCAGCAACAGCCATGACTGCAGGCCCACTGCAGCCAGAGCCTCTCATGGCACAGCATGGCCCAGCCATCTCAGAGATGACACCACTTGTTGCAGGTCTGGCCTAGCTTTGTGTAGTGTGACTCAGCACAGTGTGGGACCGTGTGCCTTGAGGCAGCCCCAGGCCTCTCGGGCTGTCACCCAGGGCCAAGCCCTGCTCACAGGGACCGTGTACTGGGTTCTGAGTTCATGGGCCCCATGCACCATTGGGCCGGGCCAGTTCCATATTCTGAGAGAGAAATTTGATACTTCATACAAATAAAATAGAATTCCACCATCACTCCCAAGTTGAATTCAGGACAATGTTAACCCACTTTTTACAACAGTATACCAGTACACAAGAAAATCAAGAAAATTGAAGCATGCAATATTATATAAATTCTTTTTTCTTTTAAGACATGTTTAACATAGAAATATTATAAAACTGTTCCATGTTCCATTACAAGTATAATTTACCTACTGTAGACCTTGAATGAACCATCACTAAGGTGGAATTTTTAAGAGTTTTGATCTATGTAAGAGTGCTGTTGCACATTACACTTTAAGCTTCTCAAATGTTGATTGGTGTTAGTGTCAGCTCGAATTTAAAGCAGTTATATTTACACTTTAAGCTTCTCAAATGTTGATTGGTGTTAGTGTCAGCTCTAATTTAAAGCAGTTATGTTCAGGTAAAAATTTCTATGACTGTCCCTGACCTGCAAAGGTGTAACTTGCTACTAGAGGGCTGGTGATCAGGGGCCTGACTAGGAGATACAGCTGTGAGTAGCCCACCACTATTGGGCTGGTGATCCAGGACAGGCTTCTATCTCTGCTTCTATCCCTGCTTAGATTGGGGAGGATTCGAGAATTGGGTTGCTGGGGGAAGGATCATTAGGCTGGAAGGAAAATAATTTAATGATGGGAATTGAATAGTGAAAAGTTTGGTGGGGAGGCAATGGGTGGGAATGGTGGCTGAGGGCTGGGTGGTGAAATGAAGAAAGGCAGCTACTGAAGCCATTAAAGGATAAAATACAAAGGGGGGGGGTGGGAATACAGATTAAGTAAATTTAAGAAAGTCTCATGTTTTAATAAATTGGGATTGGGATTGGGATTGGGATTGGGTGGCCACAGATCTTGGGGACACTGCCCCTACCCCTACCCCTGCCCCTGTTTATGGGGAGCCTTGCTCCCCCTTTCATCCCCCTTTCAACATGCCTTTTTGGCTTCTCTTTGCCCCTGAGACTCCTGGCCATGTAACACCCCTGGGAGTGGGAGGGGGAGTTAGCTTGATGTTAGTACCACCCCCTAAGAAGTAGAGCTCAAGGGACAGAAAGTTTGTCCAAATAGAACAGGAGGGTTGGGGGAGGAGACACTGAATCCTGGGATACAGGAGGACTGAAACCTGGCTGGCTTATATCTGGGGAGTACCCACACATTCATGGAAAAATCTCAGAACAAAGGTAAACCTGCCCTGACATAACTTTAAGATGCCTACAGGGTTCTTAAAACTGGTTTACACATCTTAATGTATAGCCAATCCAGGGGTTAAGAGTTCCCTGAGCGGCCTAAAATTAATATGTAACAAGTACTAAGCCCACAAACTTTACAGCAACCCTCACATTAAAAACAATGTCATAATGTGGTAGACTAATTAAGCAATTGCTTACCTATGAGAACACATATATTCCCTAGACTGAACAATATTCTTTTTTTAAATAGGAGAAACAAGATAACATTTGTATAAGGGTGTGGAGGGATGCTAGAACTCCATGGTGAATAAGTGGTTGGAGTACAAAACAAGGAAGAACAATATATTTAATAGAGTTGATGAACAAAATGTGAAAGTGAAAGGGAAAAGAAGCAGGAAGTTTAAGAAAAGAAGGTAAGAAATGATGCTATTAACCAAGTTTGTGACAATGGGAATGGTGAAGAGGGAATAGGAGGAATGAGAGAGGAAGATTATACAGGATTTAAAAAAGGCTAAATTGTGGGAGGAAAAGTGTTGCTCATGCGATCAACTTTAAGGACATGAAAAGTGGGAATACTCACACACTTTACATAAATTGTTCATAACTTTCACATTTGAGGTCCTGAAGGATGGTAAAGTTATCAGGATGGTAAAGTTATCAAGAAATAGAAGAGATATGAAGAAATAGATTATTGGTGGATATACATCTAGAAAATCAATGTTAGCTAGGCTTTAAGTGAATTGAATGTCAACATCACCTTCTATATGCATAAGGAGTCAGCAGCTAATTATAAAATGAAGGGAGGATAAGTCAGCACAGGAGAGAAAGATTTAGGAGTCATCCATGGAAAGAAAACTGAAGCTGTGGGAAAAATGAGTCTGTCTACTGATTTGATATAAACCAAGAAGAGTTCAAGAACATATCATTGAGAGGTATTAAAAAGGAATGGAAAAGGAGAGAAAGTGAAGCCAAAGGGGAAGGAAAAGCAAGGGGGGAAACTGAGGACAGAATTATACATCACCTACTGATGCCAAAAAATGCAGCTTGTGACCTGACTAAAATGTGGAACTAATTCTATTATCACCTTGGGGTGCACAAGTGCCTATACTTTAGAAATATGATCACTCTCCAGGGATACACAGAAAATCCCCCCTACCACCCTCTTCCCCCAAGCCACACATCTAGGCATCATGGACTTCTTAGATCCATGGGGCTGCAAGTAGTTTCATATAAATATTTGGGCTATGTCAGGGTCACTTTTTTTGCTATGACTCCCTAATCCAATGGCCTTCATGGAAGTATTCTGTCATGACTTTCAGACCCATGTCTTTCTCTCTAAACTGCTGTTGCCCAAATTATTTTTATAACAAAAGACCTTCAGATCATATGCCTCCACTGACCTAACCTTAGAGCAAAAGACAGATTACTCATAGCAGTGTCTTCTTTTAGCACCTTTCCTGCCATGGCAGGGGGTCACACTTGATGATCTGCTGGGGTCCCTTCCACACCTACAAACTATGAAACTATGAAACCGGTTTATGCAATGTCTTTCCCAGACCCCTTGCTGGGTTAAATAAACCAGATTTCCCCAGCATCCCAGTATGCTCTCTGGGCTAGGCAAGGCTCTCTGCTTCACAGCAGAGCTGACCCCTCCCCTCTGCTTCCTTGTTGGAGCTCCAGCAGAGGCTGCAGGGTCTGCCTGGCTTCACCCTGCCCTACCTGCTCCCTCACTGCTTGCTGCTCAAGCAGGGATCCCCACCTCCCTCCTATCTCCCACAGCACAGACCCCAGCCCCACAGACCCTAGGCATGTGGTATGCTAGCTAATGCTGAAAGGTGTCTCTGTGTGTGTGTCTCTCCAGTTTCACTGGGACAGGCAGACAGTACAGTGACCACTTAGGGCTTTTTGGAGTTAATCAACAGATCAGCATGTAAGCTGTTTGACAAGAGTTTGAACTAATGAAGAGAAGCTATTGTTTTACTGCTGAGGTGATAAGCACTGTTATCAGTTCCCTGCTGACTTGCTCACCTGTCAGTTTGCTGAAGACAATATAAAGAAGCAGGGAAGGAAGTTGAAAAGCTCTGTATCATCAATAGATGCATGCACTGTCCCACTTTACCTTAGAGTGCTAGCAAGGGCCTGGGGTCTGGTAACACTCCTTCCCCTTGAGCAGCCAGCAGGGGAAAGCCTGTGGTGGTGCAGGCAGACCTCCCTAATCAAAGCATACTGCCAGAGCCTTGCCATGCTTCCCCCCCCACACACACACACCTCCCTCAGCTGAGCTCTGTGCAAGGGAAGGGAGGACTGCTCTAGCACCACTGGCTTTTAGCCTGAGCCTCTGCAGGCATTTAACTGAATTTTCTCAGTCCAGAGAGAATGTCTGTCTGGTTACAAACCACTTCAGCCTAGCCAGGTTAGACTAACCTGCAAAGATTGAATCAATTCAGGTTTAAGCTTTTTGAATGTCTGCCCTAGGCCTGGGCAGACATATAGTTGCTCTACATTTGTCTTTTGTTTAAAGCTCACCCCATTCCTGGTACCATGAAAAGTTGTGGGTTCAGTGAGTCAGGAGCCACTTTAACAAAGAAATTTTATTATTCATTGAATAAGCCATGAGAGACTTTGTTCACTGAGCTTTCCAACTCTGTCTATCTCTTCAAGATATGCAGTCCTCACTAAATATGTAACAATCTATGGCATTATTTTTTTAGGTGTTAGTGGGCACATCTACCTGAGATACTAAATGCTCAGTAGACTAATTCTACTGTGCACTAGTGTGTCATGGAAAATGCTGTGTTATTGTGCTAATGCAGAGAAGAATTAGTCTACTACACATTAGCATCACTAAAAAGGTATATGTCAAAATTACTGCACAGTAGCACTGGGAAACTGCACATTCAGTTAATATTTGTTATTACAGATACTAAACTTAATGCAGAGTACCTACAGCATATAGACATGCCCACTATTCACAATACATATATTAGTAATCTCTTTCTATTTGTTTTTGAATTCCATTTTTAAAGTTTCAGGAGGTAGTAAGACTGCATATCTCTTCTCATGTGCATCATCCAGCACATATTTCAGCTCAAGTCTCTCTCAAAATCTCTTTATATTCCCTTAGTAAGCATTCACTACCAAATTACTCCTTTAAGTTGTCTCTGTAGGATCATTCAAAACCCTATTAGAAGTAAAATTTCATATTATGTAAGGCCTATTTCAGTTACTTAGGCAATCCTAAAAGGCATTCTTCCCAAATACAACCTTTACAGTATCAATAAACCCAAAACTATGAATATCCTAAGCTTTATTCAGTGTTCATTTTCACAGTGAAGATCTGAATTAGACCAACTATCTTTAAATATAGACCTTCAGCATATGTTGGATACCATCTCACTGAAACCATTTAAAACAAACTTCACTTAGTTTAATATACAGCTTGTACCCTTGTGATTGTTTCATTTGGCATGTACCAGTATAGCACTACTGAGATCAATGGACGTATAATTGTACAATGCTATGAAGAATGAGGCTCAAGATGCTCACAGATGAATGTAGTAGTGGATCCAGGAGCAGACCAAGGGGATTCACACCCTGCTTTGTGCTGTGCATGCAGTGAGCTCTGAGCTCACAGCCTAGTCAGCAAGGGTTTCTCCCAGAGCTCCTTGTGAGTAGCGACCTCTTGATCTCATTAGCTGATGGGAACAGAGAATGGCCAGACTGCCTACTTTCATATGGCTCTGGAATCCTGTAAATAAACTTTGCTACTGTCCCCCTTCACCTCCCCACCCACCACACCACAATGACTTCACAATATGGAAAAGAAGTGGACAAAAGGTGGTGTTGGTGGTGGTGATGGTGTCATATCACTTACTCTGTGGATTCCAGAGCTCTGTAAAGACAGGGATGCCAGGTAGGAGCCATGCCAAGAATTCAAAGCAAAAAGGTATTGCGATTATGCTGACATACCCACTCTGGATTTGCCCTTGTGAAATCAAAACAAATCTGTGACCTACATAATCCATTGACACCAAAAATATAGAACAGGAGTTGTCAATTGGGGATACACTTACACCCAAGAGTACTTGAGAAGGCCCTGGGGGGTCCGCACAGGTAGGTGGGGATGGAGCACTGCCACACAGCATTCCACACTGCCATGCAGATGCTGCCTCTTTGGCTGGACAAGGTAGGTGGGGGAAGCTTTAACATGGTAGTGGCCATTACTCCCCATTCCATGTCCAACCACCCGGGTGTACACTGCTCTGCATCCAGCTGCCAGGGGTACACTGATTCAAAAAGGTTGAAAACCCCTAATACAGAATTTAGTTAGTTTTGAAAAAAAATAATATTGTCTAATGAATAATAGCCAGGGATGCTGGTTTTCTGTGATTAGCCCCCCCACACACAATTTTTGGCTTCAAAAACATAACCCAAAATCCACATTTCCCCACGATTAAAATGAAACACCACTGATATATATATACGTGTGTGTGTGTGTATGTGTGTGTGTATATATCAGGAAAAACTGATGGTGTGTATCTATCTATCTATATATATATATATACTACTAATAATATATATAAAAGTGGTGTTTCATTTTAATCATGGAAAAATGTGTTTTTTGGGTTACTTTTTTAAAGTTGAAAATTGGGGATTTTTTAATCACAGAAAACCAGGATCCCTAATAATAACTGAACAATGTCTATCAAGACTTCAAAAATCAAATATTTTTCTGCTTGTAATATCACTAGACAGATGGAGTTATTTACCTTGGCATATGTCTTCCTATATTAAGGTGTGCATCTTTTTAAGTGAAATCAAGAATACATATACGGCCAAGCTCTGTTACAAATGTTTTAGGTTAAAATTTACTGTATATTACCTTGCATGAGACTAAGATGAGACAGTGATTAAGGGGCCATTTAATTTATTTTGTGCTACAAAATTGAAGATCTATCCCAATGAAGTTATATATATAATATATTATATTATATATATACTGATTTCATTTTCCAGAGGCTGAGACAGATGACGCCTCATAGCTGACAGGTCAATACTAATAAAACTAAATATCTGACAATCAAGACAGCACATAGAGGATTCAGATCAATCATCACTCAGAAATTTGATGGAATCTGCCATAAACGAAAAATACAGGATAATAGTGTGACCTTGTATTGAATAATAAAATAACCTTTGCAGTTTCAACAATTTCAGCTGCATCTGAAATAAATATATTGTATATTGAAATGTATATTCATTGTATATTGAAATAAACTTGATTGCAATGTTTATAGTCAATATTGTAAAGAAGCAAGACTATATAAACAAACTGTCTCAAGGACAAGAACATCTAAATAGGTGATTTATCTTTTCAGTTAGATTTTTGTCTTGTTCTGTAATCCAAATTGATGTCTAAGTTTACCCAAATTTTCATACCATCCCATAACACTGGACAAATTAGTTTAGAAACTTAAAGTAATTATGGCAGGTATTTAGAAAAATAACACTTTTTTCTTTCAAAGAAAAGAAGCATTATATAGATATACATTTTCAAAACAAAGACAAACTGTTCAAATGGGACAACTACTTAAGAAAGATTAATATATGCAATATGAGCAATATAATAATAATACAGATATAGAAATAAAAGTTTACTTTCTAGGAAACAAATGATAGCATAAAAGCAAATATGCTAAATTCTTTATTTACACAAAAATATAACAAATTTTCAATGAAAAAAAATCAAACTATCTCAAGAGAAGGTAATAGGATGATTTAAGTCCTTAAGTATTGACACAGGAAGTTGCATGCTATTAAACAACACATTCACCTAACCGGCCAAACCATAGTGTTTGGAAGTAAGAATTGTTCAACTGGAAATAAAAATCAAACCATGCCACTATTTCGTAAATAGTGGAACAAAATACCAAGGAGATATTTTACCTTTACATTGTAAAAATTACGTTTCTTTATATACATCATTGTAATCATCACCATTTTCATCACCTGTTCTAGCTTCAACACATTTTTTTCCACTTCTAGAATCTGTATGCAGGTGGACAGGTGAAGATGTGCATAATTATCCCAGAGTAGTTGAAATGTAGTTGAAATTATGACTGTCTAGAGAACAATAATTTTGCATCCTTGGCAAATATCCTATCGCTAGGATACAAAGTTAGCCTCTCTGCATGTGTAATATTTTATTCAAAATAGAACAGGTCCAACATGGGAAACGGGAAAAGATGATTCTAAAGTGCAGACAGATCGCCTGCAGTTTATGAGATCTGTGTTCAAATGCCTGTTTCACATTAAGAGTTTAACTTGAGCCTCTCACAAATCAATGAAGTGCTCTGACTACTGAAATATTAGTTCTTTTTTGCATATGATAAGCCTCTTTTTTTCAGATTCTAGGAATTCCATCTTGGAACTGAGAAATGACTTGATAACTATTTCATCAAACTTTTTCAGCAAATGTTGCTGGTATCTGTGAACTAGTATTTTCCAACAAAAAATATTTAATTAAAAAGAAATGTCCAATGAACCCTAACTGCAATTCATGGAAATAATTTCATGGTTACCTTCACTGAAGATCAAATAGTGAATTCTTTACCTGCATCTACATAGTCTCCTTCAGCTGCATGACCAGGTTAAGAGAAAATCTGGAGGACCTCAAAAATGTCTCATGTACATTTTCATAAGCTGTCTGGTAAAGTAATGAAGACAGTAAGATTTCAGGATTTTTGCTTTATGTTTTATATGAGAGTGAATTCCGTTCTCACCAGTTTTTCTTCATTACCATATATACCTTTTCCTTTCTGACTCTCGATAACTTTTTCCTCATTTTTTTTTCTGCTGCTTGCATACAGTTCAGTCCCTTCTTTCCCCCCCTCATTTCTTATTATTTTTTTATTCTTTTAAATCTTCTTAGCATTGGCATTTTCATTTTCTTTCATTTTTTGTTAATATGTTATTGCTATGTCATGAGTCCAGAAAAGAAAAAAATATGTCCATATATTAAGTGTCTTACTTGTAGAGTATAAGTATATAAAATTACTTATGAATTTCTTAGTCAAGTTCCATTTATAATTCAAATAATGTATTCTACCCCTAGAAATTCAATGCCAATAATAAAATCTGTCTGTCTGTTTATCAGTCAAACAGGGACATGGTTTGTCTAGTCAATTTCCTTTTAGGCCACGCCAAGATGGCAACCTATAAGTGCATGAACTAATTAAATAGGACCAAGTCTGATGATGCCCTCCACTTTTCTTGATCCCTGTCCAGGTGTAACTCTCCTTTGAGTTTGGGCACCTTATGATACAACAGAACATAGAAAAATGGGCCATGGGGGATTTTGTCATTCAGATCATCTGTTAGTCCAAAAAGTGTGACTCCATGAAGGGTACCGAGCTAGGTAGTTTTTATTTCTGGTTATGATATAAGCTTGACTGATACATGCCTTCATGTCTAATCCCTAATGGGGTCATATTTGTGTATATTTTTGTATTTTATTTTTAGATTTTTTAATAATAAGGGTCTAAAAGTATTTTTAAAAGTTTGCCTGTCTCTGTCTGTCTGTTAATCTCTCTGTCTACATACCTATTACAAATATGTTCCTTGTAGATGTGGAAAACAAAATTAAATATAGATTGAATATCTGGATGTTTCCTTTCCTTGAACTTTCAGAAAGGACATTGAAATACAAGTCTTTCTACACTAAAAAGCAAGTTGATTCGATATAATCTAAGGGTGCCTCCCTCTACATACGCAGGTAAAGGTAAAATGGGATCTAACACGTTTCTGCAATTGTGCCCCTGCCATGCATGTGAGGCATGGCTGTGAGCCTGGCAGTTAACAGGACTCACAATGGGGGTCAGTGTTTCCTGCACCACCCATGCTCCAGCCCCAAAGCTGACGTTGGCTGCAGGGCTCATGGGAGGGACTGAGGGGGTTGCAGTGGGAGCACTGGGGAGAATGCTGCTGCCACTGCAAGCCTCCGAGGTGTGGGACTAACAGTGGCAGCATCATTCTCCTTGCTTCACTTGCTGAGAGCCCCCCCAGCCAATGATGCTGCTTCAGCTCTGAGCCTCACAGAGGGTGAGACATGTAACAGCATCAATGTTCTCTTCACTGCAAGCCTCACAGTTGGCAAGGCTTACAGTGGGGGCAGCATCAGGTGCGCTCCTGCCACTGCAAGCCTTCTCAGCTGCAGATCTGCAAGCAGGTGGTACACCACTGTGTCTGCAACGCCCTTATTTCATGGGGCTCCCAGCCACAGGGGAGCACTTGGTCACATGTTAAATTAATGGTGAGATTAGAATGAGCTACAAAGATATTACACATTTTTTTGTGGGATAACTTTGTAGTTCATTGTTTGTTTTATTGTGCCATTAATTGGTTGAATGTGTAGCTGGATCACAAAGTAAGGCGTGATTACTTGGTTAATCACACCTTAAGAATAATTTGTAGAGTGGACCTAAGTCACAACAATATCAGACATGAACATAGCCCATAACATTTAAAGCAAAAGCAATATGAAGCTTATTTTTATTTATTTATTTGTTTGTTTGTTTGTTTATTATCTCATACTAGTTTAGTCCCTGGAGTTTTCAAGCATAGAGATAATAGATTTCTGTGTTTCTTGTCCCTTTCCCCCACCCTTTTGCTTAGTCCCTCCACTTCTGACTACTGCCTGTAAATTTATCTGGATAGAATAGTTCATTTCTGAATGAAGTAGTACCCTTGCAATTGCTGGCCTGTCACCTTCAGGTCTTCTCTTAGAATTTTCCTACACTTTCATATTGATGTTTTCAGAGAAAAAAAGCCTTTCTCCTTCGCCAGGCATTTCTCTGTGCTCCTCCTATATCTTTCTCTCAAATACATTACTGAACTCCAG
The DNA here is from genome assembly GCF_001723895.1 of Crocodylus porosus. Lineage (NCBI taxonomy): Eukaryota > Metazoa > Chordata > Crocodylia > Crocodylidae > Crocodylus > Crocodylus porosus. The sequence continues at coordinate 114,294,281 of NW_017728906.1, read as the reverse complement.
TCTGCAAACAGCATTGAAGATTTTATCCACCCAACCACCTTTTTTCATGCTAGTTAGTACTTTCCTGCAAATGTAATGTTTATAATAGAGTCCCATGATCTTACTGAAGATATTATAATGAGGTTTGGATGAAATATTTCGGACAATGTGAAACAAGACTTCTACTCTACCAGGAGAAATGTTGGGCTTGGGCCCTTTGAGCTTTTTTTTTCATATTAAATAATAACAAGGAACATATCTCTATATAACAAGTCACTAATAATGTGTCCTTTTATTGAGATCCATCTTAACCATTTCTGTATTCAGAGAAAATCTGTGTAATTTTTTATACTAACCTGAGGACAAATACTTATTGTGGTGAGAGATGATTATGACAGTAGTTATAGAATTAGATGGATTCCCGCTGTTTGCCAAAAGTTGTTGGAGGCATTGTGTTTTTCTCAGTCATAGCATTTCCTTAAGCTTCTTCAACAATAATGGCACATCCATTTCATTTCCCAGGCAAAGAGTTCTCACGAGACAGTAACTTTGATGTTGTTGTTATTTGGTTACAGTTATTTCTCTCAATAACAACTTATTTGAGAGACCTTGGGATCATATTCAACTGCAGATTGTCTTTTGAAAAGCAAATCAGTAAATATCCCAGAGCTCCATCATGCATTAAATATTCTCTGTTTTCAAGCCACATTAACATTACAAGTGCTAACTCTAGTTTGTGTTTGGTCTGTTTAACCTCATTAGTTTCACTTGCCAATTTTTATAAATTGTTAGCATTGATCCTTTATATTATGCTATTTTTTTTGGCTATCATATTTTGAAACTTTCTCTGTAACTATCAAAGCTAGGAATCCCTCCCCCATCCCTTTGGAAAAACTATCATATATAATTGCCTGACTCCAATAGTTGGACTTTTATGGAATAAAACATTTGCTTTATATGATGAGACTTGTGATATACAGGGATCCTTGTTTTCTCTAATTAAAAAATCCCCAATATTCAGTTAAAAAAAACCAAACCCAGATTCACTTTTTTCCCTGATTAAAATGAAGCACCACTATATATTTATCTATATATTAGTGATGTTTCAGTTTAATCATGGAAAAATGTGGATTTTGGGTTACTTTTTTTAAAACAAAAATTGGGTTTTTTTTTTAATGAGAGAAAATCAGTATCCCTGCTGATAAACTCATGAGATTTGATTACACTGAAAAGTGAAGGAAATTACTTATGTTGGGGAGTGTTGCTTCATAGTGGGGATTTTTAGGAGCTCTGAAATCTATAGCAGTTTCCCATAATAGATAGATGCATTGGCTGTTATATGCCATGGCATCACCTCCTCTGTAGTAGCATTAGCTGGAAATCAAATGTATGGTGATCCATTAACTGGAGTAGGGCTCATAAAGGGTAGAGATAGCCATAGCCTTCTACTGGTTACGGTGATAGGAGTGATGAAGAAACTTCAACATTTTAAGGGAACTTCAACACTATAAAAATGTATCTGGAGTCATGAATTAATAGGTTTTGCTTTTGTTCTTTGTGTGTGTGTGTGTGGTCAGAGCCTCTAATTAATAAGTATAGATTAAGTATAGATAAGTAAGTATAGGTATAGATCTAATTAATATTATAAGTATAGATTTTCAGCCCTTTGTACATTCTGACCTAGAGCTGGATAATATCAAGTAGTTCACACTGGTAGATAACAATTTGATAGAAGCACAGCAACCGACATGTGCATATGAAAATTGAATGTGAGTGAGGGTTTAGATAAACAGAATATGAAACAGGAATAAAATGAAATAGGAAAAGTTATTGTTAGCACTATAGGTTGTAGTACTAAATATAAGTGATCTTTCCCCCCAGCCCTCAAGCAATTCCACAGCATCAAGCATTAAAATAATAATAGTTTTTAAAAAAATGAAAGTTTTCCTCAACCTTGCAGCAGTTGATATTGAATAATTTAAATAGGCTTCACAGGGAATATTTCCAGCTTGGTTACATTTGTTATAAGTGATTATTTAATATGAAAAAGCTGCTGCCCAAAGGAAAAGGTTGCATATGTTGAAGAAAACTTGGATTATTTATTGAACAAAATAAATGGCTCAAATATATGTTCATGAATTACTTCCATTTGCACGACAGCAGATATACAGTGTTCTGTTTTGTTTTTAATTAATGACTAGCTACAGCAACAGGCATAAGAAATCCTGGGTATCAGGGACCAAAACTCACTCTTCCAGGGTAATCCATTAGGTATTAATCTGCAAAGGCATGCTGCCTCTTGCTTGATCTCCATTGGGTCTCATGATCAGGGATCCTGGTTTTCTCTGAATTAACAAAATCCCCAAGTTTTGGTTTAAAAAAAGTAACCCCAATCTACATGTTTCCATGATTAAACTGAAAAACCACTGTTTTATTTTAATCATGGAAAACTGTAGATTTTGGGTTACTTTTTAAAAACTGAATATTGGGGATTTTTTTTAATCAAAGAAAACCAGGATCCCTGCTTGTGACCCTTGCATTCTTGGCTACATAAGGTCCAGCATCGACAGATCATAGGATGATAGGCTAAAAGGGCCCTCACAAGATCACTAACCCAGCCCTCACTCAAGGCAGGGTCATTGCTGATTAAACCATCCCAGCCAAGTTTCTGTCTAACCTACTTTTTAAAGTGTCCAATATAGAGATTCCAGAACTTCTCTAGGTAGCCTGTTCCTGTACCTGACCACTCTCATAGTCAGAAAGTTTCTCCAGCTTAAGTTTCACTTGCTGCAGCTTGCAGTCATTACTCCTAGTCTTGTGCCCTACAACCACAAAGAAAAGCTCATCTTCATCATCTTTATAATCACCCTTCAGGTATTTGATTTTTCCAGTCTATCCAAGTCATTTTAGATGCTAGTTCTGCCCTCTTGGCAATGCCACACAACTTGGTGTCACCTGCAAATTTACTAAATGTGTATTCAATCCCATCATTCAAATCATTAATGAAGATGTTAAGCGATACTGGACTCAGGATAGACCCTTGGGAAACTCCACTTGCCTACCTCCTCCCAACTAGACATTGAACCATTAAAACCTACTTTCTGAGTAGGATGATCCAACCAGTTATTTATCCACTTTAATGTAGTCTGTACTTTCGTATAGGAATCTCATCTGCCCTCACCTAACTATTCTATAACCTAATGATTAAGAAACGTTCCTTGGAAGTATGAAATATAGGTATCTGGACAAAGGGTTTATGCATCTTCACCACTCCGTTGGATGTGTACTCTCAGAATCTGCTCTAGGCATAACTGAGGCTGCTGAATCTAACATGCAAATATTTGATTTGACTGACTAATTTCCTGAGAGTTGCGGGATTTCTGGTGCTATGAATTCCCTGTTGGCTAAGTCTAAGCTTTCTGGGTCACCTTCTGAAGTTAATGTTACCCTCTCATTCTGTGTAGAGAGTACTTGAAGGCATAAGACTGGTAAAACTGGATCTTTCTTCTAGAATAGAATTATTTTAGACTAGATTGATATTTTAGGTATTTGAACACCTAAATTTAAGTACTATCTCCTATATGGATTTAAAAAAAAAACATTTCTTGTCTATTTAAGAAAAAAAAATGTTAGAAAATCAACATCAAAAACAAATTTGCCACCTAAATTCTTGGTATATGCATATGTGCATGTGTGTGTGTGTGTGATTCCATGTTTGGGTGAGTGTATACACATATATGCATGCACACGTGTGTGTTAGAAATGCCTCATCCTATTCTGAATTTACACGTTTGTTATTAGATATTTTGAGACAAATGTGTATTTCTTCTAGCCTCATTGATATATTTATGAATGTATGTTGGAACATTTTCTGTTGTTTCTTTCATCAGATCTGCTCGCTATTTTAACTGAATGTCATGCCTCATCATAGATGAACAGTAAAAAAAGGGGGGCCCGATATCAGGTGAATTTCTGAAACTAAAGTAAAACAGGGAATAGTGACTTTCTAAAAAGCTGGCAACCAGTCAGTAGTGTTCCTGAGCTTTACTTATCAGTTACTGGTAAGGGAATTTCTACATCATCCCATTATCTTACATAGCTATATTCTGAATAATGCAACATCTATTTGGAAAGTCTTACAAGCTGAATAATATTTTTATAAATCTTTTATAAGTTACGCTTTTCAAAGATAAATTTTATTTCTCCCATAATTAGATGCTTCAGGTAGAATGGAACAGAGAAGAAGTAGAAGAGAAAAAGGAAGGAAAAAAATGGAAGGAGAAAAACCAAAATAGCCACATCTATTTTACATGAGAAATGAAATTTGGCAGGGTAAAACCAAAAGTGAGAGCACTGCAGATAGATATGCTGGCTCTTCTGCATAGTCTGACTTCACATAGTCTGTCCATGCATAGAAATGAAGCAACACAGCTGGGAGCCAAAGCCTGGAAATAGCCTTTTATGAAAATCCTGGCATATGTGATGGAATGTCATAAGCAAAGAATATGTGTTCATTTTAATACCAGCTAGTGAGGTAAAAGCATCTGGCTTTAGAAGACATGACATTGCTTAGGCCTCAGCATCATACTTGTCTTGGTGATTACCTATGTAATTTAATGTAGTATTAATGTGAGCCAGCTTTCATAGGTCTTTACACTTTTCCAGAGGTAAAATGGGTCTATATTAACTAGATACGATGCTGATTACACTTTAAGCTATGGAAATATTAAGGTCCATTTTACATGAACACCTGCAACAACCCTATAGTTGTAGTTAGGAACAGAATAGCTGCAAAGGGCTCTAGTATATTATAAAAAAAATGTGTGAGAGTGATGCTGCTTTTCCAAAAATAATTAAAAAGAAGTATATTCCACTATACAATCTCCCTAGGAAGGATTTTTTTTTCCCTTTTCAACAGTAAGGTATTATCATTACCTGCTTGCAAAGGAAAGAGTGTTTTAATACTCTATTGTTTAAATGTAAATAGGAAAAAGCTGTAAGAAGTTCTGAAAATATGATAATTTGATAAATGTTGTTACTTTTAAGTTTATACTAATTTTAAAAAACAAATTTCCAACATTTGTTTATGCCTGTGATGCACATAAAAAATGCCAATTTTCTGAATGATATTCCATTCATATTACAATACTGTAAAACATGATGGCATTGATGTCAGATCACTACATTATAAATATGAATTTGCAAATATATGCTATATGCAGCAGCTCAGTTAAAAAAAATGCATATTTTCAGGGCCAGATTAACCCTTTAGAGGGCTCTAGGCAAACAAGCTTGTGGGCCCAAGGCTAATTGAGGCCCCCCCCCCCGGTGCTGCTGCCCACAAGGAGCAGGTCTCAGAGCCATCACTGGGAAGCAGCTGCCATGGCAGCAAGGCCAGTGAAGGGGAAGAGAAGGGAAGGCAAGGGAGGTGAATGGAGCCATTCATGCCGCCACCATGGAGGGAAGAACCAGGACCCACCGCAGCTCAGGGTCCTAGGCATGTGACTAGTTTGCTTATATATTAATCCAGCCCTACATACTTTCATAAATAAAAAAAAACTGTATTCACTCTTGAGAATTATGTATTTCCCTATATGTCAATAAATTATACAAGCCATATTTGGTGAATATTTCTCTAATGAAATCACTATGTTCCATTTCCTGTAATAGGTTTGTATGTTACATGTTAAACAAAATTTGCCATACAGTGTTTGTGGTTTGATGTGAAGATATACAATTGGATACCAAGGTTCTGGGAGGCAAGCATTGCAGAAAAAAATTACTGTAACAAATGATTTAATAGATTTCATATATATTAGGGCTGAAACGGACCTCAGAAGATCGTAGAGTCCAGCCCCCCCACCCGAAGGGCAGGAAGTCAGCTGGGGTCATAGGATCCCAGCAAGATAGGCATCCAATTTACTCTTGAAGGTGTTAAATGTAGGTGCTTGAACCACCTCCGATGGCAGGCTATTCCAGACCTGGGGGCTTGGACAGTAAAGAAATTCTTCCTTATGTCCAGCCTGAAATGGTCTTGCAGTAGTTTATAACCATTCAACCTCATCATCCCTTGGGGCACTCTAGTGAACAAACATTCCCCCAGGTACTGGTGGTCACCCCAATAAACTTATAGGTGGCCATCAGATCACTCCTGAGCCTGCAGTTTTCCAGGTTAAAGAGTTCCATGGCTCTCAGGCTGTCACCATAAGGCTTGTTTTCCGGACCTCTGATCATGTGCATGGCTCTTCTCTGGACTGTCTCACGCTTCTTCACATCCTTTTTGAATTATAGAGCCCAAAACTGGATGCAGTACTTCAGCTGTGGCCTCACCAAGGCTAAGTACAAGGGGAGAATGATGTCCCGGGATTTGCTTGAGAAGCATCTCACTTTGCAGGCTTATGTTCATCTTGTGGTCAATGATGACCCCCAAGTCTCTTTCTTCCATAGTGCTAGCCAGAGTAGCACTACTGAGCCTATAAGGATGCTGCAGGTTTTTCCTCCCAAGGTGGAGAACCTTGCATTTTTCAGCCTTAACACCATCAGGTTCTCATCCGCCCATTTGCTGAGCCTGTCCAGGTCATCTTGGATCACTCTTCTGTCTTCTGGTGTGGATGCTTTGCCCCAAAGTTTGGTGTCATCAGCGATATGACCAGTCCACTTCTGACTCCAATATCTACAACATTAATAAAGATGGTGAACAAAATGGGTCCAAGGAAAGAGCCTTGGGGGACCCCACTGGTCACAGGGCACCATGACGATTGACTTCCATCAGTTACCACCCTCTGGGTCTGACCACAGAGCCAGTTCTCCAGCCAGTGGATCGTGATGGACCCAAGACCACAACTGGCCAGTTTCACCAAGAGGTGATCATGGGATAATAGATCGAAGGCTTTTCTGAAGTCACAATATATGACATCAATCTGTTCTCCCTTGATAAGATTAGTCATGTTGAATAGCTGTTTGCATTATGAAGTAGCAACATTGATTTGAATTACACCATTTGGCAGAAAGAAGTTATGCAACATAAATAAGCAATGAAGGATTGAGCATATTTTTATTTTTTTAAGTGTATGTATCAGATTTGTTAAAGAAATATTCTAGTAACTGTAATCAGTAGTCAGATGAAATGTTTGTTAGCCCTTAAATATTTTAACCTCAATTCTAGAAGTTATTATTTTAAAAACAAAAGTTTTTTTCAGCTGAGATTGGTTTTAGAGTCATAAATTCTGGACACCAGTGGACTCATCAAGGGAATCCAACTGTAAAAGTCCAGCAATTGGCAATAAAGGTAAAAGAAGCAATTGTGAGAATATTCTTATAATATATAGTGGGAAAGTTATCCAGAAATGAACAAAAGAACAGGAAGTACACCAAAGTTAGACAAGACAAGACAATACAAAACAAGAAAGCTCACTGTAATTATGCCTAGGTATCTTCCCTTCTGAAGGAACTTCCAGATGGAAGGAGAAAAAGCAGCACAAAGGCAGCCAAATGATACCAGAAGAACTAGTACTGTGAATTTCCATATACAACTACTTCCTCGTCCTGCTAAAACCTAATAAATAATTCTGCATATAAAAATATTCATTATGACTTCTCCCATACTAATAATTCACAATCAGCCTCTTCATACCATAAAATGTGTTAAAGGTTGCATTCATAGTGATCCATGGATTTGTAGACACCTCAGGTCTTTTTGGTTGTTCCTGTAAATATAATCTTTTCTCCACATAAGGTGACCTAGGTAGGGGACAAAATTAATTTTTTTCTATGAAATGACTGGTCAAGAGGTGATCTGGCATCTGCCTATTATATGTGTGTAATAAATTGAAGCTTCTCTTAGTATTCAGCTCACTTTATGGGAGTGATTTGAAAGTAGATCAGATCTCCTGACTGGTTCTTCACTTCCCTTTTCAGTCTGAGAAGCCTATCAGCCAACTACCCTGTAGGTTGGACATGTCTTCATGACTTGCTTACCAATGCACTATGCTGGTAGATTCACCGTTGTTTTAGGAATTGCTTTAAGAGTCAAAACAAAAAAGAAAAAAATGCAAAATGGATGTTGCTAAATATGATTTGCACAATAACTATAACAGCAGAAAAGCAGACATGAACAAATTGTTATGTTAATTGATTACCAAAGCCTAATTCAAACTACTACTGTGAGCAAGGGTACGTATAAGCATTACATTTAGATCACCCCTCACCAAGGTTAAAGTGGCCTAAATGGACTCGTACGGTGCCCGTCACAGAACTTAGGTCACTCTGAAAATGGTACATCCTATTTAAAAATGGTTCCCCTTAGAGGTGAACTTTGGACTGAAAAAGGGTTAACCAAATCTTGCAAAGTTTAACCAGAACTGGTGAGTACTTGCACACATTCACAGCACAGCCCTGGGGCTGGAAAGGCCCAGCCACTTGCCACATCTCTGGAGCTGCACTTTTCTTACCTCCCTGACTCTAACTGGGCTATTTCCTGCCCCCCATTACCTCTTTATATTGGGCCCCCTACACCTGACAGCTACCACTACAGATGTGCCACCCTTCCTGGATGCACCAGTTTTACCAGGACCCACAACCTCTCATGGACCAGGCATTCCTTACTGTGGACCCACCAGCTCCCACTGACCCTGCCAACCTTCTAACCGTCAGCCCCTCCAAAGACCTCCTTGATGCCGTCAGCCCCTACTCTCCCCTCTCCCAACTTATTCAATTCCAGCTCCCTGTGCTGCTTCTGGAAAGCCGAAAATGCCTCCCAGCTCAGGATCAGACAGCTTAAACTAAGACAACTAAACCTGAGCTTGGTCTCAAAACTACTTGTTCTCACCCCAAGGTTGCAAAGAACTTAAGGTTTATTCCTGGTAAGATTGACTAGCATCCTTTGGTTAGAAATACTGAAATGCATTATGCTAAATCTGTTCCTCTCAGTCATATGAATAGGCATGAATGTTATAGTGAAGTGAACTCAACTATACACACAGAAATATAGGCAAAAGTGATTTGATTTGTACAGGTAAATCAAAAAGGTTGATTATCCATAGCAAGTAAATGGCATTGGGTTATTCAGGACCAGTTTAGAGGAAAGAAAGGATCATTTCTTACCTAAAATCTATTACCAAAGGATTTAAAGTAGTTGTATCTTGCAGGCCTATTCAAGAGTGAACCAGTTGAATGCATGCAGAGTTGAAAAGTCTAAAATAATAACTGTATAAAGTTTTTCACTTCCAGACTCATAGCTGAATGTTAGGTTATGCAAAGAATAAAATCTTTAGATTCAAGGAAATAAATAGAAAAGAAGTATGTGTAATAAATATTTCACTTTGCAGATCTAGGAAACAGATGATTTATTACTAACCATGGAGTGTCAAAGTCTGTATGGGCTATAGGTAATTTTTATGCAAAATTAAGTTATAACATAAAGACCTGGAAAATTGTGTGCAGGTATTTTTTTATATACTTATATATATATCCAGTTTCAGAAGGATAAAGAGAAAATAAAAACAACAAATACTGCAGGAAGCAACTTAAACAAAATAGTGCAGAAACCGTATGTCTACTATAGTGTACAAAAGAGAAGATTCTAGGAGTGCATGATGAGAACGTGTTTAACACATTCAAGGCACTAATATATATAAAAGAAAATAATTATGCAGTCTCAAAAGTGGTAGGATAATGTCATAAAACCAAAAAAGGAAAATTTTAGATGATAAGAAAAGTGTTGTAAACTTTTAAAAGTAGAGGCCATCTCTTTTTCCAGTTTGTAGTGAACAATGGAGCCTGGAGAGGTCTCCTAGTTTCTCACAAATTGAGTGAAATACTGAAATCCAGGTTGTAGCCATATGGATCTAGAGGAAAAAGCAATCAGGGCTCATGGTAGAGGTGATAACTTTTATTAAAACAACTAGATTTTTGCAAAAAAAAAAATTCTTTAATTGCAGGCTTTTGGACACAAACACCCATCATCAGGCGTCAGAGAAAAGACGGTAAAAGTTCCCCTGTGAAATCCTATGAAATATGAACTTTCATTTCTACCCAGGAGAACTTTTATCGTCTTTTCTCTGATACCTGATGAATGGTGTTCGTGCCCAAAAGCTTGCAATTAAATATTTTTTATTTGTTTGCAAAAATCTAGTTGGTCTAATAAAAGTTATCACCTCTATTACATCCCCTGATTGTATTTGCCTTTAGATCAATATGGCTAAAACCTGGACACATGGAAGATATTGAATTTTAGCTGATTTTTTTCAAGGAAATCTTCATACTTTCACAAGGAAGAAGCAACTTTGACCACCTGAAACCTGAAATCTGGCTCCTGTCTTTGTTCAAGGTAATTTGCATCATCACAGAGTCTCACAAGAGCTGAGAGACACCTTACCAGCTAAGAACTGCATGCTCAGAGGAGTTTTCCATCTATTGACTCCTCTGTGAAATCCTATGAAATGTGAACTTTCATTTCTAGCCAGGAGAACTTTTACTATCTTTTCTCTGATGCCTGAAGAAGGGTGTTTGTGCCAAACAGCTTGCAATGAAAGATTTTTTTTTTGCAAAAATCTAGTTCGTCTAATGAAGGAAAGCACCTCTGCCATTAGCCCTGATACTGAAGGAGGTACTTTTACATGGTTGTACACAGATAAGATTTAACATTATAACAAGTATTCCTGAGAAGATCATACAGGTCATACTTCATTTCTTTGAGAATAAGCAGTCAAAATGGAATGACTGGAACTGAATTTTCAATTGATTTCTAAAATGTGACACACAACAATTTGGCTACAATACATGTCAGCAGACAATATATTAAAGCATACTGTATATGCTGGGCTTTCCTTACTTGAAGAGAGCATATATATTTTTGTTCAATGAAAAAAAATAACTGAGTAGAAGCATTTTAGTGAGACTTTTTTTCTGGCAGTTCCTATTTGAGATACTGAGACTCTTGTAGTTAAGTATTGCTTGTCTGCTCAGCATAGCAGGACCTTTGGTGCAAGTGACTATTGATTACCCAATCGTGATACTTTTAAATTAAATTTTGCATTCATATATCTCAAGGGGATGTGATAGTTGCAAAGTAAGCTCTTTTCTGTGCTTAAAATCAAAATGCTGTGTCTAATGTTTTAATTCCATCATCTAAACGAGGACCCCAAGAGACAGATTCAGAGCTTTCATCAGAAAAAGGGTTCCCATGTATGCTGTCATTGGGCTAATATCTTTGTCAATGGCCTCAAACCCTTGTTTTTCTATTAGTTGCCTTTCTTAAATGTCCTAAGAATTCTTTACCTTATGTATAAGCTGTTGAATGCTTAACAAAGCTTTATATTTATAATCACCTTAAGATAACAGTTTTAGCTTAACAGAAATCTGATATATCACCATTACACAGGATAATTAATATTCTTTCCAGATGATAATTTCACTTGGAACCTGCACATGTCTTCAAAGGTGTGTCCACTCTGGATGTGTAAGTGCATCCAGTTCTAAAAATGTTATTTGTCAAAACCTATGACTAACAGGTGTTAGATGTTGTCCGAGGAGGACCCACCCACATTTTTGGCCCAGGAGATGTGTAGTTAAGGTACCCACCAAGAAAGCAAGCTCTAAGCCTCCTTCACCTAGGAAGGATTTCACTCAGAAACTGTCTGGCATGGCATCATAGTACGATAACTCTTATACCACAGGCTAGACATAGTACAGGCTTCTCTCCAGTGTGCATTTTGAATCTGTTCTCCAGGGCAGCTATGAATGAGATGGATGCTACTTTGGATTGAATAAGGTCTTGAGTTCTCGTTTCATCTCTGCTTTCCTGGTAGGGTAGAAACCTCCTACTGCACTTGCTTTTATCCATTTCATCTGATGACCAGGGATCCTCATTTTCTCTGATTAACAAAATCCTCAATTTTCAGCTTAAAAAAAGGAACCCAAAATCCACATTTTTCCATGATTAAAATGAAACACCACTACAGTAAAAGTTCTGTTATCCACCATCCCCTGAGAATGGGGGATGCCGGATAACAAAATATGCCAGTTAATTGAGTGTCCCCAGCTGCCGATTCTACCACCGCATCTGGGGCATCCCTCTGCCCCTCCCACAGTATCGCTGCCTCTTCCACCACACTGCTGTTGCTCCTGCAGGCCCTGTGGGCCTATGGGACAGAGAGGCGGGCCCTGCACAGCCTGTTATGGCCCCAGGCCATGGGAGTTTGGCAATGCAGGCTGTTTTGCCCCAGGCGGTGAGAGCTCAGAGAAACTAGTAGTGCCATGGTGGGCATTTTCAGTTTCACTTTATCTTACAAACCAGCATGCCAGTTAGTAGAGCATCCAGCTTGTAAGATGCCAGTTAATGGAATTTTTACTGTATATATAGATATAGTGGTGTTTCATTTTAATCATGGGAAAATGTGTTTTTATACACACACACACACATGTGTGGATATAAATGTGGATATATAGAAACCACTAATATTTATATCTATATATTACTAGTGTTTCATTTTCATCATGGAAAAATGTGGATTTTAAGTTCTTTTTTTAACCCAAAAATTGGGGATTTTTTTTTTATCTAAGAAAACTAGGATTCCTGCTGATGACTATGCAAGGGATGGTGTTGCGTAGGCCATCTTCTGAGAAGTACTGGAGGCTGGTCTGCATCATGCCGAATCTGCATCTAGGTGGTTAGAGTCCTGGGCAACAGAGTCAGGAAGACATACATGTAGTCCCTTCTAGATGTGGTTGGCCTCTATCCAAAGTGTCTTGCTTCCTGGGATAGTACCTTTCAGGTATCGCAGCTAAGATACAGGAAGGTTTTTTGCCCCACAACTTTCTCTTGGATTTGTTTAAAATATGTACATATTTGCCTGGCCAGTGTGTAGCCTACTGTGTGCTCAGCTAACACACACACTGACATGTCGATAATGTAGAGAAATTAGATTTGCTACCTGAATGTAAATGCCAAAAAATGCCTCTTTCACAGCTAGAAAGCTACTATTTGAACACACAAAGGAAAACAGCATTTCATCTTAAGTGATTACTAGGTCAGCTTAATGCTCTGCATACCAACATCAGGCATTATAGCCAATAACTTCCTTGTTAAAATCTAGAAGACTCCTCTTTTACCACTTTTCAGCCCTCATTTGTCACATTTTCACAAACCCATAAGCAGAATATTAATCTCAACTAAGATACCAGCTATTTCCATGTCAGGCATTATTATGGTGTATTCAGAAAAATGGTAACAAATTGTACTATTATATAACATGCACCTTTTCTGCCCATCTTTTGCATGAGGGCTGACCTGATGCTCTGAGAATGCCTACTAAATCAGACTACATGGGTGAGAAAGAGAAGAGAAAGTCCGGCTTGTAGGCTGACAGGGCTTAGGTCTCAGCAAGGGCAAGTCAAAACGTCTTTGGTTCTGGGCATAACAAATTAGTTCATTACTAATTACTACATTAGTAAATTAGCTTGTTAATTCATTTTTTTTTAATGGGAATACTTTTGGAAAAAATATTATTAGTAGTGTATAGAAAAGGTGGTAATATTATCTTGGGACAGATCCAGGTTTGAAACCAATGAATATATTACTTTCCAGATGCCTGAAGATAGATACTAGGAAGAGTACTGTTCATCACTGTCTGGGATGCTAGAGTGCAGATCATTAGAAAGACCTTCTTTTATTCATCCTTTTTCAGCCATTTATGGAGAATCATTCTAACATTTGCACTACTTATGAGTGATTAGAGCCCCTGTGGCGTTTATCCTTGGTACAGACAAATAAAGAGAATCAGGCTGAACAGAACTGGGAAGAATTTCAAATATATATAATAAATTGCCAATGTACATTTTAAAATCCTGCACTGGCTGCCACTTGCTTTGTTTGGTTTTTATTATCCTTTTAAAATGTTCATTAGAAACATTTGCCAACATCTGTCTTTAAATTTTCTGTTGAATGCTATCTGTATTCTGTGTTACAAGGGTGTAGGTTGTAGCTGTGTTGGTCTAAGGACATAGGCAGACAACATTTTTTGGGGAAATCTAATATATTTTATTAGACCATCAGATTTACCCAAATAATCTTGTCTATCTGTATTCTGTTATGCTACCAAGTAGTGTAAGGATATAGAAACACATGGATTTGATAATTTCAGAGAAAAAGAAAATACTGAAATAAACTTTATTTTGTAAATAAACATAGCCCTATGCCTGTTTCCATGCTGAAATATAGTATTTTTTTTCAATAAGATGTAATAAATCTCAAAGAACTATATTAAATTAAGGAAAATAAAATAAATAAATGAAAAATAGGAAGTAACTTGCTAAGCAGCCACATGGCAGAAAAAAAAAAGATCTAGGAGCTATAGTGGATAACGAGTGAGTCTACATAAGAAAGATGTATTCAAATTTGAGAAAGTGCAGAGGAGAATGATGAGAAGAAGCATAGAATAAATGAATTATAAAGAAAGACCCTGCTACCTGAAGGATAAGAAGTTATTAAAATACACTCAAGAGATCCAAGGAAGAGGACTATACTCCCAGCTACAGAGGAAGGCAACCCTCTCCATCTTACCCATGCTCCCATTCATGCCTTGGGGTAAAATTCTTTCCTGATCCCTAGTGTGTTGATACTCCCTCTGTGGAGTAGGAAGACCGCTAAATTTAGTGGTTTCTAATACCTACTTCAGAGGCAATATGCTGTCCTTGAAAAAGTCTGTCGCTGCTCATAGGCACAGGAAATTCAAAAAGTTACAACTGAGATTGACAGAGGAAAATACAATGGTCCCTGCAGCACTCTGCTTGATATTTTTGCCCATCAACCACTGGAAATTTAAGACCTTGTTATCTCAGTGCAGAGGCGGAGGGGGCGTAGACTAGAAAAGACCTCCTGAAAGTATATCCAGCCTTATTTTAGATTTATATACTGGCATGTAACTGGTGGAATGTAGTGGTGACTTAAACTTATGAAGCAGGGAAAAAAATTATTACTCAAGTTCTTTACAAACGTTTCCTAATAGCTAAACATTAATTGTGTTCCTGGAATATGATCACACCTCTTTGGAATATACTGAGTACATACAAAACATTCCATTCATCTCTATATTATAGATTAATCTCCAAAATTGAGAAATTTGGATCTGCTCAAAATCTACAAGATGGACGGCAGAACAGGTTTAAGAATACCATTGGGACAACGGGGAAGCAAGGGATTCCTGAAAATTCCTGCCACCAAGGATTGGCAAGAAGGAAATATTAAGCTTGTTTTAGAATCTCTTGCACTTTTAAAACAATGGATGCATTATTTCATTTCAGTTTCTGAATTTCCCATTCTGTAAAATAGAATAAGGTGATTCCTTTTTTCCTTCAAGTTTTTCAAACCTAAACTACTTAATTAATATAAAACCCATTTATGCCCTAAGATATAAGAAATCATTTAAGGGCACTATTTCCTGCAAGATTTCTGGCATTTTCTCATGCCTGGGGAAATAACATAAAAGGAAATACAGGCTTTGTGACTAAGTTTGCAAAGCTCTTATACTCTATCTGATGGTGTTATCTCTATCTGGAAACGATGCAATAATTTTTGCATTCAATATCAATTCAAAATTTTAGGGAAAGTCCTAGGCACTTCTGCATACAACCATACTGATTTTGGTGAAAATCTAAATAACAGAAAGTGGGAAATGGAGGTACTGATACCTGATTGATGGAGTTACTGTTTCCACTGCAAAGGAAAGAACTAATTAATGGCAGAAACTGACCCATTACAAGATGGCTTTCCCTGTATAGTAATGCAGCTTAAAATATGAAGAGGGGAGTAATACTGATGGGAAAGGGAGAATAAAGAGGCAAGAATAGTTATAAGAATGAAAAACGTACAGAACACCTGGCGTGAGGAGAGAATAGCGTACATTAGTATGGAGTGGATACAGAATCTTTAGAAACAGAGTCATACACATCTCTTATTTATATCCCCTGGATAAGAGAGAGAGAATGGGAGATCTTGGTATGTGTAGGAAAGTGGAAAATGGAGACTCAAAGAGTTCCTGAAATGGGAGGGACAGGAAATAAGCTGGTATTGGGAAGTGAGGCTGAAAAACACACAGAAGCTCTGATATTGGGAAGGGGGGCTAGAGAACTCACAGGGCACATCTCATGTGATGCTAACTGTGCAGCAATCAAATAATACTGTGCAGTAGCACATTACAGCACAAACAGTGCCAATATGCTACTGAGCAATACTGTATGGCTGTGGTAGCGTCACTAACAAGGCATTTGCCGGTACTACTGTGCAGTAACTCCAGTTACTGTGCATTTGTTTAGTATTCAATTTTCCAAGTCTCATGTAGACATGTCCACATAAACTGATATAAGGGAACAGCATGGGCTTTCCTGAAAGAGATGAAAGGAAATGTAGAACACAAGGCAAGTTTGGTTTTTGTTTTTATTTTTATTTTTTTCTTTTCCATGGGCAGGAAGGGGGGGTGTGAAACGGGGAGGAAATTGGGTTTTTTTGTTTTGTTTGGGGGGGTGGGGGCTGAGGAGACCCACCTGGGTGCTTACAATGTGTTGGTATTAAGAAAACAGACTATGCGACCCTCTTCTGATTTTGAACAGACTCAGCAAGTGATTGCATCCTGGATCTCTTTCTCTCTTTCTTCGTTCTTTCTTTTTTCTTTTTTTGAGATGTGAGTGTAGGTGGCAAGGTAATGTTTATATTGTTGTCATGGTTCAAAAATTACTCTCTTATGTCCCGCCAGGGTAGAAGATATATTTCACTGACCTGCGGCTGCAGGTTAATTGAACCAATGTGGCATCAGATGGTCCTGCAGAAGATTAATGTCAACAGAACAGGTCATTCTGCCAATAAGATTTTCTCTAAATTCATCACTTCAAGAATTCTAGATGTTCTCTTTGTCTCCATTTTCCCAATTATCCTCCAATTATCTTGCCATGCATTGTCAGCAGCATAACTAAAGCTAGGTGAGTAGGGCTTGAGCCTTGGGAGCCAATTTAGAGGGGGCACCAGCAATGTCTTGCAGCACTCCTTTTCCCTCCTTCCCCACACTGTTCAGTACTCAACAACATCTCTGCTCAGGACACCAGAATTGTAGTTATGCCTCTGTGTGTTGTGCACTTTCAGATTCTTTTATCAAGACTATTTTTGTTCATTCTTATTGTTCTATTTCCATTAACCAAAATAAATTACTCAGACTGAAAGTATATTCCTACATCATGGGAAACAAAAGCAGATAAGCTATATGTGATCTAAGACCTTTTTTACTTGATTGGTAACATGAATTTGGGAGTAAACCAAACGTAGGGTTTTCTCTGGTTGTTTTGCATGTTTCCCTACCTCTCAGTCAGAAATGAAAGTAATGACTATACCTTCTTTTTTAACCGCTTCTTTTTTTGTAGTATAATTTAACACTAAAAATAAGTAAAATGGTTTTGCTTAGGGAGTGGTTGAACAGGTTTTGCCCAGTGCAGTTAGAACAATAGAGTAAAACAACCAGCGATGTGCACAGACTGTGTTTCTTCTACTCTTTATAGACCTTAGTAGCACAGCTTCCACCAAACTGTCCCAGATTTAGGATCTGATTTATAACAGAGTAAATACTGCTTGTCAGTGTTCATGCATTCAGTGATTAGAATCTATGAAAAACAGACCACATTTATCTGGTTTGCAAAGTACAGCTATTGCTTAGAGGAACTGTCATACAATCTGACTTGATTAGATGAATTAGTAGTAGAAATACTTCCACAGTATGGCCTAGATTTTTAAAGGTATTTAGGTTTCTTAAAGGTACATGTAGTTGCCCAGTGGGATTTTCAGAAGTGCTTAGATGCTGAATACATTTAAATATCTGTCCCTAGATCATAAAAATCCTTGCAACAGAAGCAACCAGAGTGGTGGAAAACTGAAGTCATTTCTGACTTCTATTTCCTCTCACATCATATCTTATAAGCCATAGGCAAATCACCCTGACCTGTATATGACCTGCCTCATATTCATCCAAAAGGAGATATATAGGCATTAGTGCATAGAAATGTGTTAAAACTAAAAATAAAATAAAATAAAAATAAAGCAGCAAGCTGACAAGTTGCATTTTTTTCTCACAAAGAGGGCCTGAGAGCCCTGGAATCCAGCAGACCTGACCATCTTTAAAAAAACAAACAAAAAAAAGCAATGTTCATCCTGCAACTCTTAGCTGGTTTTCTGCCATCACAACTGTAACAAAAGATTTGGATGGTAGAAAGTTGGAGGGGAGGGGGGACGGTTTAAAGGAGTTATTTGAGTACCTCTACATCTCTAATTTAGATCCACTTTATGCTATACTATTTGGGGGGGGGGAGGAGGGAAAAGTCCCTAAACATCCCTAAAGGTTTTGACAAAATAAAAGACCACCTGAGCGTATACAACCCTTGAAGGTTTACTGGGTTGAGAGGAACTCCCTATGATGTCAAAGATCAATTCTGGATAGCAGGAGAATGAAATCTCCTCTCTAATATCATTCATGAATCCAGCTCTGTGGCATTCAACAGAAATATTATTAGTAGACTGAGATCTGTCTCAACACTTACCGTTCTGAATTTTTTACAGTTTATATTTTATTTTATCTAAGAGTTACGCTAAATCACTATACTTTGAGAACAATTATGTATCTGGCTCCATAGACACCTCTTACCCATTTGGATAGGTATCCACAACAAATATAGACTACAGAAGCTAAAAGCCACTACAAGAACACTTATTGTTTGCAATTATTCTTTCTTTACAATAATTACTACTTGTGTCTGTATGTAGACATAGCTTACATTTCAATGGAGATGGGAAGCTGCTTATAAATTTTGAATTTTCTGGTAACTTTTTTTTTTCTATAGTTGAATCAGCAAAATTGATAGAATTCATTATAACAAATCTCCCTTGAAGGAAGCCTATGTTTTCAGTCTCTAATTAATGATTCTATAGTATAGAATTTCAAGAACTTTAAATCTATTGTCACTATGCCACGGTTTAACTGAACTTGATATTCAGAACATTCTTAATTCTCAAACTCTAAGGTCAATAGTAGTTGTGCTTAAAAAATAATTTCAGCATCAGTTCCCTGTCTACTTGGGGTACCCACAGTCACTACATTTAGGACCTTGTTATACAGTAATTTTGGGCAGCTCCTGGAGCTCTTAAGCCCTGGATTGTTACCACATTAATACCAGAAACAGGTTTGAAGTACTCATTATTCAGCTCAAAGGTATACCACTGCAGGACAGGATTATTTCTGTCCATGCTACTCAGCTTATATTACACTAAGGTTGAGGAACTCTAAACTACACCTTAATGTAAATACCCCAACTGCCCCTCCTCCCTTCTGGTTTGGATTGGGCCCACTGCCCCCCCCACACACTTTTCCCCTCATCCAGATCCCCACTCACTACTTCCCTGACCTCCTGCACCTGCTTGTTTGTGACTGCCCATGATGTCTATTGCAAGGGAGCAGACAGAGAAAGGTTAAACTGGCTGGCTGGCCAGTGCCACCACTGCTGCTCTCTGAGCCAAAAGAACAGCAACCCAGCAGCAGCAGCAGCAGCCAGGAAGAAATGTTCCCCATCTGCTCCCTTGGGACTGACTGTGTGGGCAGCCACAAGTAATGACCTGAGGGTAGTAGGAAGAAGAAGTCAAGAGGGAACCCAGAGGGGCATGGGACAAACCAGGGAAGCCCTGAGGGGGAGGAGGAAGGCGGGTGGCAGGAAGCTCAGAATGGGAGATGGTGAATTTTTACCTTACAGTCCTCCAGGTCCCTGCTGGTCTGCAGTATGACCACTCCAAACTCAAGCTACCAGTAATACCCATCAACAATGGTTCACAGTGTAAGGTGTAACAAGGCCTTTAGATCAACCTGACCAGCTGCATGGACTGGGTGTGGAAAACAATTTTAGTCACCTTTGAAGTGTTTATTAAAACCTGATTTTAAAAAAAAGTCTATTGTGAAAACTATGTACCACTGTCATTCACAAACCCAGTCCTATGACATACAAGAAAAATACTAACCAAAAAATATAAAACTTGTATGCAGCTACAGGGCATTTAAGTCAAAATCATGAAATCTACTTAAGTGTGTTAAATTAACCACTATTTAATATGTATTTTATTGTGTTATATATAGCTATTTAAATACTAATTTTCTGATATTTCATTCTAAATACTATAGAGATGGACCAAAGGGGTAGTACCTAGATTCAGATTAGGTTTAGGCATGGTTTGATTTGATTTAATTCAAAAAGACGTCAACAAATTGGAGGATTGGTCCAAAAGAAATCTCAAGAGGTTCAATAAGGACAAGTACAATGTCCTGCACTTAGTAAGGAACAATCCCAGGCTGGGGACTTACTGGCTAAGCAGCAGTTCTAGAAGAAGGACCTGGCAGTTACAGTGGACAGTAAGCAGAGTATGAGTTAATGTTTTTCCCTTGTTGCCAAGAAGGCTGATGGCATAGAGGGCTGCATTAGCAGAAGCATTGTCAGTAGACAGAGTGAACTGATTGTGCCTCTCTATTCAGCACTGGTGAGGCCACATCGGAGTACTGTGTCCAGCCTGGGGCTTCCCACTACAGAAAGGATGTGGACACACTGAAGAGAGTCCACCAGAGGGCAAAAAAAAATGTGGAGCTGGGGCATATGACTTATGAGGAAAGGCTGAGGGAACTTCCTTAGGGAGCTTATTTAGTCTGGAGAAGAGAAGACTGAGTGTGGTTTTAATAGCAGCCTTCAATTACTTGACGGGTGGTTCCAAAGTGGATGGAGCTAGACTGATCTCAATAGTGGCAGATGACAGAAAAAAGAGCAATGATCTTAAGTTGCAGCAAAGGAAGTTTTGGTTAGTTATTATAAAATGTTTTCTCACTAGGAGCGTAGCAAAGCACTGGAACAGGTTACTCAGAGAGATTGTAGAATCTCCATCGTTGGAGGTTTTTAAGACCTGGGTAGACAAAGCCTTAGCTGGGATCATCTAGTTGGGGGTGGTTTTGCTTTGAGCAAGGGTTTGGACTAGATGACCTCCTGAGGTCCCTTCTAACCCTCATTTTCTATGATTCTATAATTTCAAGACTGGAAGAGATGTCAGGATCAGCATCACCAAAGGTTAAACAATGCAATCAGATCAATAAAACTTATATTTTTTTTGCATTTTGTTTGATGGAAATATCACTAGGTGGTCTGATTTTGCCAGTTTTCAGCTACCTTTAATTTGAAAACAAATGTTTCAACTCAGGCATCTGCTTCAAGCCAAAACTTCTTGTTTGGATCTGGAGAGTCTGTTCCAGAGATACTAAAAACCCTGAAAATGTCAATATGGTTGGATTCAAACTTCTTGTTTAGATTTTTTTTTCCAGAGGTGGCTGTTCTGTAATGACTTCACTCCTTTATCACATATTTAGGAGAAGAAGTTTCTTTTGTCAACAAAAATGAACTTTTTCTGATATTCTGGTCTGCATATTATGCTGAAGCAATGCCCTACAGTTGAATAGAAACAGATGTATGTGGTGAAAATAACAAAAACAGACACAGATGGTGCATCACATGTATAACTTCTTAATTTATCCCTCTTTGTGTGATGCAATTATCCCAGCAAGTAAGCTGTATTCATCCCTTTTTCACAGAATCTGCCAGTTCCTAAGGGGACACTATTCTGCATCATGCTGTAAACTATCGTTGGAACACATAAGCACTCCTCACTCTCTTGCTAATTCCTGCCCACATCCCTTCCTGTACCCTTTCCTCTCTCTATTTCTCTTTCAAAATAAATGTGATAAGAATGAATGTAGGATTCCTTCATTTATTGTGCAACTCTCAGAATAGTGATATATTTTCTTTCTTTATAGAAAATAAAACCCAGTAAATTTTGTTTTATTTGCAACTTCTATCCATTTTCCGAGAAAAGATGCCATTAAGTTTCTATTTCAAGTTATTTTTTACACCATAAACTTTTTATTAAATCAAACTAACTTAAAGAATACTGTTTCGATTGTGTACTGGTGAGGATGGATATTAAAATTGGCCTGGCATACCTTATTTACAACAGTAGGGCTGGAGTGATATGGAAAGCATAATAGTCCAAAAATATATAAGGACAGGATTTTTTGTAATATATTTTATTGCACCAGTGTTATAGCTGGGAGCAATGTTAGACCAGCTTTTGAGAACAAACTGTTGTACATATAAGGCACGTCTACACATCGCTGTATGGCACTGTTGCTTCCGGAAGGAAGTACTAAAGCATGGTGCAGTAACTCTTCATACTGCACCATGCATGCAGTGCATGGTTAGATTTTGCCACTACTTTGCTGTAGTGGCATGCTAAAATGGGGACCGTTACTGTGGTGAAGTAGCTGCTGATCACGTGTAGACTCACATGATCACTACTTCATCATAGTGTGCTGTACGGTGATCTAATGCATCACTATGGCAACATAGGGCAACACGTAGATGAGCCCATACATACCAACAATATATAGCATATATACTTTATATTATAGCATATTATATATAGGTTCCTATTAACATTTTTATTAACTTGATTTCTGTTTGTACTTTGAAAATGAAAACATTGTAAGTAAATATTTCTTTAAAATTTTCAGTATACATGCCTAGTAGAGATGAAATAGAGATACGGCACAAGGTAACCCTGTCAGTCAGAAATAATCCATATTCAGAACATTACAGTGGAGAAATGTTTCATGTTTTAGGTCATGTCTTTGAAATATGTTTGTCATAATAAAGCAAAGGAAAATCTCATTAAAATTTCTCCCTATCATCTTGCCTAATGTGCCATTTTTTTGCAGATCAAATAAGAGAACTTATACTATTAAAGAATTAATTACAAGAAAACAATTGAGTCTTCATTAATGATACACCTGTTTTCTCTCTCTGATCCTATTATACTGTAACCAGCATGAACTCTTTGTTTAAAAAAATGAAGGGCATCACACTGTTCTCTTCCCTGTTTCTCAGGTTTTCTCAGCACATTTATGAATACTTCCTTGAAACCATCCCAGAACAATGGAAAACTCTCTCTTTTTGTGAAAACCTGGATCTCTTGAAGTGCGTATATAGTGCCAGAGCATGTACATAGTTCTGGCAGTTTTACGTGGCTCCACTACTACAGTTGTTCTTCCAGAGTTCAAAGCATACTCCAGGAGGGCATCTGTTGCCAGGTGGCTACAGAACTATTACTCTACTTAGCAGAGGTGGAGTAATACTGTTGCCGAAGTAGAGACTTCTGCCACAGTGCAAGGGCTTTGAGTGAGCACACAGTCAATGTTCTGCTGGAAGAACTGGAGCCAGATACAAAGTAAGTTTTACAGCATTGTATCTAAGCTCAGGCAAGTCTCTGATCTTTTTCACCTTTATGGCATTCCATGGGCAGATTTAGGATTTTGAAAGGGGGATGCAGATGGTGTAGTATATCACACATAACATAACACACATTTTTCTTCAGTTAAAAATAAATTACAAGCTTCTCTAATAAGTATAATATTATACTTATATACTAGAGCTATAATATTCAAATTAAGACTGAAGCAAAAAAAAATCTTTATTGGAATGTGCCTTAATTTGCTATATCATATATTGTCTATAAAATACAACAAAGTAGGCAGAAATAATCCAAAGGTGTCTTTTCATTATTCCTAGAGTCATTATAGTTAAATGTATGCCTCACTTTCAGAGTCATAAAATGAATCATGCCTTCTTGAGCATCTGGACAGAACCTCCAAGGCTTCATTGAAAGTGAGTTATACACCTGAGCTAATGTTCACCTAAGTTAATATTTCTACCCCTGGGTTAATGTTTTTAGCTAGAATTAAAAAAAAACATTCTACAGGGCTGTGAAATTTGAGCTAGGTTACTAAGAAGAGCTAAGAGACAGCAGCACTGCAGGTGTAAGTATAACTGGAGTAGTGAAACAATTAAAGACCATTATAATGAAAGAGGGTCATCCATACTTATGGAATGAAGAGATTAGAAGAAATCAAACAAATTATTATAAGCCATTAAATCAACTGACTCCCTCACTTCTGCCTGATTAGAAGTGCTGCTGCCATTGCTAAGCAGTCAGCTTTAACCTTTTGATGGACTAGGAATGAAAGTGGAGCAGGTGTGTGTACAAATGCAACAGTACACCCTGACCCTGGATCCACTCCTGTGGTTTCTACAGGGGTATCCAAAAACAAGAATTAAGCTCCTTGGAGAGTTTGTGCATTTGCTATTAAATGGCCTAAAAATCCACCTATTGTACTTCTAGGGCAAATATTCTATCAAGTGGGACTGTCTACATGAGACACTTTACTGTGCAGTAGTGTAGTTTACAGCACAGTAATCATGCATGTCTACACGTGAATATGTTTACCATACAGTAAAAATCACTACTCATGAGTAAATTTGCTATCTACCAATGCAAGTACCAAATTTACTCATTAGTACTTACTGTGCATTAACACTCATATAGATATCACACAGGAGCAGATTTACTCCCAGTCAGCCCTGTCACTAGGAGGCCAGCCTGAGCTCCCTGCCCCAACCTCCACTAGCAGCTCAGGCAGTATGGGCCAGCACCTGCCCCAACAGCTCCACAGCTTCAGCCCCAGCCACCAAGCACGGATGGCCATGTCACTGCTGGCCATCAGCAACAGCTCCTCCTTGGTGTGTGGCTGGGCACCCATACTCCCTGCCCCATTGCCTCAGGATACCACTGAGAGCTGCATGCCATGTCTGCCAGCCAGGACTGACAAAAGGTACTTGGCACACGAGGCTCACACATAAGGTAAGCCCTACATTGAGGGAAGGGCCCTTCCCAACCCTGCTCCCAGCCCTGTCTCTATCCCTGGTCCCTCCTCCCCACCCAGCCTGGCCACGCTCCCCTAGCTCCCTGCTTCCCCATCCATAGCACTCAGACAGATGACAGACAGTGGAAAACTTTATTGAGTAGCCCCAGCCCCCACATCTAGGTGGGCACAGGCCTCTCACCCACTGAAGAACAAATCAATACTGGCAGCAATGTCCTCCATAGATTCATAGATTGTGAGGGGCTGGAAGTGACCTCACAGATCATTGGGTCCAGCCCCCCTGCTCTAGGCAGGAAGACAACTGGGGTTAGGTGACCTCAGGGAGGTAACTGTCTACTTTCCTCTTGAAAACCTCTAAGGAAAGTGACTGCACCACCTCTGTAGGGAGTTTATTCCACAGTCTAGACACCTTGATCATGAAGGAGTTTTTCCTGGTATTAAGCCTGAAGCAGTCTTCCAGGAGTTTATATCCATTGGTCCTAGTCTTCCCCGGGGGTGCCCTAATGAAGTTGTTCACCAAGCTCCTGA
This sequence comes from Crocodylus porosus, assembly GCF_001723895.1. Classification (NCBI taxonomy): domain Eukaryota; kingdom Metazoa; phylum Chordata; order Crocodylia; family Crocodylidae; genus Crocodylus; species Crocodylus porosus. The sequence goes on along the minus strand of NW_017728906.1, from coordinate 114,268,947 downwards.
TACACTCCTCCAATATAGCTGTAAGCTGCTATCAAGTCCCCTCTCAACCTTCTCTTCTGTAGGCTAAAGAGGCCCAGGTTCTTCAGCCTATCCTTGTATGGCTTGCCTTGCAAGTCCCTGATCATATGGGTGGCTCTTTTCTGGACTCTCTCTAGTGTTTCCAATGTCTTTGTTGAAGTGTGGCACCCAGAGGTGGATGCAGTACTCCAACTGTGGTTTCACCAGTGCTAAGTACAGTAGAAGTATCACTTCCTTAGTTTTACACAAGATGCATTGGTTGATGCATGCCACCGTGTTGTTTACCTTGCTGATCACCACCTCACACTGATGGCTTATATTCATACGATGGTCGATCATTACTTCTAGGTCCCTTTTGGCCATGGTGCAAGTCAAGCTGTTGCCACTGAGCCTATATGTATGCTAAGGGTTGTTTGCCCCCCAGGTGGAGCACCTTACACTTGGAAATGTTAAACTTCATCTGGTTCCGGTCTGCCCAACTCTTGAACCTGCCCACGTCTGCTTATATCTTCAACCTGTCATCTGCCATGACCACACTGCCCCATAACATGGTGTCCTCAGAAACTTGGCCAGAGAGCTTTTCATGCCCCCATCCAAATTATTGATAAAGATGTTGAAAAGCACTGATCCAAGCACAGACCCCAGCTTGGGGTGGGGCTAGTCTTGGGGCATCTCCCTGGAGAGGCCCGCTGTGGGTAGGCCAGGGGCATGAGCAGCTCCTTATCCCACTTGTCTGGGACTCCAGTGGCCCCTAAGCCCTGCTTCCATGGACTACATGGCAGCATAGGATACAGGATGGCTTGTAGAAGGAGAAGCAGAGGTAGGTGGGTCTGGAGCCATAGCAGCAAGTGCTGTTAGTAGCCTGGCCTGTCCTAGCCTGGGAATGGGGTGGGGGTGCCAGGCTGCCTACATATGGCACTCAGCAGCCCACTGGCTCAGGGGAAAAAAGCAGGGATGTAGGAATCAGCCAGCAGCTGCCTAGGCCCAGGCCTGCCTGGCCGACTTACAATGGGCACCTGTGCATACCCAACCCCAGATCTGAGGCCAGGAACCACACGGCCCCTGGTACAGAGCATCTTGTCTCATAAAATGTTACCAACTCTCAAAAACAACTACTTTGCTATTGTTCTGCAGGCCCTGTAGCTGCATATGGGGGAGAGGCCACCATTGGCAAGTGGTATGTGGCCTCAGGGTAACCATGGCCCACATCCAGGCCCCTGGGGATGCACCATGTCTGAAAGAGGAGTATCCAGGATTAGACCCTCCTACTGGCCTGGCTAGTGATGGCAGCTGACTGGTAATGGCAGTGGAGAACTGAGGTGGACATGTGCACATGGTGGGCAGAGATGGTTGCCCAGCAGGACAGATGGAGACCAGACAACATGGCCCATAAGAATATGTGGGACTGGCATGAGGAGACATGGGACTGGGTAGACTGGGAATTGGGGTTGCAGATCATGGCTCTGGAAAGTAAGTGCATGGAGGCCTGTGTGAGCAGGGTATGGTCACGGCCAGGGTGGTGCAGGCTACGAAGGAGGACTGCCGGGTGTTGGACATTATCCTAACCTTGGCAGTCACTTTCATGCTGCCTGCTGCTCTGCTCCCAACCTTCCCCCTGGCAGCAGGTCACTGCTCATCAGGAGCACCCCTCATGGACCTAGGTGGAGGTCAAGTGCTTCCTCCACCAGTCAAGAGCCCAGGCTCCCACCACCCAGTCCCCCTGCCCGGACTTGGCTCCATGTGGATGTGAAGCAGGAGCTGCCTGCAGTGGGCCCAGGAACACATGCCAACCCTGCTGGTCCTGGCCACTGGGTGCTGGAGGGGGGCTGCCCTTGCCAAGGAGCCAGAAGCTGCCGTAGCCCCTGGGTGAGCCTCCCACACTTTGTACTCACCGCAGCATGTACACCAATGGGGGAACAGCTAAAGGCTGGGTTGCTGGTTGCCTGTCCCCAGTATCTGCCCCCTAGGCTCCCACACTCTGTGCCTGCCAATCCCAGGAGGGCACACAGACATACCACATCATAAATAATTTGCATGGGGAAGAGGGTGTTTTATTGGTGAATAGGATGGGTGGTGGAGAGGCTCTGGTGTTGAGGAGGGAGGAAGAATGGGGAGGAGGGAAGATGTGTTTTTTGTGAGAGAAATAAATTTTTTTTTTCTGAGAACCATTCACAGTGAGCATGGTGCTGGGGGCAGGCAGTGGGGTGGGGGTCCATTGGTGGATGTTAAGGTAGGCTACAGTGGGGCATGCAGGAGGAGTTGGTCAGACAGTGCCTCTTGCACCCTGCCCCTTCCCCGCTGGAAGGTGTTTGGCTTTCCTGGGGCCTTGCCAGGGATCCCCCTGCTGTTTCTGCCACTATAGCTAGTGCTCCCACTGCAAGGCATCCTCCACCTGCTGCACCTTCTGATGGCCATGGGGCAGTTGGCAGCTGGTATGTTGTGCCAGCAGAGCCAGTGCAATAGCCAGCAGGAACCTGGGGTGCTGGCTATGACTGTCAGGGTCAGGGGCTGGAGTAGCCATGGCACAAAGAGGGAGAGGCTGCAGCACAAGAGCTTTTGTGTTCTGGCCTTGCACTGTACAGACTGCTCCTGGCCAGAAATGCAGGTGAATAGGGAACAGGAAGTAGGGCTGCTTTTTAAAGATGGCCTCCAGCTTCAGGAAGCTGTGGCTGGAAGCTTCAGCTCACCCTGGTGGTAGCAGGGGCCTATTGCAGGGCCCCAGGAAGTGGGACCAAATTTACTGCCGTAGCTCTGTATGTATAGACACCTGCACATCCAGGCACATCCATATCTCTCCATGTGTACTCACAGGTAAACTAGTCCTGCATTACATGTATGTGTAGTATTATTTTAAAAAGCATTTGTTGACACTTCTTCCTCCTCTTCCTGTGTCTAGCACATTCTGTGCAGACCTTAATGCTGCTGGTATGTGTTAAGTGTGCTCTTGGCTTGCTCAATAAATGTAGGCTCTCAGGAAACTTACTGTGACATTTCATTCTTTCTTGGTTATATAAGTGGCCATTTTTGGTCAGTGACAGGGCATTTTGGTATTTATGGACCCAGAAGAATTATTTTCCTGAGTGTACATGGACAACGATAGTCTCACAAACTGTCAAAAACAAGAGACCTCTCCCAACTTTTCCCCAAAGTAGCTGAGTGGCTAAAGCAGTAATTCTCATCAGGATGCCTTGAGATTCTTTCAGGGGTGTCATGTGGAGCCAAGCAATGTTAGCACTAGTAGGTGTGCAAACATGATTCACAAGACAAACCCAGATATGTCAAATATGAATTCTTAGTCTTACAAACCTGTTGTGTGCTTTCTGAATTCTTTGCAACAGAAGGAATTGCTTTATTATCTTTCTGTAGTAAAAAAAATGAAAAGAAAAAGCTGACATTGTCTGAGATATGCCTCGAGTTTATCAGACGTGCCTTGACTCTAAAAGGGCTGAAAACCACTGAACTAAGGAAATTACCTGTAAAGCAAGAGGTCCTGTTTCCCCTAACCCAAAGCAAGAGCTTACATTCTCTGACTTTCCTGCACAGTCCTCTAACTACAACACCACATGGAAATCATTATTCTATCTGTCTCTCCTTTCATATCTGGCCTTTTAGACAGCCATTAAAGGGAGGTAGGTGTGTCTACATGGGGCCAGAAGGAAAAACAAACAAACAAACCAAAAACAACAAAGAGGTGGCCAAGTATAGCTATTCAAGTAGGGCCAAATGTTCCTTTATCCTTTTATTTATTTATTTTACCAATTATTATGTTAGTGACTTAGGGCCCTGCTACAAGTTCAGATTAAAGCTGGAAAAACTAGCTATAGAGTTACCATACATTTTCAAGCCTGACTTTAGTTGGTTGAGTCTTCTTCTAGCCAACTCACTGGTCATTTTTATCATGTGATAATTACTTTGCATGTGTGCTTGGTCTAAATTTATTGCATGATTAACCAATTAATTGCATAAGTATAAGTACAGTATAAGTATATCAAGTATAAGTATATCAAGGGTATATATAGTATAAGTATAAGTATATCAAGGGTCTTAGCTTCAAAAGGAGATCTAGAGAAGGGCCGATATGTGATGTAGTGCTTAGAGCACTATACTGGGATGGGGGGGGGGGGGCTTTGCTTTAAGCCTTCTGTGGGTATGGAGAATCCAGAATCCAGGACCTCTAACTCAAACTGAGTACCCTAGAACATGAACTATGATAACAAAAGAAGGACAAATACACTCCTTTCCATTTCTCAATATGTCTGGTGGTCACATATTAAGGTCAACTCCATTTGGGGGCATCTAAGGACACTGTATGTCCACAAGAGGCATGTTTCGTGACATGGAGCTACAATGCATTCTCAGTCTGCACAACCATGTAGTCACCAGCGATCATGGTTTTCTCTGATAAAATAATATTCCCCAATTTTTAGATTTAAAAAAGTAAGCCAAAATACACATTTTTCCATGATATATATTGGTATATATATTAGTGGCATTTCATTTTGATCATGGAAAAATGTAGATTTTGTGTTACCTCTTTAAATCTGAGAATTAAGGATTTTTTTAAGGATTTTTTTTTTTTTAATCATAGAAAACCAGGATAGTCACCCTGGTAGTCACACACAGTTAGTTTGTATGTGCAGGTGCACGGGACTACGCATAAAAATAAAATTATTTTGGATGTGCAAGTACCAAAAAGTCCCACTAAATGCCAGGGTCAAAAAGTGTCAGGGCTGCTGATATTTGAACTCTGATCTTCTGTGCTTGAAGGAGCTGTTAAATGCCAGCCCAAGCCCAGCCTGGAGCCTTCCCTGAGGTTCCCACTGGGGTACTGGGTGACCTGGAAAAAATCAATAGGAACCCTAAGTTGTTAATGGGAGGGTTGTAAAAACTTTCTTCCTCTGGGTCCAGGTCTCAGTAACATGATTCAGTACTGTTCTGGACCAAGGTGGTGAAGGGCCCCAAGGCCCACCACACCAAGGCCCCTGCCCAACTGGAGCTTCGCAACAGGTATGAACCTCTTGCAGCCCCAGCAGAGCCTGCTGAGTTGCCAACTTCCACAAGCAACACAGATAACACTGTCCCCAAAACTGTCCCACTCTCCCCAAAACCAAACACAAAGTGTGGGAGACTCCATCCTGTGGGGGACTGAGGGAGTAATCTGCCTCCTTGACCCCTTAGCCCTGGAGATTTGCTGCTTCCCAGGAGCCAGAATATGAGACATTGCAGAGATCTTAAACTCCTCCAGCCCACTGACCACTATCTCATTCTCCTCATCCATGTGGGCACCAATGACACGGCTCAGAGCACTCCCAGCTGGGTCAAGAGGTGCTACAGGGATTTGGGTGCAGGGCTTAAGGGTCGGGGGCACAGGTGGTGTTTTCTTTGATCCTCCCAGTCTTGGGCAATGGGCTGAGGAGGGAAAGGAGGATCCAGGTAGTCAACCAAAGACTGTGGTGCTGGTGTCATCGGGAAGGCTTTGGCTTCCATGACCAGATTCCACTCTTTGGAGAGAGAGACAGTGAACTGCTGGGAGGGGATGGCCTCCACCTCTCTCCACTGGGAAGGAGGCTATTCTCAGCCAACCTGTTCCACCGGGCTTTAAACTAAGCCCACCGGGGAGTGGTTGGACTACTGTCACTACTGGCCTACTGGGCAACCCTTGCAAAGCCAGCAGCCCAAGGCATTTAAGGGATCCCAGCCCAGCCCCAACCCTGGAACAAAATGTAGGCAGGACAAGGGGCCCCAAGGGGACACTTGTGTGCCTATACACAAATGCCAGGAGCTTGCGGAATAAACAGGAGGAACTTGTTCTCCTACTAAATGCAAATAATTGATGTCATAGGGATAATGGAGACCTGGTGGGACTCCACCTATAACTGAGCCACAGGTATAGATGGCTATACCCTGTACAGGATTGACTGAGTGGACAAAAGGGGCAGGGGCATAGCGCTCTATGTCAAGGAAAGCTATGTATCCCTGCAAGCCATCATTGGCACCCATGGTGGATGACTTGAGACCCTCTGGGTTAAAATCTGTGGGGAACAAGGCACAGGGGATACTATGGTGGGAATCTACTACAGACTCCCTAACCAGGGTCAAGACCTTGACCAGGAGTTCACCAGGGAATTGGCTGAGGCTGCACAATCCCTGTTTATGGTTGTCATGGGAGACTTTAACTACCCAGATATCTTGTGGAGGAGCACTCAGCCAAATCTGAGCAGTCACAAAGATTTTTCTCATGTGTGGATGACCTCTATTGGATGCAGGAAGCCTATGGGCCGACAAGAGGTAAAGCACTGCTTGGCCTCATACTGGCAACTGGGGATGACCTAATCAGTGACCTAACGATTGTAGGGAAGCTGGGTTACAGTGACTGTGAGCTGATCACCTTCACCATCTGCCGTGAAGCTGGCAAGTCAGTCAGTCATACAGAAGTCCTTGACTTCAGGAAAGATGACTTTGACAAGCTAAGGAGGCTTGTCAAAGAGGCCCTAAAGGGCCACATCCCAAAGGAGAGGGGAGTTCAGGACAAGTGGTTTCTCCTAAAAGGAGCAATCCTGGATGCTCAATCAAAGTCCATCCCATCTCAGTGGAAAGGCAGCAAAAGGGCACAGCACCCCCCATGGCTCTCCAGGGAACTGGAAGACCTCCTGCATCTTAAAAGGAAAACCTACAAAGGAAGGAGGACTGGAACCACCACCAAGGAGGAATACTCTGCTCTGGTGTGGACCTGCAGAGAGCAAACCAGGAAAGCCAAGGCTGTCATGGAGCTCCAGCTAACTACAAATAACAAGGACAATAAAAAGTCCTCTTTTAGATATGTGGGGAGCCGGAGGAAAAGCATGGGCAACATTGGACCCCTGCTAAACCAGATGGGGTAACTGACAACCGATGCCCAGGAAAAAGTGAACCTGCTAAATGGGTACTTTGCATCAGATTTTCACCAGTCCCATTGGACGGCTCTGCCCACTGTGGGTCAGGGAGGCCCAGGTGAGGGATATTCATTGCCCTCCATTGAAGCTGACCACGTGAAGGAACACCTTGTCAGGCTGGATAGCTTCAAGTCAGCCGGCCCTGATGGGTTACACCCAAGGGTACTCAGGGAGATCGCAAGTATCAAAGCTCAGCCCCTGGCAAGGATCTTTGAAATCTCTTGGTGCTCTGGTGAAGTGCCTGAAGATTAGAAGAGGGCCAATGTCATGCTTATCTTCAAGAAAGGGAGGAAAGTAGATCTGGCAAACTATAGGCCCATCAGCCTGACCTCTATCCTGGGGAAGGTCTTGGGAAAGATTATCAAAGTGGCCATCCTTAACAGACTATCTGAAGGCAATATCCTGAGGGATACCCAACATGGGTTTGTTGTGGGTAGGTCTTGCTTGACCAGACTCATTTCCTTTTATCACCAGATGACTTATTTCACCAGATGACTTATTCCCTGGACAAGGGGGAAGAGATCGACGTTGTATATCTTGACTTTAAAAAAGCCTTCGATCTGGTATCCCATGATCACGTCTTGGCAGAACTAGTTAACTGTGGTCTTAACCTCACCACGTTCTGCTAGCTGGTGAATTGGCTCTGCGGTAGAACCCAGAGGGTGGTGGTTGATGGGAGCCAATCGTCTTGGTGCATGGTCACCAGTGGGATCCCTCAAGCCTCTGTCCTAGGGCCTATACTATTTAACATCTTCATCAATGATGTGGACATTGGTGTCAGAACTGGACTGGCCAAGTTTGCCGATGACACCAAACTCTGGGGTAAAGCATCCACACCTCAGGTCAGGAGGGTGATCCAGGAAGATCTTGACAGATGCATGAAATGGGCGGACGAGAACCTGATGGTGTTCAACAACGAAAAATGCAAGCTTCTCCACCTTGGGAAGAAAAATCTGCAGCATGCTTACAGGCTTGGCAGTGCTACGCTTGTTAACACTACAGATGAAAGGGACTTGGGGGTTATGATTGACCACAAGATGAACATGAGACTTCAGTGTGATGCTGTGGTTAGTAAAATGAACAAAACGCTGAGTTGCATCCATAGATGCATCTCAAGCAGATCCTAGGATGTCATTCTCCCATTGTACTCCCATTGTGGCCTTGGTGAGGCCACAGCTGGAGTTCTGCATCCAGTTTTGGGTTCCATTATTCAAAAAGGATGTGGAGAAACTTGAGAGGGTGCAGAGGAGAGCCACGCGCATGATCAGAGGTCAGGAAAACAGACCTTATGATGAGAGGCAGAGAGCCATGGGACTCTTCAGCCTGGAAAAGCGCAGCCTCAGGGGTGATCTGGTGGCCACCTATAATTTTATCAGGGGTGCTCATCAGAATCTGGGGGAATGTCTGTTTATCAGAGTGCCCCAAAGGATGACAAGATCGAATGGTCACAAACTCCACCATGACCGATTTGGGCTGGTCATAAGAAAGAATTTCTTCACTGTCCGAGCCCCCCAGGTTTGGAATAGACTGCCGCCAGAGGCGGTTCAAGCATCCACTTTGAAATCCTGCAAGACACATTTAGATGCTTATCTTGCTGGGATCCTATGATCCCTGCTGACTTCCTGCCCCTGGGGCAGGGGGCTGGACTTGATGATCCTCTGGAGTCCCTCCCAGCCCAAATGTCTATGAAATGTATGAAAATCACTTATTTCTGCATTGGGCCCTCCTGGCTTGGATGCTCTAGCCTTGTTCTTGTCTTGGACCTTACAGTTCAACAAATGGCTGGCCTCAACCATGAATGTATCTCAAACTTTAACATGATACCATGGGCTCTGATTGATACCCTGTGTTTGGACTGTCAACTCCTGTCTCCTAGGCTTGTAGTCTACTCCCATGAACCCTAACTTTTCGCATGTGGATTCTGTCCAGGACACAAAGACAAACAAGAAAGAATCGAACGGCACCTTTAGGTTTATTTCAAGTAGTTTCTGATCCTCAAGTGGGTTAGAGTGCCCCCATGGCCATTTTGAAATGCACAGGGCCTTACATGTATGACAGTGAGGCATGCTGCAGTGTTCTAATTAGAACATCCCAGCAGACTCAAGACTAATTAGAATGCATTGGAACATATCTATAGGTATCCTTAAAGTGTTCTTTGTTCAGTACTCATTGCTGGCCTACAGGCAGTTGAAGAGAGTAGTGTTAGGAGCACAACTTTGTCTCAGTTCCTAAAGAAACTTTGTACAAGTATATAAATATGCACACACACACGTACAAAACATACATAATGCACCACTATATAAAAGCTGACAGACATATGTATGGCGATTTAGAGAAGACTAATACAACACAGCATTTTCTTGCATATTACATACCCCAGAATAAGGTATACATTGATTCTTTAGGAGGTGGAAAGAAGATGAAAAAGGTAGTTCTCTAATACTTAATACCACAGTAAATATGGTATTATTGTAAGGAAAACACAGGAGCTGCAGTAGAGAAGCAAGAACTGGGTTCTACTCTGTTAACCGTCTAGTTGGAGGATGTGGTGCCCACCTGGCTTAAGAATTGGGGCTGGACAGTTTGGCCAGGTACCAACATTACACTTTTACCAATATAAGTTATCAGAAACCAGTCTATACCGGTAACAGAACAGAAAGGTTAGGACACAAAACTGGTCTAGACCCACAACAGAACAAAAGCTCTTCACACATTGATCGGTTTAAGTGGTGGAACCCAGTCTAAGATTTGACCCTGCTCCCCTCCCAAAGGGTGAATTAATGTGTGTTCTTCTCCTCACTACTGATCTAAACTACACTGCTTACAGAAAACTGCTTAACTTATATCAATTCAATCTCAGGCCTTTTGAATATTTGTACCTAGCCTTTGGTTCCACCAGGATCAAGCCTGAATCTGATACCACTGGCTGAGTCAAACTGCCCAACCCTGTTTTCCAAGCTAGGTCAGGCCTCAGATGACTTAGCAGGTGCTGCTGGCTACCCACTCCACTCAGAAAGTGGAGCTAAGCATTTCGGCCCTTGAAGGATCAAGCCCTCTGCTCCTTACATTTCCCTATTTAAGACCCACGCTCCAATTTCCAACAGTTAATTTTGAGGAGGAAAGGTGTGTGTTATAGGCAAATAAATATAGTGCTCTATTTTTTCAAATACAAAATTCATAAGCCTATCTTTTTCCTAGAAAAGAGCCCTCTTCCCTGCACCACTGTTGTTTAATGGGGTTTTGCAAGTTATTTTTAATTAGTTTTTAAGCAACAGAATTCTACATGAAAAAATGCTGCTTGTCTTTCTTTAGCCTTGGCTCCTAAATAAATGTACAAGTAAGCATACACACATAGAATTTGTACCACTGTCTAAAAATGGACCAATCCAGGCTCATCCTGATCGCCGGTGGTAAAGACATCCACAGCAGAAAGCTTTCAGTTCCTGAAGGTTTCTTTCTAGACACTGCCAGGTGCAACATGCAGATTGAGTACACCTGTTCCAGCAGTAAGCAGATGGAAAGGGCCCAGCTCTGCTAAAACATAATACAATGCTAGGTTCAAACATATTTAAATTTAATTGTTGCTAGGAAACACCTGAGGAATAACTTTGCTTTGAAGGATAATCTTTTTTGTTTGTTTGTTTGCCCGGTATAGTTAAATATACAACAGCACTTCCACTTGTCACCTCTTTTGAAGCCCTGCACTTTGATCTGCTGATTGAGGCATGGGGCTGGGACCTGCCCCTGACCAGGAGAGTTCCCAGTGCCCCCCTCCACAGTCATGGGGCAGAGGCTGGAGACCCTGCTCCCTGATCAGCTGCATGAGTGCAGAGGTTGGTGGGGAACAGGCTGGGGAGCTTGTTCCCCACTCAGCTCCAAAAGTGTGGAGCTGGGTGGGGAACAGGCTCTCTAGCCCCAACCAGCAGGGAGCTCCCAGCACCAGCTCTGTGATCATGGGGCAGGCACTATGAGATCCTTATCTCCCATTGCCAGCCCCACAACCGTGGACTTGACAGGATCTCCCAGCCTCTGCTCCTGGATTGTGACCTCACAGCAGAGGCTTGGAGCTCCCTGCTGCCAGGGCAGGAAGACATAGTCCCCAACTGGGCTACAGTGGCAAGACCCACTCCAGTAGCAGGCAGGTCCCAGGTGGAGGGAACAATCTTTTGCCCCCTGGTGGCCAGCTGAACAGAAGCAGATTTGCTCCCAGTCAGACTTCTACATGAGCACTTCTGCGCAGTAACTACTCAAAAGTAAATTTGCTACTTGCACTCGCAGGTAACATATTTACTTACAATCAGTAAATGCACATGCTTACTGCGCAGTAAACTATGCTACTTCACAATAAACTGTCTTGTGTAGACAGAGCCTTACTACTCAGTAGCTTTCATACCATTGTCTGTTATGTATTCATTGTTTCTTGTTTTTTGTTTGGATGCCTTATTTGCAGTGATCCTGGCTTTCTCTGATTAAAAAAAAAATCCTGTTTTTGGGTTAAAAAAAAGTAACCCAAAATCCACATTTTTCCACAATTAAAATAAACATCACTATGTATTCATATATCTTTATTATTAGTGGTGTTTCATTTAAATCATGGAAAAAGTGTGGATTTGGGATTACTTTTCTTTTAACCGAAAAGCAGGGATTTTTTGTTTATTCAGAGAAAATCAGGATCCCTGCTTATTTGGTATTTTTGTTTGCTTTTGTCTTTTTTTGTTTAAAAAATAACCATTGTTTGACTTTCTAAGTTTCAAATAAAAATAGTAAAAATTCAAGATGGCCCTATACTAACAGTTCCTAATTGTAATGTTTGAAACAAATGTGTTTAGCCTTACCAAAATATTGTCCAAAGTTATTGCATAAAGTTACTGACTGCTCCCTCAGTCTTATGTTGTAATCTGGGAGAAAGAAGCCAAATAAAGTATAATACTTTGTGCTTAGTCCCTGGAATTTTCCAGGAGACAATACACTTTAATTACGTTTCATGGTGGAGCCATGAAGGGAATTAACTCATTAAAATGCTAACTTAAGACAAATCATATAAAGATAATGTCAAAGGAAAGGACATGATAAGAACTGTCCAGTTGCCTCTGAAACCACTTAGATTGCCAGCCAGACATATTAATAGTAATAAAACAATTATAAAGAAGCTAGCCATCTCTGTAGTTTCTAATTTTATGCACCTCCCTTTATCCAGGGCCTGTGCTGCTCACTGAGGTGCCTTCTAAGTATGAGTAGTAGTAATTCATATGGTTCACATGGTTCCACTCACTACAGAACCACGACCTTTGGTTTGACAAAAAAAAATGTGTGGGGTGCAATAAGTGACAAAAAATCCTTGTGGTAAGAAGGGCTTAGAATTGGTGTCTTCCACTCCTGCCTAACCCTTAAGCCAAAAAACGGGGGGGGCATCCTTGTTGTACTTCTGGCAGATATACATAAAGGATAGTTCTGTTTTGCTGAAGAAAAAAATAGACTCCCAAGCTGTGTATACGTGCCAAAAACTGCAGTTATGCAGCTGTGTATGTGCCATAGGCACATAAAGAACCATTGTGTTTATGACAGCTGTTTGTTGTCACAGATGGAGTGGTGCTTTACTCAGGCTTTTTTCCAGAAGAGAGATGTATATGTATGTGGCTCATCTGTTCATTGAAAAAGTTGATTTATACATTTGTAAATAACAAATTACACTAAAAAAATACCTGGCTCCTTCTTACTGTTTTTCCAAATGGAAAGTTGATCTTCTGGGCCCCTAAAACCTGCTACTGATGAGGGTAAGGAAATGTTACCTGATACTGACCGCCCCCCCGCTCCAAGTCACAAAGCTAGTTTCTCTCTCAGACTCTCAGCTTACAATGTTCTCATTTTCTGTTGCTTATGGTAGATGTGGTCCTATCTTTTCTTTATATTATTGTGATTGTTTTTCCTTCTGTCCCTGAACTTACTAATCTGCAAGAATACTTACTTGCATCTATATTTGTTATAATTCAATCTTTTCTTTGAATCTATTATGTATTTTGTACAGTACTTTTCTCTTCTTGTACCCAACTCTACATAATGTTCTCTATTCATTATTTCTCTTCAAGAAAAGTAATTTCTACTACTTTTATAAGGAAGTTATAGATTACATTGGGATAAATGTACTATACACTCAGCTTCTCTTCATCCAACTTGGCATATTTTAAGGAGTCTGCTTCCTGGACTGCTAGAGGAAGATGTTATTACTACTGATATTTTCTGTATCTGGAGAAGGGAACATGGAAAGCAAGAGCCACAGACAGAACTCAGGAACCACCCCTTCCCCCCCCACTGCCATACTGTTTTTCTTCCCACAGGTACATGTGGACTGAAGACAGATAGATGAGGGAAAAAGGTGGAAGAAGACACCAAACTGTGGCCATGTTTACACATGCATTAATGCACTGTAATTAAGGAACATTAAGTTTAGTACTTAGTACTAATAACAAATACTAACTTAATGCACCATAATTGGTGCTACTGTGGAGCAGCACCAGTGCACATCTTTTAAGTAGTGCTAATACACACTAGAATACTATATGCTCAATGTGCTTTCACTGTGATGTAGTAATGTACGGTAGAACTCGTTTACTATGCTTCTATTATCTTGTGTAAATATGCCTTGTGTGTACAGTCATTATTTTTCCTACACAGCTATACATGTGCCACATAGGTGCATGGGATGAAAAAAAGATTTATCCCTTTTTACATACTCTTGGCTTCATTAGAAGGTTTTGCATACTTTCTATACCTGACCATGGGTGCGTCCAGACAAGTGCAGTCATGTCGTATGTGGTATGTGGTGCTGCAAACACGCTGTATCCAGGATATCCTGGAGTAAAAAAAAAAAAAATGGAAAAAAAAATGGAGCAGCACATGCTGCCTGAGCAGAGCTAAAAAGCAGAGCTGGGCCACATGAGCCGTGCTGCAGGTGCCAGCCAGGGTCTACCCAGCAGGATCACTGTGGTTGCAGCTCCAGAAGGCCCCCAAGACCTCCAGGTAAGGCTGCTGGGGCCAGCAGTGGGCTGGCCCCATCCTCTCCTATGCCACCCAGGGCAACTTGCCACACAACATGTGTGCAAGTCACGGGCATTCCCTAAGGACAAGAAGTGGTGGTGCAAGATGTGTTGCCACTACTTGAACCCAGGGAACCAAACATCCATGCTCATGTGGATGCACCTTATATATACAGTTTTTTAGACACGGGCCTTAAGTAGCATAATTTAAGAATTTAATACTGAATAAGAGAAAAAGGGGAATAAAGGGAAAAGAGAGAAATGAGAAATCCATCTACCCAATGTCATGTGCATGTACGTGCACTTTTTTCACTTGGCAAAGTCTTCTGTCATGCCAATAACCATCATTTAGTGTTGGACTGAGATATCCCTCCAGCTTCTCTCATATGCAAATAGGGGCACAAAAATTGCATTCACTTAACTGATTTTAAAATAAAGGATTAAAGGATTTAAAACAAGTTTTTTTGTTGTGTTCTTACTGATAACTATAAGGTTTTTATGTGGTGGTTTACGGCATATCAGGAAGCCTAAGGAATGATATTCTTGGTACCATAGGGCAATATTTACCTTTTGAATCAATAGGATTGACTATCATTTAAGAAAAATATTTTAGACATATTTCTGTACAGTGAGTATGCCTCAAAGTAGTCTCATCACTGCAACCAAAACCCTGGGGCTAGTATTCTCCGTTTTCCAATTTAATAAGTCTCCAACTCATATATATCAAACCTGACAAATAATTAAAAATATATAATCATAACATATTCTTTAAGTGCTCATAATAAAAGTGAGACATTGAGTACACATTAACTATGAATCTGTAAGTCAGCAGACAAGTTTCCATTACTATATAGCTAAAAGAAAGTGCACAATCTTCTAACATTTAATATATGTTTATATATGTTTCTCAATTCTTATAGAACCATATACTTTTATAAAAAGAAATTAACATTTTATATAAGGCTAAAGGCTAAACATAGTATCTACTTTTTATTACACTATTTTTTTTTTGCTCTGGAATTTTAAACTGTGAGGCATGTGTTTTTCCTAAATATGTGTCTCTAGTGCACTGTTTAAATTAGTTCAGCATAGTGTGCTTTAATTACTCATTGTGCACTGAACAATTTGTTTTGTAGAAAACAGTTTTGTTCTTTTTATTTGATTAGTGCTTGTGCTTCATTAGCACTTAATTGAGAGAGGCGTGCCAAAATGGATAGTTCTTGGTTTCCTGCTTTGCTTTGGCTAATTTGGTACTTCTACATTTCTGGAGCACTTACACTTGCTCATGAGAAAATGTAGGTCTCCTGCACTCACAATATACTATATTTTGTTGAATATAAGAAGACCCCCCAACAGTTACATTCTATATATGGAACATTTATATATTTTTTATAATTTTCTAGGTATAGAATCTAATTATTGGATGTTTTCCTTGAATTTTTTCCCCTCCCACTGCTACAGCAGGAAAAATGAATATGGCAGGGGAGGGAGTGTCAGTTAGCCCCATTGCCCTCTACCCCTCAGTTTATTCCCCTTGCAACTCCTTCCCCCCTTACTGTCAGACCCTGCTCTCCAGGAACACATGTTAGTGAGGAGCAAACTTGAAAACACTGGGCACATCTACACATCTAGACATTTACTCCATAGTAGACTAATTAGCTGTGCAGTACATGTTTCGGCATCTTCAGATGTGCCCCTATAAGGCTGGAGTAAACTAATTTACTCCACAGAAGGACAGTACTTGTATTTACAAGTTTTTTACTCCGAAGTACCACACATGTAGATACTGATATGGCTGGCTGGAGCATGAGGGAGCTTCAGTGTGGGGGATGCCTGCTGCCTAGCCCCACACTGAAGCACCCTCATGCCCCAGCCAGCCCCTCCACAGTACCTTGAACTAGGGGAGTAACCCTGGGCTAGCAGAATGACTCCCAGAGCCCCCTGCCAGCCACAGCTGCTCTGCCCTGGTTCAATGTGCTGTGATTCTGGGCACATGTGTAGATGTGTGGCCAGCTGCACCTTCACTTTAATAGGCATGGGTAGATGTGCCTACTGACCTTGGAATAAGCACATTGTATCATATAGGGAAATTACTACAAGTAGATAGACTTAGTTCATCCAGAATTAATGCATTTTATCTTTTTCTGAAACTGCTGCAAGTTTTAGTACATGCACTCCACACATACACTTTTAAGCAGCACTTATGAAGGCAAAATACAAATTTGTTTGAAAGCAGTGGACATGGTGAAAGGAAAAGGTGGAGGAGGAAGAACACAAGAGGAGAAGGTAGGACTGCTCTCTAGTTTGGAATCAGAAGTGGTCTGAGACCTAGAGCTCAGTGCACAGATTGGACTTGGAGGATGGTGGGTATCTAGGGAATGGGGAAATATGATTGTCATGCTAATATCAGTTACTATAAGCAACATTTACAGCCATGCAAAATGGGTGGGTGTGGTGCAGCATTTGGACCAAATGGAGGCAGATGTGATATGCCTGAAGGAAGGTAGGATCTCAGAACAGAGAGAGTATAAAGACTTCAAGAAAGATGGAAGCATGGCCCATCCATGTTATTGGGCAGTAATAAAAACAGGGTTGTGGGTGTGGCCACAACTGAGACTAACAAGCTACCAGGAAACAATTGGGGCAAAGGTGTTACTGACTGGGAGGGGGAAGATTTTGAATACTGAACTTTTATGCACGGGCATAAAAGAAAGTGTGGGAGGCATGCTGTGTCCTCCTAGAGGAACTGACAATCCTTCTACTGGGAGTATTGCCCCTAATACTGGTTGGAGGTTTAAATTGCACACTGGAGGTAGGGAATAGGGTGGGAGGCAATGCTTCAGGATTAGATAGTCCTCACAAATATTGGTAAGCACACTTGCAGAGAATAAACTATAGGACACTCAAAAAGTAGTGCGTGGGGTTAAGAGTAGTTTTACTAGAGTAGATGTGGTGGGCCCCTCACAGTCCTGCACAGACATTGTTTTTTAGTCTGTAGGCTGGAAGGTTCATGTGGCAGAGAGAATACCAGTCTTTTTCTCTGACCACATCCTACTGTGGACAGTGTTGGAAGTTGGAGAACAAGGAACCCCAGGTAGAGGGCAGTAGAAGTTAAGTACAAGACTATTGGAAGATAAACAAGTGTGCAGATTATATAGAAGCTGTTATGAAGAATGAGGAGAAATGAAAAGTTAAATACAAAAGAGTAGGACTAAACGGTTACTTTTCAGTTTGGAAAAAGGTAGGGTCTCCCAAAGATTTTTGTTGGGCCTGGTTTTGTTGGACACTTTTAAACATTACTTACGAGTACACTGAAATCTCCAGGTTTACAGATAATATTAAGTTGCACAGGGTAGTCAAATGCCTCCATGGGGAGGTTCAAAAAGATCTCACAAAGCTGAGTGAGTGGGCAAAAAAGTGGCATATCAACTTCACTGTTGCAAAGTGCAAGGTAATGCACAGGGGATGTAGGAAAAACAATTTTGACATTATGTACAGTGTTGGGCTCTGAATAATTGCTATGGCTTGAGAAAGAGACCTTGGCATCATTGTAGATAGTTCCAGTACCAGGTAGACACCTCAGGACCTTTAAAACCATCTCAAGGCTTTTGCCCCTCCCATGAGCATCTCTCAGCAAATCTCTGTAAGATGTCATCTTTAAATCTGCTGGGCTTTGCTGCCTGGAGCACCTCTCAGCATGCCCCAGGTATATACAGCCTTTCACCAAGTACACAAAAAGCTGTTATCCTCCTGGACTCTAAGAGGGGTCTGCTATGGCTTCAGCCTTCCTGTCCCAAGCTTATCCTCCTCATAGCCCAGACATCTTCTGCCTCTAGTACTTCTCCTTCAATCCTCCCCCTGGTTTTGCATGCTGGGTTTTTGATTCCTAGTGAGCTATGCCCTCAGTATCCTTCCCACTGCTACAGCCCTTCATCTTAAGGGGACAGACCACTGTAACAGGCTGCAGGCTTGAAGCCTGGATCAGTTAGCCCGCTGGTAACAAGCCACTTGCTTAAAGAGACTCAGCTGGCTCAGGCAATATGCCAATAATGAAGGGAAGCAGACTGGCTGACTAGAAATAAAGAAGCAGGAAAAGAAGTGAGGAGATGGAGAGATGATGGTTGTGCAGAAAGTAAGGACTCCTCCAAGGCAGAAGTAAGATTTCACGGAGAGAACTCAGACCTCTGGGTGTTGATTTTGGATTGTTTTATGTTTTATGTTGAGCTCTGTGGTACAGATTCACCCAGGACTTTGAAACTTGTGTCCCTTGTCCCCAGGCAGTGACTGTGTTGCTAGCATCAGGGTAAAGGCATGTCTATTTTGGATTACTTATGTTTTTGGCTGAGCCCTGTGAAGCAGAAGTGCCCTGGGTATTAGAGCCTGTGCTGCTAAGCTGGCACCAGATGAAAGGGGTGGGTGAAGGGGTTCAAGGACTGATTAGTGCCTAGGGGAGATAGACTAACCTAGATCCTGCTACAGCCATCCTGTTACAGTTCCATTAAAAAAACAAAAAAACAAAACAGCTTGACTTTCAGCAGCAACCAAAACAACCAATAATTTTTTTTGGAATCATTAAGGAAACTGAGAGCAAAATGTAAGACACTGCCGTGACACTATGTAAAATATATGGTCTACTGACATTTTGAATATTTTGTGCAGTTCTTGTTTCTACAAATGAGAGAGTATGTAGTAAAATTAGAAAAGATACCGAGAAAAGGAAAGATAAATGGGGTATGGAGCAGCTGCTATACTAGAAGCTAGTTGGGTCATTCAAGAAGAGGCTACCACAAAAGGCAAAGATTCTTCAATTTAGAAAGAAGAATGATGATAAGGGGTATGATAAAGTTATATAAAATAATGCAGAGTGGGGATTAAGTGAACAAGAATAGTTAGTCTACAATTAGGTGGCACAGACTGAAATTAACAGAAGATGGGTTTAAGACAAGCAGGGGGAAATACTTTTCCATACAGCACATAGTTAATTTGTCCATCTTGCTACCATATGCGGTTGTAAAGGCAGATAGTATAACCAGGTTCAATAAGGGATTAGACAAATGTATGGAGAAAAGTTCTCTTAATAGCCATTAAACAAAATGGTACAGGGATGCATCCTCTGGCATCTCTAAACCAATGATTTTGGATCCCAGTGACAATATGATAGGGGATGGATCAATCTAGACATGCTCAGTTCATATAATCTTCCTCCACAACATCTACTACTGCCACTGTCAGAGACAGACTACTGATAGACCATTGGTATGACCCAGTATGGCACTTCTTATATACAGTGCCTGAAACCCTCAACCTCAGAGAAAAGCAATGATCATCTACCCCCAGTGTACATAAAAATAATAAAAAAATTACACAAAATCACTACTGGCAAAGATGGAACATGCCTAGCTGTAACAAGTATGTCAGGAGTAGCCAGGACATCAGCCAGGCCAATTATCCCCTTGGTTGCCTGAGCGGTCCTGCCTGCCAGTGGCCTAAGTACCCCAGTTACCTGCATGGTTGTGGATGTCTGCTTATATACAGAAGAGTTTTCAGTGTCCAGCAGTTTACTTAATGGGACAGAGACCCCTCTGTCTAGCCTTGGACTTATGACTCCTTATGCTGGTTTCCTGGTTTCTAAGTCCTAATTTCCCAGTTCCTAGTTCCTGCCTGCTAACACTTTGTTTCAGGCTCCAGCTCAGATCCCTGTGCTCCAGACTTCCTGGCTCCTGATTCCCACATTCCTGGCTCCAGTCCAGACCTCTGTCTTCTGATTGCTAGCTCCTAGGTTCATGTTTTTAGTTTAGAGACCACCCATAGTTCAGTCCCTTACAGCTACAGTCACCTGCTCTGGGTCCTGATCCCTGGGATCCAGTATGGATCCCAACTTCCTGCCCCAGACCAAGTATGGCTGATGACTCTACCTCAGTGATACCTATATTTTAGTCCCTTACAGACCTCCTTTCAACCTCCTTACCCACCTCTTCCTCAACCCCAGGCTCGTAACCCTAGCCTGGGCTATGTCTGCACTGCAGTCCTCTAGGGTCAAGACCTGACTGTCCATGACTGGGTTGGACCCTGACAGCACAATTTTGTAGTACTTACCAAACCTGAGGCTTTCCCCTCTCCTCTTTGAAGCCCATTAGTCTGTGTGGGGGAACAGATTTTTGAACACTTCTGTTATTGGCAAATCCAATTACCTGCAAAACACACAAACCAACAAACCCCCATATCCAAAAGACGCTATTTAAGTGACAGAGTCAAACCCTGAAAAGTTAGGAATTGCCAAGTTCAGAAGGAGTTTCTATGCCATTCACTGCCATTTTGTGTGCCTGCTTTATGGAGCAGTCTGTAAAAGTACGAGCACACACACATACAAACACACACACACACACACACACACACACATAACATGGAATTATATGCAATTTTTGTACACTCCTTTACCCTCCCCATTCAGGATACAAGTAAGTAATAGGAAAAACCAGAACAAAGGATAAAGATCAGGCAATATTAAACTCTATTAAAATACCAATTCACAAACTTAAAATACAAAGACACAAATTATGAGGCACTAATTCACAAAATATAAGGCACATGAAGGTACAAATGAACTGTCTTAGGCTGTCCTGGAGCAGTGGCTGTGTCCCAGTGACAAGGAGAGGGGAAAGATCCCCAGTGCTCTTCTGGCCTTCCTCACCCCAGTCAGAATACCCTGTGAGGAAGAAAACCTGAAAACCTGGGGAGCCCCACCCCTTCAGGGCTTTCTCTCAAGACTCTAGTCTCACTAATGAGGGGGGATCCCTCCTCCAACTGAGTCTCCTCCTCCAACTGAGGCCCCACAGCTATCCTGGAGTCTCCAGGCCATCTGCCCCACTCAAAGCCCTGTGTACCATCACATGCACCAACAGCTCTGCCTTCAGCTCAGGGTAAGAGATGCATGATGCCTTGTGCTGTGCTGGTCTCTATTTCTGGAAACTCCAGGCATGAGCCCATGTGCTGGGTTTCTGGCTTCATGTTGGGTTGCACCCATTGGGCTTCAATCATCCGGTCACGTGCCACCTGGCTTTGAATGTGTACGGCTGTCTGTCTCTCCGTCCCTGTGGTCTTGTTGAATGGATATCCCTCTCCAGGATAGTCTCTTCCCCAATCCCGCCTGCCACGACTTCTGTGATTCTTTCAATGGTGGGGGTCTGACTACTGCAGCTTGCCTGCATCTGGGACCTCTAGGCGGCAGTCTTCTGCGAGGCTCCAACCTCCCCTATACCTTGCCCTGTATCCAGCCACGATGGGTTACTGATGTCTCTCTCGGCCTGACCCCCCCACTTGCAGATATTCTGGGCTCTCCCAGAATACTATTAGGCCTAACCCAATTACCCAAATCAGAGTTACGCTTTATGTGTCTACACGGTCGTCTTGACTCTTTATACGACAAAACCCTTCTTCCGATTGAGCCAACACTATGGCTCTATGCCACAAACCTCCCGACCCCTCCAAAGATGGAAAACAGAAAACACAAAGGAAAGAATACTATCAATACCCAAGGCCTCCTGACTACACCAAAATAGGCCAGCCTAGCCCAAGGGTTTCTAACTGGCCCTGTCTTATGTATGCTCTTGCCTGGTAGTTACCACCTTCTCCCTTCCCTATGGTGGGTCATCTGTGAGTTAGCTGGATCCTCAACAATCCCTTCAGTCCAGTCTCCTTTGTGTTCCTTGTCGGGCAGCTTTATGCCACTGGAGCTTGTATCCTGCAGCCCCTCTTGCTGCTTAAGCTCTTCGTTACCCACCTGGGGCTGCTCCTGAAGCCTGGCTGAATCCACACCAATCCCACCTGGCTCAACACCTCGGGTTCTGTCGCTCTCTCTTCTTCCTCGGGGCCAACCTGGTTGCCCCCTTTGTCTTTCTGATGTCCTGGATTCCCTCCCTTGGGTCCTCTGTTGGGATGTGATGTGTCGGCTTCCTCTCCCTCTGGACTGCCACTAGCATCTTTCTCACAATGGTCTTCAAGGCAGCTTTCTGCCCATTGAGAGTCGGTCCTGCCTTCTCTATCCCCTAAAAGAGGTCCCGGGAATACCTCCCCTGCTGATCCACTTCCCGGTCTCTCCCCTGCTGCCTCGTTCACAATACCTTTTATCCCCCATGCCGGCTCCTCCTGTGCCTCTCACCAGCTAGCTGCAGTTTTAAAAAGACGCGGCTAATGAGCCACATGGGTCCCGCTGCCACTTCTGGTTTTGATGCGGCTCTGGCTGCAGGCGAGAGATTCTTCTTCATTTTCTCTCTCTCCTTGTCTTCCCTCTTGACCCCTCAGGGTCTGTCCCTTCTGTCCTTCCTGTGACACAGGTGAATTGAAGCCCCAGCCACCCTTAGTGGCACCCAGGGTCCTGGTCTGTCCCCAGGCCCTCCATGCAGTGCTCTCTGCACCGACTGCCTGGCCTTGTGCCAAGGGTTACAGACCTGAGCCACTACTTGCAGTTCCCAGTGTCTCACTCCATGCACCACTCATGCATTGACTGAGCTGGAGACCTGAGCTGCCTTCTGCAGCTCCCAAGGTCTTGCTCTGTGCACCAGGATGTGCACTGACACCACACTCCTCAGTGGCAGGGGCTGGGGATGTGGCCACTAGCTGTTCCCATCCAGCGAAGAGGTCTTTGGTCTCTTAAGGGCAACAGCTCCACCCCACTGGCCAGCTCTTGCCAGTTCTTCTTTGGCCATCCTCTTTTTCATCCCTCAACACAGCTGCCCATGTGCTGGGCACACTGTTCATTTATCCCCTCCAGAGGCTCCACCCCCAGATTGCAAATGTACCAATCAGGAAGGGTGGGGGTATAGTCCTCACCCAAGTCTGTAGTCTTTGCCTTGCCCTGGTTAGGGGCAGGGTAAGCCTCTCCCCAGCCATCATCTGATTGATGGGATATACACACACACACACACACATATATAGTGGTGTTTCATATTAATTGAAAAAGCATGTGGATTTGGAGTTACTTTTTTTTAAAATTAAAATTGGGGATTTTTTTTTTTTAACCAGAGAATACCAGAATCCCTGCTAATGACTCATTATAATTCCCCTCTTAAGGTATTTTTTGATGTCTTCTTTTGGTAAAACATCATGCACCTTTTAATAAATGCCGTCTTCCTAGTATCTTCACAGTAAATCATTTAGACCTATTTTTAAATCTGGTTTTGGTTAGTTTTTTGTTTGGAGATAAAACCAATAATTGAAGTTTCAAAAAGAAATATTTGGGGATATCTATACGTATGCGTATAGTAAATACTATTGGTTTACTTATTTATTTGCGGAAGTAAAGAGAGTTTATTTTCTCCCCAGGTGTTTAATATTTGGTCAGGGGTTGCCACTTCCAATAATAAATCTCTGCATAGTTTCCAACAGAAGTTATTACTTCATCTATTTAATATTTATTAAGTAATTGCATAGCACACAGTGCAAAAAACAGGAGGTTTTCTTGTTTTTTTTTTGCAGAGTAAGTCAAATTAACTGTATACTGGATATATAGAGCATGTCAGATAAGTAAGGGGAAAATACTGAGGATTAAATTGCATTAAGAAATTTGGCTAGAATATTATAAATAGAAAGGCATTTCATCAACATATGTGGCTTTAAGAATGAAAATGTGGAATGGCAAAATTATCCTAAAAGAATTAACATTCTGATGTGAATTCAAAGACATTGTAAAACTTTGAAAATTGTCTCATACTGGAATTATCATCCTCTGAACAGTTATTATCAAGAGAAACTCCTTTCCTACTGAAGCCATACTCAGCCCTGTCCTGCTATTGCATCCCAGATACCAGGCAAAAGCAGAGTCTTTCCTGACTGATCCTGCAGATGTGGAGAAAAACACTGGCTCTACTCTCTTGCCCCAGCTATTTGAGACTGGATAGACTGAGATGAAGTTTCAGTTGTCTGTGTGTGGTGCCAAAAATGGACTGAGAGCAACCCTAAGATGTACTGAAGTGTTATAGTTGCTTGGTAACATTTACAAAAGGTTGAGGGAAACAAAGAAAGCAAACTGTCTGAATTCTTCAAAATAGTGTAGCAACTCCATTCATTACATTAGTAATGTTTATTTTGAAATCATTTACAAAACACTTTTTAAATTTAAATTAAATCATTACAGCATTTCTAATTCACCATGCTAGTATGCTACAGAAACTATAGGGTTTTCTTTGGTAAGAATTTAGGTCCAGGTTGTTGTTGTTGAGCACATACTCCTAACCTTTTCCAAATCTATTTCTACGACCGGTACTAAACTATGTGTATTTGGCTAGCCCATTTAGACAATGGATACTGACTCTACATATTCAGGATATGTAAATAAGCATGAATCAAGCAGACGAAACTCTTGGGGCAGAAGTGATATCTTTTACTAGACCAATTAAATAATTGCAAAAAATGTGTTTTTTCTTTGCAAGCTTTCAGGCTCAAACATCCTTCATCAGGCAAAGGAGAAATCAAATATGTTAAGAGTTCTCACTGGTAGAAAGAAATGTCATCTTGCAGAGGAGAAACCAGAGCTGCTAGGGTTTCTCCTGGGTGGAAAGGCCAGTTTGTAAAAAGCTGCTCTGTGAAAATGCATATTAGGATGAGGCAATGGCTGAAGTAGTCTGGTTACCTGAAGGTGTCAGATGGCAGGCAGGGTATTGAATTTGGCTTCTTTTTTGTTCACACACAGTTCCATTTCATAAAAGCAAAATATGGTACCTTCCATGTTTCAGGGATATCGGTTGTAGCTATGTTGGTTTTAGGGCATAGGCAGGCAAAACTCTTGTGGAAAAGGTGTTATCTTTTATTAACTAAGCACGATTCAGTTGCCCAAATGCAAATTTAGGATTATATGCTGTTACCATTGTATTCAGCAAAACAATGGCAATTCAGCTTTTCATGTTTCCTATTCCACTAAACTGTTACCTAGGAAACTATTCCGTTGCAGGTTTTGTTATCATTATAGGTACTGGTTGGTTCTAATATCTACAGGATATATATATATTTTTTACAGCTATATTCCAAGAATTTTCTAACACTTTTCTAACAGTAGTATGCAAAGCAAATGAAAAATGTGTCATGTTACATTGGATTACATAATGAATGTGGTATGGCATGAATAAATGAAGCATGCGATCACATAAAATTATGATTAGTCAAATTTAGAGATGGAAACATAAAAATAGAAACACTGCATCAAACTTAAAAAAACAAACAAAACCTGATATCCTTAGGCATTTTGTACAAATATGTCCCACATAGAATGTCACTAATGTAGCCACTTATCAGTAGCAACTACTTGTTATAATGTGTGATAGTAATATTGTTAAATATAATAATGAAATCGGACAGTTGACTAAATTATCTAGAAGAATACATTTTTACAGGTATAGTTAGCTTGCACACTAGGTAAATAAGGATCAGCAATTAATAGCCATACAGAACTGTATAAGCTCTGTAAGGTTTTGTTTTTGTTAAACATTGACAGTTTAGCCTTGGGGATTTATTTAATACAAAACTAGTTTGTGGACTACAAAAACTTAGATGGTGGATCAACCTGACCAAGTCTCCATACCTGTATTCCATAACTGCCAGACTCCCCTGAAAACTAGTAAATGCCCTGAACAGTGACAGAGACTGTCTGGAGGTACTGTGCTGTTTTTAACAGGAGAATTAGGATGACATATAATTTGGTTTCAACTGTAACCTGTGTTTCAACAGGATGTTTCCCCCAATCAGGTAACTAACTGTATGTTTATCTATGTATAAGATTGGGGTGGGGGGGAATTTCTTAGTTAGTCTAATACAAGATATAACCTCTGAACCAAGAGTTCTAGAGTTTTGCACCTCTTTTTGCCTCAGACCAACATGGCTACCAAGTACATCCCTTTATCTACATATATAGTATGGGAAGCTGTAAACAGAGATTACATTTCTCCCAGAAGAAAGCCTTTTGTTCCCAGGTCACACAGTTGTTCACACCAATTGTTCCATTTTGAGTACCTATAAGGTATGTTGCTTGCTAACTTTTTTTTTTCCTGGGACAGTGCTATTGTGCCTCTAAAAACTAATTGCAGCTCACCTAACTTTATTGTGGTTCATTCCAGGGACAAGACTTTCTTGATGTGTGCTCTCCCTGGGTACCTACTGACAAGAGCAGCAGTGCATCTTGGAAAGGCTATGTGTGTAAACAGCTGTGCTGTTCTGTTTTTGTAGCAAAACCCCCAGTTTTTCTTTTTTTTCTTTTTTCTTTTATTGCATTCACTCCCCTTCTCCAACCATTTCTGAATTTTTCTCTCCCTCTCTATTCCCTATAGATAAGTATAAGTAAGCCAAGATGTAGGATAAGCTTTAAACATTTTTATTTTGGTAGCAAGTTTTTGGTTTTAGATATCCACTGTCTTATATTGTATTATTATTAGGATTATATTGAGTTTTACTGTTGTATTATTATCATTTTTGTATCGATTTTTATTGTTTCATATGGATATTGTATGGTTTAGGCCTGTGTTTGTAAGTAAACCAAAGTCATGTCAAGTTACCATTTTATATGTCAAGTCTCCATCTTGTGTCCTCTGCCCGGGCATCCCCTGTGTGTCGCAGTTGTATGAGTCACATATCCCTCCCATGTAAATTGGTTCCCCAATGAATGGTAGCAGGCCTCTACTGAATGACTTGTAATGACTGGGCCATCACCTCACATTGACTCATCCAGGAACCATGGACCTCACCCAGGAACAGGGGCAAGACCAGCATTTGAAAGACAAAAGACCCTGCAGAACCAGCAACTCTCACCATTACAGACACCCGAAACTGCACGTTCCTGCATGGAGCACATATGCTCAGTATGCCAGGGGCTGACCTTTCCTATAAAAAGGGACAGTGAAGACAGACCCAATGGGACACCTTCTCCATCTAGACCAGCACCATGCCACACCACCTATTCACCCAGAGGCCCTGCCGATGACCCGCCTCTGGACAATATCTACTGGACAAGGATAGGTAGGTATTACCTGCACATCTCCTCCTACAATTTGGACTCCCTGTCTCTCTGTCTCTGTCTCTCCTCCTGGACTTCAGTGGACTTCAGGCCCTGCACCAAGCCTCTCTAACCCCCACTGCCACTGTGTGTATGTGTGTGTGTGTGTGTGTGTGTGTGTGTGTGTGTGCATGCACATGTACACACAAAGGAACCAATTTGGCATTGTGTCACCATCTCCCCTGTTCAATACAACCACTGTTAAAACCACTGTCATTTGCAAACTGGAGTTGGGTCATGTTTTACTGAATCCCAGTCCCTTCCCTACCTTAAATTGCAACCTCATTCTCTCTGTCTCTTGCTCAGCTCAGTTCCCACCCTCTCTGCTAGTTTCCCATCTCCTCCCAATTCCATCTCCCCTTCTCTGCCACCTCTCAGCTTCTCCTTGCTTTCCTGCTGTCCCTGCTGCCTGCTGCTTTTCCTGTGATTTTCTCCTGCCCGTCTCTCTGTTTTCAGTCTTCCCCCCTGCCCTGCATCTTTTGTAATCTCCACCCTCACAACCCTACAGCTTCCCAGCTCCTATTAGGTGTCCTGCAGTTCTCTCCAGCTTCCAGCACCTACTGCCGCTCTCTGCAACTTCTCTACCTGCCCTGTAGCCAACCTCAGGCTCCCCACACCCAGAGCCCCTCTTTAACACCCACACTTTCCCTTTGTCCCATTTTTCCCTCTCCCTACCTACCTTTTCAGCTCCCACATATCTCTGGCTCCAGTCCCATACTCTGTGCTGGAATGCTTCCCTGTACTGCAGGCTTTGGACATTGTCTTTAAATCAATTAAGATCAAGTAACCTAAAGTTACCCCCAAGCCTCAGTTCTTCACCCCAGGCCCGTATAGTCTACCAGTTCTAATCCCAGTCCTGGTAACTTTAATTCCCTACACTTCTACTTTCCTACCTTAACCTTTCCCCAGGTATACCAAGTATACCAAGCACATACACATCACAACACCCAACTTAGGAACTCACCTGTGTATGTGTAGGTGGGTGGTATGTGTGTAAATTAGTGAATACACATATATAGATATCAGTGTGTGTGTGTGTGGTATATAAATTAGTAATCCACATATGTGTATTGGATGTGCAGGTGCTGGTAACTGATTCTGTCTAAATTTGGTGTATGTAGCGTGTACAGGCTTGAATTGGTAATAGGTATGCATATGCCTAGGCTGGTTTGGTTGTGTATGTACCTGATTGATCTGTGTGTTTGTATATGTGCAATTGTGTTACACCCTCCTGTCTAACAGCGCAATATTGAGATCCTGAGAGTTGGCCTGACTCCACAGGGCAGCATTTTGATTGGAGTCAAAAGCCAGGACAGTCAGTCACAGGTCAAATGAGATATCTATTTATAGTCAGACTTGTTGCAGTGTGTAAGTAAACATCATCAGTCCTTCCATTACCTACTCAACCTACTCATCAGTTAACTCATTACCTACCATGTCCACGGTACTGAAAAGATTTCTGGAAAAAGTCGAAGTTTATAAATATTCATGTTAGCCCACTCACTTCAGTTAAGTTGAGTATATATTATTAAGCATAAAATGTGGGTTAAGTGTACCACATAGCTATATGAAGCAGAAATATAAACACAGAAATCATGTAATGCCTTCAGTCGTTATCTGAACAGTGGTGTCAATACAGCTTGTGTTCCCTGATGAAAGTTACTTTTAGGTCCTACATTTAGAGTGTTCATAAAAATTAAATATATGTTTAAAGTGTTTCATTTTATTACTATTTTTCCATTATAACTAGTGCATCAGCTAGACATTCTTGAATTTTCTCACTGCACCTTCCAATCTCCTTATACAAAATATAAAGAGCCAGATACCAATCTTATTTATAACTGAATAGCTCCATTTAACATCCCTAGAATTATTCCAGATTGGCACCAGCAGAATATATGAAGTGAGAGTGTGGTCCCCAAAAACAATGCTGTCTTGCTCAACAGGGCTGTTAGTCTGAGACCTATCCTCCCCTTCAAAGTGAAAGTTATATATCACCTATAGCCACACTCTTAAATTTTGGCATCAAGAAGCTATTTCACCCTTAGAAAGACTGAGGAGAATATTATCTTAGCCAGGAAATTAAACTTCTCTCAGAAAGTATCTGCATCATCCGAGAGGAAAGAGGTTTTCCACTGCTCCAAGTAAAAAAGAAGATTTTGTTTATTCAATTATATCTTTCTTATGAAGATGTTTTTTCAGAGATATCCAATAAATAGCCAAACAACTTTTGAATATATTAGAATGCAATCACCATAAATTATGTTGTGCTACTTTTCTGTGCAAAGTTTGGAAAATAGTTTCATGATTAGCTCCAACTTGGCAAACAGTTATTAGAAAATTTCATTTTGGAACATTTTTGTGAGAAATGGGAAAGCATAACACTCAAGGAGAAGTAAAGAAGACCGGTCCCTAGTGTACAGAAAATGTTCTTATGATAAGTACCATCAGAAATATTTCAAATTGAAAAGTTTATGTATGATTTCTGGAGAGATTGTTTATTGCAACACAAGGCACTGAACAAAATATGTAAGTTATACAGTGTGATGTATATTGCTTCATGTGAAATTAATGTGCTGGACTAATTTGTTGCTCAAGCTTCTTCGGTGCACTATGTGACCACAATGTTGAAATCATGGCTTATTAGACTTCTCTATTTTTTTTCTTTGGTTCAATGATATAATGACTAGGGCACTGGTTGCCAACCATTATGGACTCAGGGCACCCTTTACTGGACTCAAGACACCCCTCAGAAAATTATAACTCTTAATTTTCACTCACTTTTTTATTATAGGTAAATAATAGAGCCACTCTTCTGTTGCAATGAACTCAGAAGGACCACCACAGGTGGTTTTTACCACAATAACTTCCTATTTGAAATCTCTTGTGAATCACATTTGTACATCTAACAGTGCTAACATTGCATGACATCCTGCAGCACTTCTGAAAGAATCACTGGACTAGGGTTTTGGTCTTTTGCACGCTCTGGCATAAATTTGACCACCCTGAGAGAAGCTGTCACCTACTTCAGCTTTACAAGGTTATAAAGGAACTAGTTTTTTTAAAATCATGTTCCATATCAGGTGTTCAACCCACAGACTGTGGGCAAGATCTGTCCACCCATGCCATGTCATCAGGCCCTGTGGACTGTGGCCTCACACACTGTATCTAGTGCATAATGGCACTGTATCTAGTGCATAATGGCAGGGCCAAGGTTATGGAACCTCACACATGAGACTGGAGAGGCAGCACAGGGCTGGATTCAGGGCTGGCCAGTGGCAGCACTGAGTTCTGAGGTCCTAATCCCCATGCCTCTGCCAGGTGGAGTAGCACATAGGGCCAGTACTGATATGCAGACACTAGCAGAGGCAGTGGGATCTGGGTACCTGGGGCCCTAATCCCAGTATGCAGGGCCCCCGGTTCCTGATCCCAATGCACAGGGCTCAGCAGAGAAAGTGCAAGGTCCTGGGGCCTGATCCCTGCATGTGAGACTAGGTGGAAGAAGTACCCAGCCCAGACCAGGTGTTCAGAGCCCAGCAGAGGATTTGCAGGCTCCCAAGCATGTGGGGCTGGGCAGAAGCAGCATAGGTTACCTTCCATGCAGGACCAAGCAGGGCAGTGGTACAGTTCAGATCCAGGCATACAGACCGGAGCTTGATGTATGAGGTCTGATCTGCTTTGAAGCTGGACCCTGTGTCACTCACTTGGTCCATGATCTATATGCATTGATACAGAGAATATACATAACTATAATTTAGTAATAAGGACAGGCAGTATGGGAGGAAAATATAGTTCCTTGCTCCAGGGTTTACTTCTGTACTTTACATTTTAACAGCCATTGGTAAACTGGCATAAACTGTTGTTGAAACAGAGAACTGGAGCCCAGGACACATCCACTCTGTCTATCAGAGTTATACTTCCTTTCTCTGGACCAGTAAATCTGGCAATTTTTGCTGCACAGTGGTAGATCAACAGGAGAGGCAAAGAAGATCCCACTATCATCACCCAGAAGAGTATTTAGATCACCGGTCGGGAGGTTCTCCTGAGATATGGAAGATGTGGATTGGGCCTTCTCAAACTGAGGAGGGCATTGAACCTAGGTCAAATTTTTGGATTAGTGCTTTAACTACTAAATTGGCAACCAGAGATTGTCTGAATCATAGTGTACATGAAAGAGATCTGGTCAGATGCCTGATGAACCTGTTTTTGGCTGACAAGCCCACTTCTAGAGTGATACAACTTGTTACAAGATTAACAGATTTGTATGTTGTCTGAGTTAGAGTTCATATTTACAGCATGCTGCTTTCTTTTTTGCTTTGCTTGTGTCCTCTAAATAAAAGCCAATTCATGTTGATCTGTGATCTGGATGTTTCCTCCAGATAGCACAGGATTCTGTGTGCCTTTACATATTTTCTACACTGATATTGACCAAGTTTATATAATTTTTGCATACATTGTGGTATGTCCAGATGATGGTATGTCCCCTGCTCTCCGAAGGCTGGAGAGGAGCAGGAGAAGGAGCAGGGAGCTGGAGACAGCAAGGGAATGTCTCTGGGGATATCTCTAGCCTCCTGCTCCCTCCCAAGGCTGGAGACAAGCAGGGGAAGGAGCAGGAGGCTGGAGATAGCAGGGGAATGTCTCCAGGGGCTGCATACAGCCTGCTGCTCTTTCCTCTGCTTGTCTCCAGCCTCAGGAGAGCAAGGAACAGTGGGGGAATGTATCCGAGGCTGTCTCCAGCCTCCTGGTCCCCCCAGGGCTGGAGACAAGCAGAGGAAAGAGCAGAGGGCTGGGAACAAGCAGGAGGCTGGTGACAAGCCCTTTGAGATAAGCTGGAGACTTCCCCTGCTCTCTCCAGCCTCCTGCTCATTCTCTGCTACTGCCAGTGAGTGTGGGGGGCCTGGGAAAGGAAGCAGGGAGCTGGCAGTATGAATGGAAGGTGGGCATAATGAGCAGGAGATGCGGGAATGAACAGGGGGAAGGTGGAATTAGTAGGGAGCAGGGGAATAAATGGGGAGCAGGGTGAATAAACAGAGGGCAAGGGGAGATGAACGGTGGATGGGGGGAATGAATGAGGAGCAGGGGAACAAATGGAGATCTGGGGGAACCAACAAGGGTGGGGGGAATGAGCCTCCTATTCAGCCTCCTATTCTGTCCAGCCTCCTGCTTGTTCTTCTGCTCATCTCTGGCCGCTAGAGGACGAAGAAGAGCAAGAGAATGAGCAGGGGGCTGGAGACCAATGGGGGGGCAGGGGGGAGCTGTAGCCCCTGGGGGGACCTGGGACCCTGAAGGCAGGGTAGTCTATGTGCTGTGGGGGGAAGGGTGCTCTGCCCTGTGCAGGGCAGGGGACCATTGGCCATGCATAGGGGGTGCACGTGAACTCCCTGAGCATGGCAGTGCACCCCCTCAAAAAAGGTGCTGCCGACACTGTCAGTGGTACCTGTAAGTGGTCAGCAATTGCCCCCCATCCCCCCCATCATACACCCACCATGTGATAAGGAAACCCAAAGCAAACATGAAAGTATAAATATTTAGGATTTATTATGATGCAAGAGACACTGATAGGCTTCCAAATTTCTTTAACATTGTAAATATAACAATAAAACATTGCCCATCTGATCTAAACCCCCTTTCTCTCTCCTTTGTTCTAATTGTGGAAGAATATGGATTTTGGGTGTTGGGGGGGGGGCGTATTTTAAAAAGTGAATTTGGGATGCTACTTCAGCAGTCTAGCTGATACAAGGAGCTAGTGTCCCCAGAAACCAATTGCTTGGGCCCAGAAGCTCCTGAAGTCAAGTAACCCTGAGATGGTGGCCAGGGCAGCTTTTTGTACTGCTGGGGCCAGGACTGGGCAGCTTTTTATACTACTGGGAACAGCACAGGTGCTGGCCCTTGGCTCTAGCTTCCCCTGGCTGCAGATCCAGAAGGAGCCAGGCAGGGTTATTTTGCCCCAAGTGGCACAATTTGCTCCACAACAGAGTGCATGTATGAGCACATATGCTGAGGCAAAAAGCCCCGGCTCAAACTTGCACCACTTCTATTTGAGCTGCTGCAAGCCATAGAGGGCAACACTTTCCAGAGCTGTCTCAAATCTCATTATAGAAAATGCTCTTGGGCATATAGTTTCCTTCCATTCTCCTGACATGCCCAATCCATCACAATCTTTTCTTTTTGACAGTGGTTTCTAAATGTGTCAGTCTGCATGCTCTAGTGCCTCTGTGTTTCGTATTCTATGATCCCATTTTATTTTCAGGATCTTACACAGACATCTCATGTGAAAGCTGTTCAGTCTCTTGATGTGCCTAGCATAATAGTCCACATTTCTGAACCATAAAGCAGGGATGACAGCACACAATTCACATCTTCACCTTAGCTGACAGTTTGCTGTAATTCCATGAATGTTTCTGTAGTATCCTGAATTTCCTATCTGCTTTTCCAATTCTGTTAGTCAGTTCATTCTGCTGATCATAGAGCCCAAGTAGCAAACCCTGTCAATGGCACCAAGAAATCTATCTTCCAGAGTAATGTCAGGTATTGGTTCTTCCACCTCTTGGTACATGATCACAGTCTTTTTGAGAGTAACTACCATCCCAAAATTCTTACACAACTCAGAAAATCTTCTAAGGAATTTTTTGCAGGAAAGATTCACTGTAGGCAACCAAGGCTGTGGTCATCTACAACCAGGACATCTCTCAGTACTTGTTCTTTCACCATGGTTTTTGCTCTAAACCTTATGATGTTGAACAAGCCTCCATGTAGCATGGTTGAAGATAGATGCCATCATTGCTGTACTTGAATGCATGAAGAAGCAGGAATGAAAAGTAGATGTTAAAAAGCATGGGGGCTAAGAGACACCCCCTTTTCACCACACTGTTGATGTCAAAGGTGTTTATTCTTTGTTTTTATATGCTACAGTTGGCTTCATACCTTGATGTAATGAATGAATGATGTTCAGTGGCTTCGGGGAACAACTCAGTTTCTTCAGAACAGTAAAACAGCCCTGTCTGTTGACTAGATTGAAGGCCTTCATTAGATCAATGAAAGCTATGTATAGTATTATTTGTTTCTTTTTACATTTCTTTTACAGTTGCTTGACCGAAAATGGCTATGTAATTATAAAAGAGAGGATGGGGTAGGCATCACAGCAATTTGTTTTCTTTTTTTTAAGAGTGACTACTTCTCATTTCTTTGAAAGAATGATTACAGATGTATACACTCTGAACAGAAATACAGGCTTTATACCCCTAGTTACCCCTCTTGCAGCTCTGAGGTAATTGAATAAGACTACAGCTCTATAGAAAGACAGGTTTTTTAAATATCCTCCCATGCATGTTCTGTGTTGGCTAGCTCTAGGTAGCTCTTTTTTTTGTATTCTGGTTTGGGATTCTGTCCTCAGGTATCCAAAGTTTCCCCATTTAATGTAAAGGATTTTTTTTTTCTTAAGTTACATAGCAAGATGGGATATTCAAGGACATTAAGAGGCTTCCTAGGTTTCAAGGGGTTACTTTCTGCTTCTTTCCTCAGTTTATATTACAGGCTTTGGTGATTATAGCTCAGAACTGTAAACCAAGGTTGTGTTATCAAGGACCAACAGTAGCTACAGCAAGAAATTGTACAGATGACAAAAAAAAAACGAACAACAAAAGGTCATTAAGGAGGTGTGCTGTTCTTTCTAGACACCTAACAAGAACAGCCACATTAGTTCAGCTGGTGTTCACAACCCTTAGAACTATGTTTTATTTACATGTACAACACAAGGGATATCTTGAATTGGGGCATAAATTCAGAAATTTTAGGATTCCAAAAAGTTGGAATTCCAAAGATGAAAAACATCTTTTGAAAAACTCACAAAGTACTTATCTACACATTTTGGCCCAGATTCTCTTCCATATGTTCCATGTGTTAAATGTACACGTAGATTCAGACACCT
Organism: Crocodylus porosus; assembly: GCF_001723895.1. Classification (NCBI taxonomy): domain Eukaryota; kingdom Metazoa; phylum Chordata; order Crocodylia; family Crocodylidae; genus Crocodylus; species Crocodylus porosus. The sequence continues at coordinate 114,234,000 of NW_017728906.1, read as the reverse complement.
AAGTGTGATTCTATTACACTCCATTTGAGTCCCTGAAAAGCTTAAAACAAAAAGTGGATGAAAGTTTATCTGGGCCTGCTGACTTATATATGTCTAAGTTTTTTAACTGATCATACACCAGTTCTATGGCAATAGTGGGAACGTAGTCGTTCCTATCTCAGCTGCAACGGCAGCAGGTAAGTCTGCTGAGGTGGGGGTGGCACTGGGCTCTTCTTGGTGGGGACTGGGTTGGGCTGTGCTTGGGGTGGGCAGTGGAGGTGCTGGCAGGGAGGGTATGGGGGGGCTGCAACCACCCCAACATTTGCCATAACCCCTCCCCACACAAACTTCCTCCAGGGCAGGGCACAAGATGTGTGGGCTGGCTCCTGCTGCTATGGGCTGCTGCTGTAGGCTGGAGCTGGAGGCCACACTGGACTCTTCCCAGTGGGCGGTTGGGCCTCGCTGTGCTCAGGGCAGGCAGCAGTACTGGGAGGGGTTTGGGGCCTATGGAAAATTTTGCCGTGGCTGTAGCCCACCCTTAGCCCCCCTCCTAGTGCTGCTGCCACCTGCCCAGAGTGCAGCCTTGCTCAGCCCCACACTGAGAAAGTGTAGCACAGCCCACAGCCCCAGCCCACAGTGGCAGCCTGTTTCAGCAGGAGCTGTGGCCTCCATCCTGCACCCTGCCATGGCTGTGCAGTGCCTGCCCCAGCCCCAGCCCCATTTCCTCCCTCGAAACCAGTGGGGTGGCAGATTGAGGCTCCACTCACCTCAGCCCCTGCTCCTGCCTGTGCCCCGTTACTTCCTTCACTGCTGGGATCCCAATCTGCACTCCTACCCATGGCCCTTTCCTTTCCCCCCACAGACTTACCTGCTGCTGATCTCATAAAAGTGATTTTACCTCACATGTAACAAATTTTGGGTATAAAAAGGGTCATCACATACAAGCAAATTCACATATACAAAACCCACATAAAGTGAGAAACCTGTAATGATAATTCTGCTTGCTGGTGGCCTTTGTTTGAATCATAGGAAGAGAAATAGAAATTTGCATCTTGTTTTCAGTTCAGTTCAATTTTTTGTCTACTTTTTATAATCACAGAAAAAAATCATGTTAAACTTTTGCCTCTTTTAGCCTGGATTGTTTTATTTCTGTTTAAGTGGAATGCAACATGTACATTATATTTTATGACATTCCTTCAGATTAAATTGTATGTAATGTTCCTAACTTGATTTGTTGCAGATCACTTAGATGAATGCAATGCATTAATTTATATACATAGAGTCTTTTAAAAAATAGAACCAGATAATGACCTCTCAGTTTCAAGTGTTTTGCCACAATTGATGGATAAAAGCAAATATCAAATCTGCCATGGGAAGATTTTTTTTTATTTGAATGAATATGAAGTGATGCCATTGAATTATGCACAGTGCTTTGTTCAGACAATTCAGACTCCACAACATATTTCACTTTAAAGGGCTTGTAACAAAGCAACACTGAAATTCTTAATAAGTAAACACATTACATTGAAAACTTCAGGCTCACAATCTATTTATTGTCAGGATTTAATAATATTGTCTTCAGTCTCTATTATCTGTAAAGATATCTGGTAAGTTGTATATGTTTGCTTCTGTCTTTTGATTTCTAGTTCAGAAATCAAATAATACCATAGTTCAATTAATCACTGAGCTGTTTACAAAGTATGTCTTTGGATTGGTTCCACAATAGCTACATTCACTGGACTTCTTGTACAAGATCTTAGAGTGCCTGGGTTCAGAATCTTAGACATTCTAAGGGCCAAGTTTAGCATTCCTCAGAAAGACATTGTTTCATTTTTTCTCTGCGAGAGACCTTAAGTTTTAGAAAGCAAAGGAAAAATAAAAAGGGGATGGTATGATCTAACAGCATATACAGTTTCCCTAGTTTCAGTAAAATGTGCAGTTTTCTGAGTTTCAGTTTCACTGATGGAAAATATGGAATATGCTGGGCCTCTTAAATGAATTAAAAATACTATATATTTATTTTTTATTATAAATAAGTATTAAGTCTATTACTACACTGCTATAAAATGGAAGCTATGGGGGAGAAAGAGAGGCAAAAAGAAAGGAGGGCAGGATCAACTTGTAAGAAAAAAAGGAGCAAGGAAACTGAAGTAAAGGATATTAGATCCACAAAATCTAAAGTGAAAAAAGAAACAAACCCCTCCAAAAGAGCTGCTTAAGTTTAATGAGATCTTGTGCAGGGAATAGTTTGGGTTGTTTGATTTTTGTTTTAATCACTAGTACAATTAATGATGGAAGTTAATTGGACTAGATGCTAAAAGATACTGAGAAATAAAACTTCCTCAGTAAAATTTTACAACTCTTCCCCATCTAAAAAAAGAGTACTGGAGGGAAGATCCTTGAAACAGAAAAATCAAATTAACCCCCTGCTGTAGCATGGTTGTCAGAAAAATGAAACAAAAAACAAGAACCCTCTATGGTTCACCACTGAGTTGTTTCAGACTAGTATGATGAAGTCAGAATTAATAGATTTACATCAGCATAAATCTAGAACAATGCTATGAAGATTCTTGACATATTAATTTAGATAGTTTAATAATAAATATTTACCTTGAAGCATAATCTTCCTTATGTTGCTTCTTGATCTATTTGAAAATATGCATGGTGCATAGGACTTGGCAGGGAAAAAACCCCATTTTATGATCAAAAGAATGTGTTCATGCTTCATTATCTTGAAACTGGGCGCATCTATACATACATTTGATCAAGGATAATTTTACTCTTGAATAAACAACTCAGGAGAAAATGTTTCTGAGCAGGTGTTTACACATGCATAGAAGCAGAAGTAGATGGCAGTTTGCTGCTAATGGAAAACTGTTCCTGCTTCCTGTGGCCCTGCAATGGGCCCCTGATGCCACAAGGGGAGCTCTAAGTTATTATTATTATTATTCCTAATCATTATCTAAACATACTGTATTGAAACTTCAAGCCACTGGTCTGTGTCTTGCTCTCTGCTGCTAGGAAGAGAGATGTTCTCCCTCACCTCTATGGCAACTTTTCAGATATTTGAAGATTTCTATGATGTCCCTTCATAAGTGCCTTTTCCATAACATGCCCAGCAATCACTGTATGAGAGGAAGTATCAGGACTCCTGGAGCTTGAATCTGAGTATTCAGGGCTCATAGCCAGAGGCATCTCAAGCAGCATCCCACTGCTGGATTGAAACCACCCTGGCCTGTCCCATGAGGTTCCACACTAGGGGTAACATGACTCAGGGAAACCAGTCATTGTCATTTGGTCATAAAGAAACTTCAGGACATTGCTGTACTTTTCCAGACATCCAAATCTAGTACTTTCCATTAGACCATTTTTCTCTATTTTTTTAACCATCATCTGAGTTCTTCTGGAATTGACACTGAACACATAATCAATGAAGAGCTCTTCATTCTGGGATGTTTTCAGTCAAAGACCAAAGTATTCTAAACAACCATCCTTGACCTTCAATATGCCAACAACCATGTGCATCATCCTTGTCCACACTGAGGAAAACCTCAAGATCATGCCGGATCTTTTCAAAGAAATCTACTGAATTTTAGACCTTGCTCTCAACACTGGGAAGACTGAAGCACACTGTTAGCCTGCCCTGGGCCACAAATGTGACCCCCACCCCATCTAAATTACCCCAAGGGAAAGACCCTGGAGGTAGTCAAGCATTTCCCCTATCTCAGTAGCCACCTCTCTCAGAGAGTGAACATCGCTGAGAAAATGTAGGGCAGGATCCCATGTGTAAGTACATCCTTTCAGAAATTGCTCTAGTGTGTCTTTATTCATCATAATCTCTGGAAAGACAGACACCAAGATCCAGGTATACAATGCAGACATGCCTACTTTTCTCTATAGATGTGGAATGTGGGTAACCGGCCTGCTGTCATCATCTCAAGAGCCTTGAGAGGTATCACTGAAGATGCCTCCAGAAAGTACTACACATCAAATGGGAAGATCACTGTACAAATGCCAATATCCTTGCTAAGTCTGGCATTGATTCAGTGATCCTGAAGCACCAACTTCACTGGGCCAGGCATTGTGTGCTGATGCCTGACTCCAAACTCCCCCCAAAAGTACTCTACTCCCATCTTAATAACAGCCTGAGATCTCATAGTGGCCAGTGAAAATGGTACAAGGACACACTGAAGGCATACCTCGAGAAAACAGATGCCAACATCAAGACTTGTAAGGAGTTGTCTGCTGACTGACTCCAGTGGTGCTGCAACCTCAGCCACGAGACTGCGTGTTTTGAGGTAAAGTGCCTCACCCTTGAAACAGAGAGGGGAGAATGAAGGAAGGAAAAGAAGATAAATCCTAGCCTATGGCCTCTCCCCGCCCCCTCCATGGAAAGACCTGCAACTTCTGTGGATGGGTTTGTGGCTCAAGGACTCAACTCTTAAGTCACCCCAAGACTGTGGTAGAGATCAATGAGCCATGGTAGAGATCATATTCTAATTGAGGGATTGCCATCAATGACAGTATGCTTTATCATTTCTGTTACCCACAACTGGACTGTCATTAGCTTCTTCATGTCTTTTTAAAATGTGAAGCCCAAAACTGTACACAATAGTGTAGATGCAGCCTAACTGGTTTTGAGTAAAGAGGCATTATTACCATTATTACCTCTCATGTCCTAATATGTAATGCTCCTACTGCTGTATGTTTGGTGGGGCTGCATCATACTACAGACCATATTGAGTCTGTGATCCACCAAGACTCCTAGATTCTTTTCCATAGTGCTGCCACTCAGGCAGGTGTCTCCCATTTTGTATTTGTGTTTTTGATCTTTCTTTGTAAAAAGTAGCACCTTGGATTTGTAACCATTGAACTTCATCCTGTTGGCTCCAGCCCAGTTTTCCAATCTCTTTTTCTGAATTGCACTCATTTCCTCCAAGTTGTTTGCAATCCTTCTCAGTTTTGTGTCATCCATAAATTTACTCAAGAAGCTCTATATTCTAGCATCCAAAACATTAATAAACAGGTTGAACATAACTGAGACCAGAATAGACCCCTGTGGGACTCCACTTGAAACTCCCCACCATTCTGCCATGTACCCAGATATGACATTTATAATTACTTGTGCTTGAGCCTATTAAACTAGTTGCCTATCTACTAATAGTAGCTTAGTTTTTTCTCTCTTAAATTTCTCCAATTTGCTTATAAAAAGCTCATGTGGGACTCTGTCAAAAACCCTGTGGAAGACCAGAAACGCTATATCCACAGCATTCCTTCAATCCATCCAAGTAGTTACTTTGTCAAAGGAGATCAAGTTTGTTTTGCACAATTTGGTCTTCATAAATCCATGCTGCTGTTTGTGATCAGCCCTTCCTCCTCCAGATGAACTTCCATACAATATGCTTCAGTAAGTTCCTTGGTACTGGGGTGAGGCAATCTAGTCTGTAATTACTCAAGTCCTCCTTTATGCCTTTTTTGAAGAGGGCACTATATTGACATTTTTCCAGTCCTTTGGGACTTCACCTGTCTCCATGACTTCATGAATATTATTGCCAAGTGCTCTGTTGACTTGAATGTTTTCAGACCCATCAAAAGCTCTTTCACTGTCTTCTTTTGGTTTCCTTTTGCCTTTGAGGCATCTTAGAAGCAACTTGTGCAGGCACACTGGTTTCTTGCCATTCTGCTTGTGCTTCTATCATGTCAGAACAGCTTCTTGATGAGCTTTCAATAATGTGCCCTTTAGAAATTTCCAGCCCTTCTGGGCTCCTTTATATCCCTCTGTCTGTCTTCACATGGCACTATTTCCTTAAATCCATTGAAATCTTTCTTGTTGAAATTTAATATTTTAGTTCTGATGACAACATGTGTTTCCATTGTCAGGATCATGATTCTTTATATTGTGATCACTTCCTTTCAAGTTACCAATTTATGTCTTATGAAGATTGAACAGATTGTCTACCTCTCACAGATTTATGGACTGATTCCTATATCATGCTGCTTTGAAGTGGAATATTTCTTCCTGAGCAGAGATGGTCAAGGGCAGGAGGACAATACTTACACCATTGTTACATTTGGAGTTACTTTTTATCTACGCCAGTGTAAGTAAAATCAGTTACACTACATGTGTTGAGAATTTTCCTAAAGTTTCTGTAATTCTTTCCAAACCAATTTAACAGATCTGATTGCTTTACATGCTCCAGAGTAAGCCACAAACTAATAAATCTTTTAAGGTAAAAACATATTGCAGTTGCAACATATTTGATTTTTTATCTTAGTGCCTCAGCAGTCCTGTTTAAAATGTTTGATAAACAAACTCTTTACACATTCTTGAAGAAATATGTTATGCTATTTGGGAAAAAAACTTTGTTCAAGGATCATCAGCTTGTTTAAATAAACTAATTAAAAGATCATGATTCAACAAATTACTCATAGATTTTTGTTTATCTCAGACTGAGTGCTAGTGCAAAGATTCCATTTTAAACACATCAGAATGAGAATTAGCCCGATATGTGTTTTCTGTTAATGAAGGAATAGAACAAATCAACTTTAAAATGAAGACTGATGAAGACCATGACATGGGATAAACTTTCCTTCTTTTTAAACTGAATTTAATACTTCTAAAGGATGATAATTCAACATTCCTAGGAAATGAAAACCACTTTATATCCACAACACAGATAAAACAATCTGCCCAGACAATATAGGTGTTGCCAGGCTGTCCAAATATCATCTATCATCTTTACCCCCCAGGGGGATGCCTTCTGAAGTCAAAATAATGCATTAGCCACAGCTGTCCAATTTCTAAATGATTGGAGGCCAGACACACCAGTAAGGACCACATACTGGGCTGAACTAGTGCAACCCACAGGTTCCTGCTACCACAAATCATATGGGTATCCCACCACCGCATATGGAGTGGGTACCCTACTTACTGCATGTGTGAGCACCCTAGCCTCCTCATCAGCTCTCTGGCTTCCCTGCTGCAATATGCTGTGTGAGAACCACAGATCTGGGGTGGAGGGACAGGGTTGGAGGACAGTGAGGTGGGAAGATCTTTTAAATTTCTTTCCACTAAGACTATGGAAGGGTTTTAGTGAACATATCTACACAAGATGCTTTACTACAAAATAAAATTCACTAATTGTGAGTAAGTTAGCTACTTGTAAATGAAAGCAGCATTTTTTTTCAATTAATAACAGTGCACTAATGCTGACCAGGAGCAAATCTGCTCCCAGTTAGCTGCCTACCAGGGGGTAAGAGATTGCTCCCTGGCCTTACCAGGATGGGCTCCACCAAAGTGTGGACAGGGACTCTGTCCCCCTGGCCTGTCAGCAGGGAGTTTCAAATCTCTTGCTCTGAGACTATGATTGGGGAGCAGGGGCAGGGAAATCTTTATCTCCCAGGCCCCAGTTCAATATCATGACTAGAAAGTGGGGGCTTAGAAGACCTTTATTTCCCAGTGCCAGCTCTGTAGTCCTGGGGCTGGTGCTGGAAGCTCATCTCTCATGTTGAGCTCCACAGTCATGGGACTTGGGATAAGTGACCCTAATCTCCTAGGCTGAATTCAGTGATCATGCCGTGTGGGCTGTAAGACCCTTATCTCCCAGCCCAAGCTCCACTGCCACAAGGCTTGGGCTAGGAGACCTTTATTCCCATCCGGTTCCCTACACAATTCTGTACTCAAGGACATGAGCAGGGAACAAGCTCCCCAGCCTCCACTGTGCAATCACAGAGCAGGGGCTGGGAACCATCCTGGTCAGGGGCAAGTCCCAGCCTCATGCTCCAGTTGGGTGATCTAGGCATAGGAATTGGAAAGAGCTGCTGGGGTGGGCTGGTCTCTGCCCCTATCTGCCAGGTACCTTTTGATGGTAAAACTACCTTTTGAAGTCTAAAATAAAGTGTTTAAGTTCTGAGCCACTTTTGCAAGAGGTAATCATAGACTTGAATCACTGCTTCTTGTTCTACACTTGTTTTGTGGATAAACAGAAGACTGCAGCTTCAAGAACTGTTTAACTCATGTCTGTCCAACTTTTCAGTAACTATAGGCATATCCCCCATGGGCCACACCACATGGGAATGCACCCCAAACAGGATGCAGTTGGTGACCCCCAGGTACCTCTTCCCAAAGCTCCATGATGCATGCAGGCAGCCTTCCCCTTACCCCCATCTCTATGTGCAACATGCAGTCAGCTACTACCCTGCTCCATCATGGATGGAGGCAGTTCTTTCATCACTCCAATGCACACACATGCAGATAAACAGGTGCCCCTCCATCACTGCTCTATCATGTGTGCAAGTAGGTTGGCAGTCCTCCCTCTACTGCTCTCCCATACAGGCAATTCCCTCACTGCTACATTTGCATGCCCAGGCAGCCACTTCCTCATGCATGTGTGTGGATAGCTCCCACAACTCACCAGACATGGGGTCCTGTGCACCACATCACCCTGTGAGACAGGTACGGGAAGCAAAAGCTAGAAGGGAAGTTCAGAGCCCCTGACTGCTGTGGCAGCCAAAACAATAGGGGGAACAGTGGCTGGGTAGAAGCCAAGGGGCCACACACTATCTCTTTGCAGGCTAAATATTGCCCACAAGCCACCAGTTGGGCAGCTGTGGTCTAGCTGATATTTGTCATGAGCATCACTACTTCATGCCTTTACAAAAATAAATCAATAAAAGAAAGAAAAGAAAAAGAACATAGACTGTGCTTACTGTTTTTGGACAGATTCCAAACCAGATCTCCTGAGCTTAAAACATTGAGCCCACAGTCCTATATCTGTTTTTGTTTTTCACTGAGAGTTGAAGGTTCTTATGTTGTCCTTCTTTTTTCCCTAAAGAGGTCATTTCTATATAATCTCATTCATAGCTGCACGTTCAATTACAGTTTTTATATGGACGATTCTCAGATGTGCCTCCCTGCTCCTGCACCTACTTCCTTCACTCTAAAAATTAGCTTGTTTATAAGACTTTTCCTAAAAGTCTACCCATCAGCTCAAGCTAATAACAGTTAAAGCAAAACTCTTAGGGTAGAATTTGATTTCATTTTAAGAGCCCCAGTGGCAATTACTGAATTGCTTAAATGCATTTGCACTTTTGCAATTCAAGTTGTGCCGCTGCTAGTTATCCCTAGGAAATGCATGGGGACTTGGAAATGCACTTGTGGGGACACACCCTTAGAGTTTGGGTTGGAGTTTCTGGTCTAAATAAATCCAGAAAAAATAGTTATGTTTTAAAGTCATGCAAGACTGTTGAGTTAGGTACAGTTTTAATTCACAAATAAAACCTCCTTTTCAGAACACCCATGTTTTTCCAATTTTAAGCTTATGTAATCAGTGGAGTTTACACCAATATAATACTGAAGCAATGTAGTTTCCAGAGGACACTGCTGTCTGGGGTCAAGATCACTGATACATTCCTAGTTTTCTTATTTTCTACTCACGTTTCAAATTTCTAAACAAATTTGCTTCTCTTTCAGCTTGAAGAAGTTTATTCAACTAATTTTCTAATAGTGGTTATTCCTTTGCTAGGAATAAAATATATGCTGTGCTTCAGAGACTTATGGAAAAGCAAGTTATGAGAGGCTACAATTACTTTCAATTATTCTTTATTCAAATTGAAAAATTAAACCCGAAAATTAAATAAAAAATACAAATTCACTGATTGGTTGGAAATTTTCTACTTGCCTAAAGAGTAATTACAAAACAAATTAACAGTTATTTCTTCAATCTATGAATAAATTATAAAAATGTCTCCAGACAATAGCAGACAGGGAAGGAACTTTTTTAAAGGTGTTAAGTATTTTTATGTATTTGGGACAAAGAATATAATATTCTACCATAGACAGCTGCTTTGGGGATGAAGTGCAGTTCTTGTATTTGTAAAATTTGGACACTAATCATCCTAGACATCACAGGAGAGACATTAAATAAAAAGGAGAAGAGATAAAATTATCATTGTTTGACCATTACACTGCTCTTTGTAATTACAGAATTGGGGGGGGGGGAGGGTTCAATGTGTGCAGAAATGTTTTGAAAACATGTAACACTAATGAGAAGATGAAACTAGTTCAACCTTTGTAAGTCTGATCAGAGGGGAAAAATGAACCAAACAGACACTCTTTAAGCATTTCTCTTTTATTACCATTAAAGTACTGTGCATCATTTCTGCATTATTCATATTATTTATTACTTTTATTTCATCACTGTCTACAGAGTTTCTCTGAGAGTATGAGCCCATTATGCCATATGAAAACAGTCCCTAAATTGAAGAACTGGAGTGAAAGTACTGCAAGAGAGAATAAAGACAGCATATGGGGAAAAGGAACTGAGGCATACAAAAGTAACACTGAGAGGCAGAAAAGCACTACATTCCTTTTTTTGGATAAGGGCCTATGTGAATTATCAAGGTCACATAAGACATTCATGTCAGACGAAGATTTTATACCAAGATCTTCTAAGTGACACCTTGTTTTTCAAAAGATTTCTCCTGAGATGGTATGAGCATATCATATCATGCATTATAACTAATTAAACTAAATTACAATATATAATTATAGCATATATGTAATTATATATAATGTGCAATTATATCATCATTTTATAATTTGTGATAATATAATTATACATATAGATGTATGATATGCAATTAGAGACATTATAATTATAACTCTTTCTATATAACTAAATATTCTAAACTAAAATCATTATATCTAATGCATACATAAATATAGAATGTAGTTTTCCTTGAGTGTAAGAGTTGTGATGGAATAATTTTTCTGTGAAAAGTATTCTCCCACTGTGACTGGGTGTTTCTGTCCTTTATCATTTTTGAGAGAGTTCATTCTCAACATAATTGTTTTAATTTACTTAAACAGTTTTTATGAGGCCATTTGTTTCATTAGATGACTCAGCCCCATTATGTGATAGATATGCAAAAGATCAATGGATTCTGATGGTGTGAGGTACTTTGATTGTGGTGATGGTGAAGACTTGGTAGAATTTGAATTTATTGTTTATATAAGGTATTGTTCTGCTTGTTGTTTATTGATCAGCAGGGAGTTTGCTTATGATCATGAGTTGTGTGAAGTTGGGAGGTTTTTTGAAAGCCAGGACTGGGAGTGTTGGGAATATTTCTCTAAATCAGGAGCAGGAAAAATGGCAGATATGGATGGTGGCTAGACTACATTTCTCAGCAGCCCCTACCCACGTCACTACAGCCAGTTTCCATGGAGACTCCAACAGCAATGGGCCTGTGACAGCAATGGGCCAGGGTTTCCATGGAGACCAGCCCTAGAAGCAATGGTAGGGCATATGGCTGAGCAGGGAGCTCCTCTGGGGCTGGGGCAAGAGCCAGGATCTTTTGGCAGTCACAGCATGGTCTGGAGTCAGGGCAGAGCTCCAATCTGCTGCCTGCATGCCCCTGGAAGCCCTGACCCCATGCTCTCATGACCCTGCCACTGCTGTAATGTCTCCATAAAAACTGGCCACAGTGGCACAGACAAGAGCTGATGGGAAATGGAGTCTACCACAGGCTTGAGCTGCTCCGTGGGCTGGACTTGGCTTTTTTCTGCTCTAAAGAATTCTTTAAAGGCATAGTGCTCTTCAAATAAAGACTATGATTGTTCAATGATCTTTCTTTTAAGCAGAAATCCTGGGTTCTCTCTGATAAAAAAAAATCCGCAATTTTCCATTTAAAAAAATGGACGCCAAATCCACATTTTTCCATGATTAAAATGAAACAACATTATATATCTATATATTAGTGGTGTTTCATTTGAATCATGGAAAAATGTGGATTTTGGGTTACTTTTGTTGGGGATGGGCCCCAAGGTCACGGTGGGCTGAGTGCGGACCAAACAGGTGGGATTAGCGGCAAGGAGTCAGAGCGGTTCGGGACACGTGCGGTTTCAAAAACAGATAGTTTTTATTGTTTACTTATGCCACTGATGGTGGTGTAGCGTAGGCAGGTCAAACTTGGTTACAAACGAGTACGATAATGCGATAACGGTGGACGAGAAATGGTGCTGGGTCTATAACAGGAACGATGTCAAATGATCAGGAATAAGTCAAGTAAACATGGAACGAAAAATCAAAGCAAAACGTAGTGACGAAGAACGAGAAGCGAACAGATGGTCGAGAATGGATAGCCGAGAATGAGTCAAATAAAACTGGAATGTGAACAGGTAATCATGGTCGGATCGTATCAGAATCGTAAACAAGTAATTAGAGTCAGAGTGAAATGAAGACGAGTAATACGCCCAGAAACAACAGCAGCGGGGAGACCAGCGGAGCTCTGGGAAGCGAGCCAGGGCTCTAGGCCTAGGAGGCTCTCCTGAGAGGCAGTCTCTGCAGACTGGTCTGGTCTCCCTCTGGTCTGGTCTCCCCCATGGGTGGAAACTTAGAAGCCTTAAATATGAAACATGTGGGCAATCATAAGCCTTCCCCTATGGAAAGTTCCAATGCATTCTGGTGCCTGTCTGAGCATGCGCATGTTGCTAATTCAGGTAATTCATGTTACCTCATGGCAGAGCCATGATTGACAAGGCTGGGGTCATGCATGGGGCATGTGCTGGGCATGCTCACTAGCCCTCTGGGGATTTCCCACAGCTTGTCTATGCTTTAACCCTGTGTTAGCCAGCACTCTTATCAAATTTGGTTGTAACAACTTTTAAAACCAAAAATTGGGGATTGTATTTATCAGAGAAAATCAGGATTCCTGCTTACAAGTTCCAGTGTGGGAAGATACATGATGACAAGAGATAACTGGGAGTTTTCTGTTTGTATTGTTGTAGGTGTTTTTAGGGTATTGGATAGGTCATTCAAACATAATAGACTATTGCTCTGCTGAAGTGTCTTTGATGGGTAAAGGGCATAGACAAACCCCAGTCTTGCTCTGGGGTGATCCTACAGCTCCAGGTCCTCCCTTTGTTGGCTACAAATGTCCAACTCGGGATCCTTAAAATTCTGGTTTATTAGGCGGATTAAAACACTGTAATGAAGTCAAATCATAAACCTTGGGGCTGGTCCCCCCCGCCACACACACACACACACACACACACACACACACACACA
>NW_017728906.1:114212132-114220109 GCF_001723895.1 Crocodylus porosus | reverse complement strand
CTGGCTCTGGAACCTCGTGAACCAACGGACACCCTATAGATTAAGAGACACTAACTACTTACTCTAAGTCGTCTACTTGTGCCAACTCGGCGAACCTCAAGGGCAGCTAAGAGCTACCTCAATCCCGCCCCACAAGCCGCGCGCTCGCACAACTCCGCAAAGCCCGCGGCTCCCCTAAACGGTGCCGGAGCCGCTAGCCCAGCATTTCGCCACACTTCCAATGTCGAGTTATCCCGCAGAAGGGGGTCACCAGCTGGTCCTTCTGACTGGAAAGGTCAGGTGCTGGACAAGTTGGAGATCAAGAGGGCACCACTGAGGGTCACTGCTTTTTATCTGTCCTTTGCAGACTTTGGTGACTCCCCAGTTTTCAGGTTTGCCCAATCCAGGGGTCGTTGACCCTCATGGGGCTTCCCTCTTGGTGGCTACTGGATGGCATCTGTCAGCCCCAGGGGTCATCCACATGTACGTGGGAGTCCGTTGATGAATTTTGATTAAATTACCGCTGTCATGAATAGGGGTCTGGGAGTGGTTGATCTGGAGATATTTAGCCCCAAAAGTTGGTCCCCAGCTTTGATTAACTCATACCGGGACTTCTAGTGAAGTTTACAGAATTCCCAGTTGCTACATTGTCTCCTATTGATTTCTTGGTTGATCTGTGGTTTTCATAGGTGTTAACTGCCGCTTGTTACTCAAACCTGCTACTGTGTTATGCATTCATTCACTGATTCACCCGCTCTTTCAGGGGCAAGCCTGATACAGGGAAGCGGTGGTCTGATTTCTCCTTCTGTTAACCTTGTTAACAGGTCGGATCGTATCAGAATCGTAAACAAGTAATTAGAGTCAGAGTGAAATGAAGACGAGTAATACGCCCAGAAACAACAGCGGCGGGGAGACCAGTGTATAACTTACTTCTAAAACTAAAACACATTTAGTTAAAAGGTGAGGAGTACAAAATATAAGCTGCAAGAGTAATGTCATGTCACACAAATAGATAAAAAAACCAAAATACAAGGGGAAATATAAAATGCACATATAGAAACTTTAAAACACAATTCCCCATCTTACAGTGAAAGAAAGAGGAAGGAAGAAAAGGTAGAAGAGGAAAAACATATCCAAAGAGGGGAAAGCAAATGCAGGCAAGAGGAAAAGGGGGCTTTCTGCTACACCTTCACCGTTCTGCTGCATCCTCAAGGGTGTGACCAGCTCTTGCTCATGGGAGATTCTTCACTACCTAGGAAACTTCAGTGTTACAGGGGACCTTCCTAGGGCCAATTAGAGGTTGGCCTGCCCACCTGTTACTCTCCTCTCTTGACTACCATGCCTTGTTGTTCAATATTTGGTGTGTTAATTAGGCAGAAGGCTGCCCTTTGGCAGCTCTGTTCTCCTGGGCCTATGCATGCAGCTCCAACTATGCCTGTACTGCATGCCAAGCCTCACAGAAGACACACACATGATGTTCCCTCACAGCACAACTGGTACTCCCAGGTCTCACAGGGACTTTCCCTCCCTCCCTGGAGCATCAAATCATTGTGCTCATCCTTTTGATCTTTCTTCTGACTCACGCTCGATCTCCTTGAAGTAGAGAACTTACCAGGGTCAGAACTGACCCCTAACTCTCTGACTGAGTCCCCCCACTTGGCCTCTGGCCCAATTTACAGCCTCAGGCATCCATGAACATACCTTGGCCTCTTCCCCATACATGGGGTTCCTACTCCTCCTCCTCTAGGGCTTCTACACCATGCCCCACCCTAGGGTCTTATCTTCATGGTCAACTACTCATGGGGCTGGCCCTTGTTCTGCCCTTCAGAATTACTTGCAGTTCAGCCCTATTCAATGCACCCCTGGGATTGTCCTTCAGGCCTATTCCCCATTCAGCCTTACTCAGCCCCCATCATGCACAATACTTTAGGCCTAATCCCATTCAACCCTACTCTGTGCCAGGCCACCTACATCCATGCCCATTCTGGGCCTTCAAAACTGCCCTCTCTCTCCAGGGCCACACAATTATCCCCCCACCAGGAGCCTCTAGGGTCTTCTTCCCCTGCAATCTCAGTTAGCCACAGCTATGCCTGGCCCCACTCCTCTCCTGGGGTCTTCCACCCCCTTGGGCTTAGGTGGCTGTAGCCATGCCTGGCCCTTGAACCCACTGAATTATAGGGGTGAGGGTTTAAGGTGCTCTGACCTTCCTTTCACCAGGGTGGTAATTAGCCTGTTATTTCCTGAGGACTCCCCCACTACTAGGAGCCCCACCAAGCCACTCATCCTCAGCAGGGTGCAGTTAAGTCATGCACAGCACCAAGAGCCTCCAAGCCATCCTCATAAGCTCTTACCCTTACCTCCTAGATGTTCCTGCTGCAGCTCAGCCAGGTGATGTTTCTGCCTAGGCTGGCAACAGTAAATTGCAGCCTCTTTATACCTGTTTCCCAAAATGGCTGCCACCAGCTGCCTGACTCTACCCTTAAAGTGGCAGGCACCCAAAGGTACACTGCCACACTCAATCTAACCAGCACCTTGGCAGGACCTTACAGCTTATTGGAGAACCCCATAAACATTTAGGGTTGCCTGGGTTTGCAAAAGAGAATAGATCTACTATATCACATGTAAACAGAATGCCTGATATTGCCAGCTGCCTGAAATCACTCATCAACAGACAAACTCTGAGTTAAAAATTTAGAGCAAGTTTATTGCATAAGATTAAAAAAAAACACGTAAAAGGAAAAAAAGTGAAGTTGTTAGGTTTGGAGACAGAATTAAAAACAGGTAAAGAGAAATACTTTGCTAATGCTTTCTAATCTGAAGCAGCTTCTGGATCTTCTGTGTGTTTCTGGCAGCTAATAATCTTGCTAACTTCTTGAGTGACACTCCAGCCCCCTCAGCTAGGTCCTACCTTTCACATAGAGTGGATATTTATTTATTTTTTTCCCAAACAGAATTTTTTCTTTTTAAAGAAACTGCTCTCCTTTCTATTTCCTGGTGTGTGTGTGTGTGTATACACACACACTTTAGAAGAAAATAATAAGCCAAACTATATATAAAGTGTGGCAACTCTCTAATATGTATGATAGTAGCATTTTCTTTGATATGCATCAAGCTATTATTTGATTCAAAAGCAGAGAGCCTGATTTTCTCTGATTAAAAATATCCCCAATTTTTGGATTAAAAAAAGGAACCCCAAATCCATATTTTGATCATGGAAATATGTGGATTTGGGGTTTCTTTTTTAAATCCAAAAATTGGGGATATTTTTAATCAGAGAAAACCAGGATCCCTGTTCATAAGCTATACCAGAGCTCCTTTTCCTAGCTGTCTGATAGATATGCTAATAGTATTTTCTTTGATATACACTTGGCCATTGTGGAACTGGAAGTCTCCTGTCACAGGAGCCAAGTACAAATAAATAAATAATCTTTTGTTCCAGGTAGACTGCCATGACTGTAAACAGATTAATAGCTAGTTGATATGGCTATACTACTAAAAACCTGGTTAAATAGGAAAAATCCAGGAACTGGGCTTATGGAGAGCCAGAAGTCAAAGCCAGGTTCAGAGTAAACTTGGAGTCAAGAGGTAAACTGGGCACCTAATCCCAAATTGGTGTCAGACAGGAGTCAAAGTCAGACGTCAGGGTAAAACAGGAGGTAAAGCTAGGGTTTCAGCTGTGCAAAATCAAGTATATAGAGGAGTCAGGAGCAGCCATATAATGTTTGTCCAAACTGTGAACTGCTGTTGGAGGCAAACTTTTAAAGCCTGGAGTGGCTGGGCCTGTCTCCTGAAGCTTCAGGGGATTGGCTGCAATTGACCCTGATCTGAGCTCATTACAAGTTGTTTGTTGGGCACCATTCTGGATGCAGTTCATGGTGTCTAGAAAGTTCATATCAGTGGGCACAATCAGTCTACACAAATTTTTACTGTGGAGTTGCCTAATTAGTCCCTCAGTAAACATCTTGGCGCCTACATGTGCACCTCTATTAGGTTGCAGGAAACTAATAGACTCTATTATAGGTTAGTACTTGTAAGTACTAACCTGCTGTGGAGTATTTTTATTTTTATGTATTTTTATGCAACACTGGTGTACACACTGATGTGGCTGGCTAGGATACCAGGGTGTTTCAGTGAGGGAGCTCCCAGCTAGCTTGCCCCACACTGGAGTACCCTCATTCCCCAGCCAGCCCTTCTGCAGTATGCTCATCCAGGCAGAACCCCTGGGTCCCCTGCCAGCTGGGGCTGTTCTGACCTGGCTCAACATGCTAGATTGCATGTGCACATTCAAATGGCATGCCTAGGAGCAATATTGCTACACATTAATAGCACATGTAGCTGCACTTAGGATAAAGTTTTATAGCAGATTGCAATTTACCTGTGACTGACAATCCTCATTTACATTGCTGGGTGCCGTTCTGGAGTTGAACAAAAGTAATTATTTTATATATTAGTTACCTTACCCTGTATCTGCTACTTTACCAGACCAGAGGAAGAACTGTTCATGCCTGAAAGCTTTTCCAACATCTCTCCCAATTAGTTGGTCTATATTTGGTTTAATACAAGACATTACTGATCAAAAATCATTTCTGAAATGTCAAAGACAGTTGATTTTGCCTACTATTACAGTGTTAATTTGGTAATACATAGAAGTCATAGATTATGGTATGAGGAAATCATAATAAACAATTCCATTACCAAGATAAATGCTTTACACATAGAGATGCCATTACACTACCATTGTAAAGTTTAAAACTATATAGCAACATTCTTATATGGTTTGAAACTAGGATTTTATTATAAATTAATAATTAGTCAAAATTTATTGAAGTCAATAAAAGTATTTCCTACTGAGTTTCATGACAATTAGAATGGATCTTAGTCCATAAAGAGGAACTTAATATGAAGACTACTGAGGAGTGGTAGATCATTTACTGTTATAGGATAGGAAATAAGCATAAAGTAGGTAGAGAATGGAGTTTTAATAAATGTTTTTTAAAAAAAAGTTAGTTATTTTGACAAGAGCAAGTAAAATAAAATAACAGGCCTTTGGGTTGGCTATACAAACATTGGTTCATATTTTTAGGTTAATTAGGAATTTTCCATAAAATTGAGTAGACTTAATGTGGCTACATCTTATAGCCAACTTTGAAATATTAGTCAACCTTAATATTTACTCTGAAGAAAATAGATTTTCTATTCACCTCAGCTTGCTGACAAAGGATGGTACTGGATTTGCTAGTAGAGTTATTATAAAAAAAAAAGAATTGTCTCATGTATAGTAAGTGTAAGGTCAATAAAGTAATCAAATATTATCAGACTAAATTAACTTAATGTGTTTCTCCCCACACTGTTAGATATGGTCTATCACAGAGCAAAGTAAATAAAATACTCAGTTGGAAGGATTTATGAACTGTACCTCTCTCTAGAATTATAGCATTAAATGTCTGAGAACAGGATTTTTGGAATTTATTAATATTGTTTTTATTGTCCTATTGTTTTTATTATGAGAACATGGACTAGTGTAACTGCTCAGATATTTTCTTGTTACTGAGAAACTAACATAAAATATGAAGGCAGTAGGCTAATTTACTTGTTTGTACTGATGGTGGTGAAATAGATGTCGATTCATTCTAATTTTTGGTAGATTGAAATTACATAATCTCAATGTTGTTGCAGAGAAATCCTTGTCATGATCACTGTGAATCTCAGACTTAGCTCCATTATACAAAAACATCTACTGGAAAATGGAATTAATGTAATTAATTAAAATCATACCCCTGTTCACAATAAGAAATGGCTTCCAGCAACTTTAATAATCTTATTCCAAAATAAGTATTCAATGTAAATCTTCTTTAAAAATATTCATGTCTTCCAGGTATCATTGTTTAAAATAAATAAAATGAATTTTAAAATCATAACTATATATATTATTGGCACTTCTCAAATTGAATATATCTTATGAAGAACTCTCGGTCCTCAGGTTTCTTAAGATTTACAACTCTGGAGGCATTATATGATTCTTCTAGATTTCAGCCTCTACTGGTTGCATCTACAAATGCACTTTCGTGAGGAACTGACTAATTAGCTCTGCAGAAAAGTCTCACCATCCACATGTGCGCCAGTAAATTAATTAACTTCACTATAGGACAGTACTGTCGAGGACAAATACTATCCTACAGTGGAGTAGTTATGTGCACTGAAACGCAAGTGTAGATGGTGACTGGCCCCACACTGTAGCACCTCATGCCTTAGCCAGCCCCTCTGCAGCACATGGAGCTGGGGCAGAAGAGCCCCAGGTCTCCCTGCCAGCTGGGGCTAGTCTGCCCTGGCTCAATGTGCTGAGGTCCTGGGGGCACATGTAAATACTTGCCTGGGAGCAATAAATTCGAGCAACAAGCTCCAGTTCCTCAGCTAATCACTGCACCAGGGTTTATTGCTACATGCTAAGTGCATGTGTAGATGCAACCACTATGTACTTATCTCTGCTGAGAGAGGTAGTTAGCCATGTTCATCTAAAGTCAGGCAAGAGACAGAGTAGTTCTAAATCAGAAATGCATAAGCTTGTGTAAGTAGTGGTTTATTTAATCAGATGCATAATCTTGCTCCTCCCATTGAAATCATTGGGAGTTCAGGCATTGACCTCAATTATAGTGTGATCATATCTGTAATAATGTTGAAATATGATAAGCATTTTGCATCTTTTTAATAGCTTGTTGAGGATAATAGACATTCTATTAAAATGTCACCCAGTTATAAATGTAATTGGTTCCATTTAGCCACATTTTATTTGTAGAGTTCTCACTGTATGGTAAAAAGCTTAAGAAAATTATATTAGTAATAACTGTAAGTAATAATTCAGACAGAATAGCCTGAAAGGTCTTGATCCCTTGAAAAAAAGGAATGACAAAATATAGGAAACTGAATATTGCATACTAGTTTACCTTATAACATCTTTGCAAGCAGTTCTGTAGAAAATAGAGATATGCTTTATCTACCGTTTGAATACCTTCCATTGTAGATTAAGTGCTTGAGGTATAAAGATATCTAATACTGGCTATTATTGTCAGCCATGTTTGGTGTTCTAGAGCAGAACCACCTCAGTTTCTCCATAATTTCCTTGGTGTATTATAACAAGAGAAACAATGTATGTGATATAATTAAGACTTAAAATGAATACCTTGAAGGATTCCATTGAATTATGCAACTTTTGATACTATAAACATGTCTCAGCCTACCTGCTGTCTTGCTAGATGATGCTCTTTCTGTAGGGATTACATAGTTAGGATCAAATCTTACTAGTGCCTATGATCATTTTCTCTGATTTTAAAAAAATCTCCAATATTTGGTTTTTAAAACCCCAAATCCACATTTTTTTCTGTGATTAAAATGAAACACCACTATATATCTATGTATATACTAGTGTTGTTTCATTTAAATCATGGAAAAATATATAAGTTACTAAGGTGTGATTTTTCCATAGTTACCATTGAAGTACATTCCAATTTCCAATTTTCAAGCAAAACACATACCTATATGTGATAAAGATTGAAAATTGTGTGATCTAGAAAACCAGAGATATTTGAAGTTTTACATGTAAACTACATAAATATTTTGACTATCAGAGTTTCTCTAAAGGATGCATTTCCAATTATTGGCATCATACTGTTACTACCAACATCATTATTTAATTTATCACACCATTATTACTTTTAAGATAATATTGAAAATTAGAAATCAAAATATATCAGCAGCTTGTGGTTTAATATACCTACAAATCGAAAAGTTATTTCAGAAAATTGCTACCATGATATTTGTGTCCTAAACCCTATAAGTCTGTGAGAGCTGCACTATAGATTCATAGATTCATAGATTCATAGATGCTAGGGTTGGAAGGGACCTCAATAGATCATCGAGTCTGACCCCCTGCATAAGCAGGAAAGAGTGCTGGGCCTACATTACCCCAGCTAGATACACATCTAGCCTTCGCTTGAAGACCCC
>NW_017728906.1:114204830-114211567 GCF_001723895.1 Crocodylus porosus | reverse complement strand
CTAGATGCAGCACTTTGCATTTCTCCTTGTTGAACTGCATTCTGTTGTTTTCTGCCCACTTGTCTAACCTGTCCAGGTCTGCTTGCAGCTGTTCCCTGCCCTCTGGCATGTCCACTTCGCCCCATAGCTTAGTATCATCTGCAAACTTGGACAGAGTACATTTCACCCCCTCATCCAAGTCGCTGATGACGCTAGTGTAACTGTATCAAATTTAATTCTGAGTAATTAATCCAAATGATACTTTAACATTATTGTGCCTCTTTTTTGATGTCCATCTCAAAATTATTCATGGCATACCTTGTCTTCACAATGCACAGAACAAATCAGCAAGGAAAAAGCAATCAGGGCTCATGGACAGAGAAGATTTTCCTTTTACTAGACAAAGGAATCACCAGTTTTTTGCAAACTGGTTCATGTATTTTCTTAGGCTAGGGACAGAAGTTACACATAAACCAGTTTAAGTAATCAGAAACTGGTTTAAACTTGTAACAGACATTAAGTTTAATACACATATACCAGTTTCACAATGGCTGAAACTGGTTTAAAATAAACTTGGTTGAATGTAGTATCAGACTTAACTGATTTGGGTCAAACTAGTTTATGAAACTTCTGTCCCAAACCCCTTCCTAGTTCTAGCTAAATCATAGTCCATCCACATCCTAGCATGATTTTCAGCCCTGGGCTGGGCTGTGCTGTCTGCTCTAGCAGAGAAGGGTTGGTGGGGTGGGAAGGAAAGAGGTTAAGGCCAACGAATTATGTCCTTTCTGTATTATGTCCATTTCTGTATTTGTATTAATGATCAATTTAAATGTGCATGGTTTTACTGAGCAATCCTAACACTTTTCTGAAACTCTTTACCTCAATTTTAACAATATTTGAAACTAGTTTTCTGTATTAAATTTCCCCAAATCCTGAAGAATGTCTTTTTGTTCTTTTTATACACCTTTTTTAAAAAAAAAAATCATTCATATTCAAGTTTACATTTTTTTAAATATTGCATTATTCATATTAGTGTTAAGAATAGTGATATTTCTGCCATGGCTGGGTGTCAGACTTGATGATATGCTCAGGTCTCTTCCGACCCTACAAACTATGAAACTATAAGAGATAATAAGATACACCTGTCTTATTACAGAATCCTTTTCTTACCAAAATATATGCCAGTAGTTTATGGGAAATAGTGCACACATTTTCAGTGAGTATAGAAATAATATGTCTTTTTGTTCCAAAGACTATCTAAATTTAGTACTGGTTTGGATGGTCTTTTTTATTTTGATACAGTATTTTTTAGACAACACTTTCAGTAGTACTTAGCTGATTGGATTGAATATTGGGTGGTAGTTGAGCCATTCGGGTATACATTTTCAGTAACAAACATAGTAGTTTAGATACGCGCTGCCTCTCCAACCTAAATGATTTCATATTAGAGTTTAGTGAGCTGGGAAAGGACTGCTCCTTAGAGGGAATAGCACAAATGCCTCTCATTTCTAATGAAAGAAAAACAAGCAAAAATGGTTGTTTAACAGTAATTTAACCAGAAAAGCACACATCCCATAAGACTCCTTTTGCCAGACAATTTGTAATTAAAGGATGTGTCCCTTAAAGAATGTTAATCTTTTTGCCTAACCCGGGGGACAGATTCTTTATAAGTTCTGCCACAAGATTTTGTATTTAGACAAAACTACAATATGATTAAAATAAGGATTAATTAATTATTCCTCTTGATGGAAACAATGGAAACATTTTCTGATAAGTGTGACTATAATATGTTTCTACAGAGGTTTTCTATTCTTTTGCAGCCAAACTATAGTTATTTGAAATATATGCCCACAATTATTAGAAACCTAACATCAAATTAGAATTCAAATCCACCAGGATCGAGATAGAACAATCCATTTTAAATATTTGGATTGCATTCAAAACTTACTGTAATTATTGAAGAGTGCAATATGTGTAAGTCTTCAGCTAAAATTTGGTAATTTTGAGATAAATATTCTATTGCCTTTGTTTTGTATGGTATCAAGAGTAATTCAAGGGCCATGTTACAGGTTAGCTTTAAAAATCAGAAAGGTACTTAGAACAGGAGCATTCACCCATTAAAGAATGTTAACCTGTCATAAGTACTCTCTATACAATAAGCTATTCAGAAGAAGGTTTACCTCTGAAATGTTTTGCCCATACCAATCGAGGGTATAGTTTGAATGGTCAAAGGAGGTAAAATGCTTTACTTTCATTCCTCCAGCATCAGAGGATGCAGAGTCCCCAGCTGCTGTACCACTTCCCACTCTCCAAAACCCCGGTTCCCTTCCAGGCTAAGAGCAGTGCCTCTGAGTGGTGTAATAGCAGAGAGACAATGGAGTCAGTGAAACATGTTTTCCGTAGTTGCACAGTCCTCCTGTATGGGAGATCCATGCTCAGCATGCAGCCACTAGGGCTCAGTTAGATGGAGACCATGTGAACAGGGGAAATGTGCTTCTCCCAGCTTCATGGTCTCGCTCTTGGGCAGCTCAGCTTCTCTCAGTTTAATTCAGCTGCTTTAATTTCAGTGAGACCAGGGATCACAGGGAATAGAACTTTTTGGGTTTCCCTAGTCTCGCTGAAATTATTGATGTGACTCCATGCTGAGAGCAGAGCTACTAAAGCATTACCTCTAGCACCTATGTTCTCACCATAAAGCCACTATCATACTTTCAGCCAGCCTTGGGAAGAACCTCCTAGGTTCTCCCTGCTGGTTGGAAAAAGGTCTGTTCTTGCTGAGCTGTGGCAGCTCCACTGTTAGCATAGCAGCTCTGCACTGAGAGTGGAGCCACCAAGGATTAAGTCCAGCAGCTCCATTCTCAGTGTGGAGCCACAGAGAGCCTGAGGAGCATGTTTCTCCAGGCTCTCTCCTCTTGCTGAAATGGATGCATTCACTCCACAGGGGGAGCAGAGCTGCCAGAGGTTAACTCTTAAGTTTATAAATATGATTTACAAGATAATGCCAGAGATTTCAAATAAGAATCCATAGTGTTAAAAGCCCTCTACCCTGTTGGGGTCTTTTTAAGTTCTTTGCAAAAGAAGAATTGCTCTATTCTTTTTCTATAGTATAAAAAAAAAAAAGAGTGAAAACTAAGAGCTGGCATTTACTGTGTGCCTCAAGTAGTATTTTGCCAAGGGTATTTAAATGCATCCAACTCACTGGAGCTAGAAGGGTAGCAACAAACAGCTTCTGGGAAGAAGGTATGGCCATGTAGTGCCTAGTCAGATAGCAAGCAACTTCCAAAGTCATGCTTATCTCTTATGTGGAACTTGTCATCCATGTATTTCAAAGCACTTTGCAAAGTAAGTTCAAAACTTCTATCACATTGGAAAACAGGCAGAGAGGCTTCCCAACACTACATGATGAGCTAGCAGAAGAACCAGGCCCAAAACTCAGTTCCTTTGACTAATGGATCAAAACATGAGCTAGACATTACTGTTTCTTGCCTATTTGGGCCTTGTCAGCAAATGAACAATATCAAGGTTGGGATGATAGCATGGAGGCCTCTTTCATTCCCCCCAGGCTGCAGCTGAGGCATGTAGGTAGAGGTTTTCCCTGTTTCTATGCTATACCTACTGTGTGGATAAATTCAGGACTGCAATCATTAGGGCATGTTTAACCAGTGCTAAATCAACCACAGAAAAAGCATTCTCCTTGCTCAGTCTCTCCTCTCTCTCCACCTCCCTCTGCTCCATCTCTGAGATACATGCCACCCTGTACCACTCCCACCCCAGAATCCACGCCTCTCTTCCACTTCTCTGCTCACCAGCCCTCTAGTGGCAAGTCAGAGTTGTGGAGGTCTGAGATGGCATTAAACTCTAATCTGTGACTGCTCTAAAATTGGTCTAGCTTTATGACAGCATAATATTCCACAACTTTAAAACATTTTAAAGGTAACCTGTAACAGGCAAAGATAAACCTAACTTGTTTGGAAATAAAATTGTGGCACTACAAGTAGTGGGATAGAAATGTCTCGCCTTTACTAAAGATACTAGTTCAGCAAAGATAGTATTCCACTAGAATATAACTTTGACTTGGGATTTTAGTACACTAATGCATGCACTACTTATCTGACTTCCCTGACTAATAATACCCTGAAGGCTTGATTTCTGAACCACAAATATACCTTGCAAACAGGGATAAGCTAATACTGAAAAATAGATTTACTTTGATATGTTTTCTTACTGCCTTGAGTTATATATTCATTTCAGACTGCTTTGTCAAAGCTCTTGGATCCATTTGGAATAATTTTCCAGGTCTAAACTCCTTATTTTTGAGCTTTTATGGATTTATTGTCTATCGTCTGTTCACTTCTATAACTAATTCTGAAAATTTTATATAGGTGAAACTCATATTTCCTCTCTTTTATGTGCACTCTGGGCAAAAACATCTTTACTGTGGGCTAAATACTTTGTAAATGTAATATCAGTGAAGTCAGCAGAGAGAAGAGACGTGAAGTTATACCCACAAAAGGTATTGTAATGGTGATTGCTTCAGTGCCTATCTTTTACACACACTAATCTATATATGCTAATATGATAATTAGTATATAGACTAAGAATATTGTAAGGTATTTTTTTTGCTTAGTGCATACCCACCCATGCCAAAATATGGTATTAAGGCATATAGATTTGCACAAAATTAAAAAAATTGTGAAGTATAAGAAAAACACAAGAAATGAATAAAAAGCAGCTATTTAAAAAAACACTAAGTAAAACAGTGCATGTGCGCTCTACCTATGAACTCTTAAGCAAGCTGGCAGGTAGTTCTGGGCTTCAGTCTATTATACCTGGGAGGTTGGAAAGTCAGATGCAAGTAACTACTCTCCAACCTGCGAGTCAGATGCAAGTAACCATAAACAACCCAGGAGGGTGTTTGTGCCCAAAAGATTGCAAAGGACCATAATTATACACGCACTAGATGCCCCATGCAGCGTTGCTTGCATGAAGAGCCAATTTTTGGCTTGAGATCACATTTTATTGCACTTCAACAGCTTCACAACACTTCCACATACACAAAATCCTGAAATGTATCACGCTTTCCTACTGTAAGAGATTTACAACACTTCCATATACACAACATTCCTGGTTTTGGTACTCAAGTGAGCAGTCACTGCAAATTGGATGTTTTCTGGGTGGGAGATTCTGAAAGCAGCCATATACAGTTATTCATGAGTAAAGATAGGATCCTCAAGGAGCACTCGTACTCTTTTTAATGTTTACCCCTGGGCTTTATTGACGGTCATGCTGAATGCCACCTGCACAGGGAACTGTCAGCGTGTCCATGTGAATGGAAATGTGTAGTCAGATGGCTTCTGTGCTATTCAAGGACTTAGTGCTATCCAAGGAATTAGTACTGTTCTTTCTGATCCAACAATTTTTGCCACAAGTAGTCTGCTGTTGATGACGGATTGCACCAATAGACATATTCCATTGCACAGACCATCCTTAGAAGCAAGGTTTTGCATGATGAGCATCCCAGGCTTAAGGATGAGTTGATGTGGAGGCAAACCTGACACCTCCATGGAATTCAGGTCCTCAGTTGGCACAGCCATAACACTTTCATGCTCTGAAAGAGCATCTGTGCTTGTATAAATTCATTCTTGGCTTGGAAATTTTGCCACAATAGCAGTGTTCATCTCCTGTACAATGGACTAATGTGGCACAAAAATAGCTCTTTCATCCTGGATTTTGATAATTATCCAATGGATTTGGAAATGTCCATTCTATCATTGTTGAGAGATCCAGAGGCATGCAGAGTTCAGGAGGCAGGGTAATTATTTCATCAATATTTGTAATTTGGCCATTTCCCAGATCCAAAAGCCATTGAGAGTGTTTTGCACTTTGTGCATCAAAACCTCCCTTACATATCTGCATGTTCTCACGAAGTTGGAAAATCTGGAAGTGGTTCCACAACACAGATTGCTTTAAGCATGCCTCTGCTATTTGTAGTTATGAGGCATTTTTCACAACAGGCAGGATTTCCCCCAAATTACCCCTAAACACTATCACCTTGCCACCAAAAGGTAAATTGCTTTGCAGTAAATCTCCCAGCATCCATTCTACAGCCTCCACAATGTACCGATGAGCCATTGGTGCCTCATCCCAGATGATGATAGCTGCTTCTCAAATCAGCTCAGCAAGGTCAGACTGTGCTGATATGCTGCAGGTGCTGGTTTTCAACACAGGCAGAAGTACCTTGAACCTTGAGTGCACAGTCCTGCTTTCTTAAGCACCTTAAGCATGGTAGCAGCAAGTCCACTGGATGCCACCACCAATGCAATCTTCCTTTCCCCGTGCACTGCTGGAAGAATCATGTTGAAGCAGAATATTTTTCCTGTACCACCAGATGCATCAATAAATGCACAAAGTGGCTCTTGATTCTCCACTTCTTTCAAGATTGCATCCATCATTTGTCACATTTGCATACATGGCAATGAATCGAGCAATTTTGCATTCCTCCTGCTGGTTATAGTACAGCTCCTCTGCTAAAGCATTTGACAGCCATTGAGTGGGGATGTCTTCCAACAATGAGCAAAGCATGAGAATACATATGCCCCATGCAGCATTGCCCCATGCAGAATCTTCCCAGAGCAAGGCATGAGAATATGAATACATAAGGGTCTCTCACTCAACTCCATCTCTGAACAATTTAATCTGTCACAGTGAGGCTACTTCATACTTACTAATGGAGATGGGATGCAGTACACGTAATAGTA